>NC_139514.1:111295593-111335593 GCF_947247035.1 Vipera ursinii
TGCAGCTCAAATGTGTATTGCTTCTGAAGGACAAGTGAAGGTGCTTATCTGAAGCAAATATTCCATATTGCTAGAAGGTTTTATGTGTACTGCTTTGAGTAGTTGACAGAAGGGAAGGGAAAGCTTCCTTCACTTTCTTATCCTTGACCTTGAGCATGTTTATTCATTTTTAGTGGTGATCAGAAAGGTAGCAACAAAAAAAGAATTTTATTTCCAAACCCTTAAGAGAAGATAACATGATTTCAAGCAGTTCTACCAAATTTCTCTTCTTCCACAACTATGAAAAATGTCTTTTAAAAATTGTATTTATGGTATTGGGTTCACAGTCAATATGCATCAAGAAGCTTAGAAGGTTTATTGATTAACACTGTGTTTTGCAATTCCCTTAATGCTGATGACCTTTTTAAATAAGAAGAGGCACATTGGTGCCTCTTGTGCTCATAAATGAAAGACTTGGATCCAGAGGAGCTAGATGAAGTGTTATTCACACAACAGAGACGTTCTTAGTACTCTTCTCCAACAATCCTCTACTACACTCCTCAAATACTCTTCCTGAAGATCAGGGAACCTTTTGTATTGCAATCAAAATAGTAGAGTATAAAGTGGGGAGAGTTCTCTATGTTTTAAGGATTCTTGAAAAAAGGAGAAGGAGGAGGAGGAAGAGGAGGAGGAGGGGAAGAAGGAGAAGGAGAAGGAGAAGGAGAAGGAGAAGGAGAAGGAGAAGGAGAAGGAGAAGGAGAAGGAGAAGGAGAAGGAGAAGAAGAAGAAGAAGGAGAAGAAGAAGAAGAAGAAGAAGAAGAAGAAGAAGAAGAAGAAGAAGAAGAAGAAGAAGAAGAAGAAGAAGAAGAAGAAGAAGAAGAAGAAGAAGAAGAAGAAGAAGAAGAAGAAAATCATGTTGAACTACGAGGATATTTTCTCAGTGCATTTTGTCCTGGACCTACAAATTTCAGTGAGGTGGGAAAAAACTACAGAGAGACAGAGCCATTTCATTTTCCACAGAGTAATTCCAAAGGTATAGACCGTGCTGTCTCCTGGGGTTTTTTGCAGGTAGGGGAAAAGTGTGGCTTGTAATATAGTGCCTCTTTCATTTCCACACACCTTTTCCCCCCCTCCCTTCTTTATGGTTACAATCCTGGAGCCATCTGTTTGAATTTCTACAATATGCTGCATGTGATGTTCAATCTGGGAAGTGTGTGTGTATGTGTGTGTCTGTCTGTGTGTGTGTGTGTGAAAGAGAGAGAGAGAGAGAGAGAGAGAGAGAGAGAGAGAGAGAGACTAGTATCTCAAAACCTACAGATATTACTATCTCATCTATCTCTATCTGTATCATCTCTATCGATCGATCGATAGATAGATAGATAGATAGAGAGAGAGAGAGAGAGAGAGAGAGAGAGACAGACAGACAGACAGACAGACAGACAGACAGATAGATAGATAGATGATAGATAGAGAGAGAGAGAGAGAGATATAAATAGACAGACAGACAGACAGACAGATAGATAGATAGAGAGAGAGAGAGAGAGAGAGAGAGACAGACAGACAGACAGACAGACAGATGATAGATAGAGAGAGAGAGATAAATAGACAGACAGACAGACAGACAGATAGATAGATAGATAGATAGATAGATAGATAGATAGATAGATAGATAGATAGATAGATAGATAGATAGATAGATAGATAGATAGACAGACAGACAGACAGACAGACAGACAGACAGACAGACAGACAGACAGACAGATAGATTCAGGTGAGGAGAACATGTTGCAGAAAACTAAAGTCATCTGGGCACTGAGCTGATACAGTGCTTAAGAAACAATGAAATTGCTAGTGAAGAAATAATTACATTGATACTGTAATGAATCAGATGACAGATGATTAGATGAAGAACTGAGTAATGGAGAGAGAGAAAGAGAGAGGGAGAGGGAGAAAGAGAGAGAGAGAGAGAGAAGAAAAAAAGAGAGACTAATATCTCAAAACCCACAAATATTATTTGAAATATTGGTGTTCCCGTTGTGCAGAAGAAAGCAAAAAGTAAAAGAGCGAGAGAGAGAGAATTCTGCTTCTCCAAATATGAAAATGTTGTTATAGCAGTAAGTCTTCAAACGAATATCTCCTTGGTGGCAAGTTCACCTTTCTTCTCCTCTCAAGATGAATTGGAACTATCACAACTCCCAAAGTTCCAGCTTAGATGACTTTGCAGGCCTATGCAGTTATCTCGTTCGATAGCATTCCCAGTTCTCATTGGCTCTTTTATAAGACCTGTATTAAATAGAGAAAAGGAAGAAAAAAAACAATTACCGTAGTTAATTTCCACTTGTTGCTAAGGTCTACTGTGCATATGCAGTGCAACCGCATCTATTTGAGTGAGATATCTACTTCATTTCAGAGTGAATTATTTGTACTGCCTCTTTTCAAGATCCTTGTTTTAATGAGAGGCTAACAGTGGCTGTTAAGCTCTTGAAATTGTTAACTCTACTGCTGGCACAGGTGTATAACCCTTTTATTACACAGGATGCCATAGGGAAGAACTCTTTCCCTGTTGAATTAGGGATAAAAAATAATCCTTGTCTTTCCAGTGTTCTGATGTTTCTGATGTTCTCCTATCTAAGGCTCTACAAATGGGCTGGATTAAATTGGCTCTCCTGGTTCAGGCTGATGGCAATTCTGGTAGCATCTGTTAATATCAACTTGTTAGTAAATTGTCACAGCAGCAAAGATGGTGATGATGATGATGATGATGATGATGATGATGATGATGATGATGACACTCTTACTTCTGGGTCATTGGATGATCCTTGGTAGAAGAATATCAGAAAGATAGGCGTTATTTTTATCCATATCAAATTGCATCAAATCTTTGCAGAGGTTGAAGCTTATGTCATGTTCTTTGATCCATACATTCAGAGGTAGCTTACAGATTAGTATTTCATGTATACTCATTTGGGAAGGCACATAGGAATTTATTAATATTTTATGCCACCTAACTCCCAAAAACTCTGGGCACTTCACACCAATCCCAAAGAACAACAACAAAAAAAAACAATAAAAGCAATGCATTTTTTAAAAAAGAAAAAGATTGCTGGAATGACAGCTCAGATGGAATGAAGTAGATTTGAAAGAATAACAGCATCCTCCAAATTCAAATCGAGAGGTAGCTATTCTGTATGAGCCCCAGTGAAAGTAGTTTATTTCTGTTAAACACATTGGGGGGTGGGGGAAACACTGCTTGCTGATCTGTGTTCTTCCACTGTATTTCTTCAGAGAAAATGAGTCTCATTTTTAGCCATTTGAATTCCCATGAACAGATTAGACCATTAGGCTTATCCTCTGAAGAACAAAGGAATGTGATGTTGATCTGACAGTATCCTGGCTGGCAGCAGCTAACTAAATTGGAGATTTGCAATTTGGAGACAGAAATCATATTTAAAGTCAAAACCTTCTGTTGCTTCTGACACTGATCCAGCATAATGGCGTCGGAATTGAATGAGGATTAAACAGATGACCTATGAAAGACAGTTAGGGGTTGATTATTGCTGCTATATTGGTTTCAGAGAATGAGAGACAAAGTAGGCAAATTGATATCTTTTATTAAGACAACATCTGGCATAGCAATACACACAGATTCTACTCCGTAGACTATCATGTGGAGTGGAGGAATACAGCTCATCCCTTGTTCTGCTGACATGAACAGACACAGTAATTCTGAGGTTCCTGGTGCAGTTTCTCCAAGCAGCAATGCATTTAGGCAATTATTCCTTTCTTTTGCTAGCTCATTAGAAATAAATAAATAAATAAATAAGCAAATAAATAAATAAATAAATAAATAAATAAATAAATAAATAAATAAATAAAGCATCACAGGATGACTGGAAGCTGGCATCTTCAAAGCAAAGCCTTATCGCCAACACGGCCTACCACCAGCATTAGTATTTCCTGTATTAATTTCTAATTATTATTATTATAATACTACATTATCACCATAGGTATTCTTAGAAAATTAAAATGGCAAGCCTGCTGCCCTCGTGATATGGAATTATTTTTTGTTCAAAAACCAAAAGTAAACTGGTTGGATCTGCCTTCATCTGCCAGCTGCTAAGTGAGGGTTTGGAAGTGGTGATAGCTGACATAGCCACCATTTTGTCACCAAGCAAACCTTTTCCACAGAGCAGCCATTTTCTCATTGGTCCTTCTCAAATGTTGTGGCAATAAAAGCACTGGTGTGGCGCATTGAATCGTCATATTTAACTAGAGATATTTTCTGCCTTTCTCAGTTTAAGTGACTACTGAGTTATAGAGAAACAGAACCAGTTAGGACAGTGGTCCCCAACCCCGGGCCACTACAGGGCTGTGGCCTATTCAGAGCTGGGCCATATGAGAGGTGAGTGGGTACACATGTGAACCTCCACTCTTGTGAGCGGTGGGCTGACATGCACATGCAGCTCCATTCGTGTGAGTGGGAGGCTGGCTTGCACACTCATGCACGCACAGCTCCACTGCTCATGTGGCCCGGTTCCCTTCTCCCTCCGAAGCTGGGCCACCAAGCTGCAAAAGTTGGGGTCTGCTGAGTTAGGAAATGCTGTTTCTCTCCCCTTTGAGAGAAAATATGAAGAGAGAACTACATTGATGGATATTTCTTTAATTAATTTAATTTCTTTACTTAAATTTAATTAAATCCAAGTAACGTTCTTTAATGTTAGCTAAGGTTTGAATTAAATCACATTAAAAGCATGACAAAAGTTTGAATTAAATCACATTTAATACAACGTTCTTACAGTGTTCTTTAATTAAACACCAGTAACATTATTCTTTGATATAATGTTGTTGTTTTTTAATTAATTTCTTTCCTTAAGTCTGTGGGGTTTTGATTGAATGTCAGTATTGATGACTTGAGAAGTTTTTGAATTTAATTCCAAAGATTGGGAGGGGAGTTTAGTTTGAAAACCAATATAGCCTCCTGGAAATTGGAAATATGTATTGAAATGTTTAACACTCAATATAGATTGATATAAAATGGAATCTATTTCTAGGATTGTGCCGAAAACTGGATGTATAAAAAGAAAGAAGAATATTATAAACATTTCCTCTTTTTTCATTTTTGTTTTGAAGCTGTATATCTGTCATTGAAGTTAAACATCCCAAATAAGCAAGATGATTGGGCAGACTATAACATGGGTTATTATACAGTTTGTAATACACAAGGTTGATTCAATTCAGATTATATCATTAGAGATGGAAAAAGGAAAACAGAGGTGGGCTTATGTTTGAGTACGATGTTGAGAAAAATCAAATCTGCCTCGGCAAAGCCTTATTTCCATGCTTGCAAACAGCCGTAAATAGAAGGTGTTGCCCATGCATACAAATAAATACTTACCTTCTCAGACATACTGCCCTTTTTCAAAATACAACATTTTCCCAAGAAGCATATGAAATAAGATAAAATTGATTCGATGCTATCAATATTAAAATAAGGAGAGGGGGGAAAAAAAGCAATAAAGAACAGGCCAGAAAACCTGAGCAATCCATTTATTGCAGCCAGCCATTCTGCTTAACATCTAAACAAAACACACAAGGAAGGCTGTGAAACGTAATTGAAGCTTTTCTCCACATTAAGATCACTGTGCTTAAAAAAAAAATAAAAATGGGAAGGGACCAGATCATGTCTCTGATGGAAGAAAGCTACATCAGAAGATTGCCTTCTTTGTACATTTTCCACACTTGGTGTACAAATGACTATGACCTCCAGGCCAGGGTTGGAAGTTGTGTATCGTGGCCTCAATGAGAGACAGGGACATTGTAATATGGACTGGATGGTTTCACTAACCTCAGGAAGTACAGTAAATTAAATTTAGCACATTGATAAAATCCATAGCAGATGGCTGTCGCTTGGCTAGTCTCAGAAGCTAAGCAGGATCAAAGCTCATTAATGTTTGGATGCAAAACCACCAGAAAATATCAGTGTTTTAGGATAGTTTATCTTTTGAACTTCTTATCCAGGATTTTTTTTTTAAAAAAAATTGCAAACTATGTCAATGTCGTTAACAAATATCTCTCTATAGATGCATACATGAAGTTACCAGGAGAACAACACAACTGGCAAGCCACATTTAATTAGTTTCTCCAGTATGTAATAATATGCCTCTATTAAATATAGATATCTTTTGGCAAAGTAATCACAATATATAGGGAATTAACAATAGATAGACAATACAATATTCTGTTCCTCCTTTCCTGGTGTGGTTGAAAATTAAAGAATCTGCAGGATAATCCTAAACCACAAATTTGCAAATTTAAGGCAATTGAATTGTCTGTTTTGCTCTCTCTACAAGGAATTCCTCCTGAATTAGAAACTACTGTTTTAAATGAGAAAAAAATGGGGATAGCATTTCTGCAAATAAACCTCTCTATTTTTGCTTTGTAAAATAAAATCTAAACAAACAAACAAAAAAAACCCACAGTCCAAGAAATGATTAGCAGGTCTTTGAAAATGCAGTTCTAATAATTAAAATCCATTTAGCTACCAAGGATCAGGATTATCTGCCTATCAAATGGAGTTGGAAAGGACCTTGGAAGTCTTCTAGTCCAACATCCTGCTCCGGAAACCCTATACCATTTCAGACAAATAGTTGTCCGGTCTCTTCTTAAAAATATCCAGTCTTGGAGCACTCATAACTTCTGGAGGCAACTTGTTCCACTGATTAATTGTTCTAACTGCCAGGAAATTAGGTTGCTTCTCTCCTTGATGGATCCATTTTCCATCCGTTGCTCCTTGTCCTGCCTTAGGTGCTTTGGACAAAAGATTCATCCTAGTCCTTCTTTTAATTAAACTAGGCATGCCCAATTCCTGCAATCATTCTTCATATGTTTTAGCCTCCAGTCTCCTAATCATCCTTGTTTCTCTTCTCTGCACTCTTTCCAGAGTCTCAATATGTTTTTTTTTATATACATGTGTTTTTGTTTGAGTCAGTGCCTAGGTGTTACCCAATATTGCAAAGCCCAGCACTTTTCAGTTGTGTCCGAACACACATTCTGTGTCCAGTGCAACACTGTGAAATTCACATTGAGACAGGCTATCAACTAAGCACTTTCTCTCCATCATATTTATGTCTTAGCAGTGGAGCTTTACTCCTTATAAGCATGTTGAAGATTGCAGGCTCCGCTGAGTTTGGGAGCTTGATAAATCTGTCTCTTGGCTTAGCATGAGAAACAAGTCAGCATTTTTAGGGAATACAAAATTGAATTCAGTGGAATGAATGGGTCCATACGGATATTTTATTGCATATATGGATTAGAAAGAAAAACCAAGTCTATTGATCTATTCTTTTCAAGATGGAATTCTATGTCAATCCTTCTCTGGTCAATCCTTCTGTAATCCAGGAGTAAGCTATGAAGTATAAGTTCTGTTTATAGCAACATTGGACAACGTGAAGGAAAGTTTTCACATAGTGTGATGGCAGTCCTTTATTTCTGACTGAACAGAAATTGAATACCAATATAGGAAGGTCTCTTAGTGCAATTCCATTATTCATGCTTTGCACAATGGCCATAAAGCATGAACCTTGCTGAGAATAATGAGAAAAGCCTATTGTAATGTCAATTTGAGCTTAGATTTTTGCCTCGGATATATTTACAATCTCAAATATACAGAAGTAGCCAATCAGATTAAAAGTTGGAAGGCCACTTTTGAAGAAGCACTTTTCTTAGGAGGTCTTTTATTATTGGTTAATGCTGTGCTAACTAGACATACAATATTATTATTATTATTATTGTTGTTGTTGTTGTTGTTGTTGTTGTTGTTGTTATTATTATTATTATTATTATTATTATTATTATTATTATTATTATTATTATTATTATTATACATTTTTTTAAATGTACAATTTAGGACTCCCAGTCATCTCCTTCCATCTGGAGTGAAAGGTGAAGCTTGCTTCCATTCTCTTCTTTTGCTTTGCACAACAGGCTGACAAGACTGGCCTCGCGTGTGACTTGAGAATATGAGCTTGGTGGAGACTGGAGATTAGCCATTTGGGATATCTAGTGGAGACAGACTGTCTCTTGCTTCACCGCAAAAGAGTTTCTCTTAAAGCAGAGGTCTCCAACCTTTTCGATTTGGCGGCCCAGAAAGGGAGGCAGGCCCTGCTATGTCCACATGCTCAAATGGGATGTGCATTTTGCCCTGTGCGCACATGCACAAATGAGCTTTGTTTGAGCGCATGCACACACGCAAATGGCTGCATGTGAGCAGGTGTGCACAGGCAAACAGCCACACACGAGCGCATGTGCACATGCAAATGGGGCTGTGTGGGTGCAAGTGCTGCAAATAGGGTGGTGCTAGTGCTGGCAGGATGCTATGGGTGGCACTAGTGCTGTTGGGACATGCGGGGTGGGGTGACACTGGCACCGGCGGGATGCTCAGTGGGGAGGGCACTAGTGCTGGTAAGACACTTGGGCAGGGTGGCACTAGTGCCGGCAGGATGCTTTGGGTGGTGCTAGCACCGTTAGGACACTTGGAGTGGGGTGGTGCTAATGCTGGCAGGATGCTCGGGGCCGTGATAGCAAGAGTGTGTGGGGGGGTGAGTGCACATGTGGCCCAGTGTCCAAGCAGCCACAGCCTGGTAGAGGGCCACGTCTCACAGGTTCGGGACCCCTGTCTTAAAGTCCTAGTTTGAGTAACCAGAATAGATAGCTTGTGATCTAAATGAGGAATGGTGCTTGTTCAATTGTTTGCAAAGATCAAAGATTTATTTATTATATTTACTTAGCATATAGCATTAGTACAATAGCCAGGAGAGTACAGTGCAAATGCAGAGTAGTAGTTTAGCTGCCAGTTGAGTAGCTCTGTTGTGGTATACGTTCGTGCGCTTCCCAAGGTAGCTTTGCACCAGAAAGAAAGATGAGTGGCTCTTTTTGCAGTGTCATCCAAGGCCTGTCCCTCCCATGTAGCCACCTTGCAAATGGGCATTCACAAATGGGAAGGTTCAGAACCAGCAGGAAACTGACCACCATTACAAAGCATCAACTCGTCTCCCCGCTAAAGTGGTACCTATTTGTCTCCTTGCATACAACATGTTTTTGAACTGCTAGGTGAGTAGAAGCTGAGACAAATTATGGGAGCTCACCCACCCATTCAGTGCTAGGACTTGAACCACTGGATCAAAGACCACCTCCAGTATCATGAAGCCATTGAACCAAGGTACCTTCTAAGGTCAATGATATCTGAATTAGATATGTCTTTACCAAGCTAAAAATGCACCCAGACTTGGCTTTAAGGGTTGCAGATAATGAAGAATATGATATGTTTGCACCTCGGCTACAATGTGTGAAACTATTCTCAACTTAAATTGGGTCACTGTAAAGCACAAGCTACTATGAGTTGTTCAGAGATAAAAGTAAGATAAAGATTTTAATAAATGAAAAACTTGCTGTTGTTTAAAAAAATCTGTACTCCCCTCACAGAGCACTAATGCAGATTTAATTCCCCCTCAGACTCTTGCATTATTACCATTATATAATATGGTCTGGTGATTGAGGTCAGGAAAGATCAGTCACACTTGATTAATATCAATCACATAAGAGCTTTTGAGCAGAATGCAACTTTCTTAGCAGGATTTCTTTCTAACAGAATGCAAACCATCTACCTCTGCTGGAATAAATTTAATTCAACTTCTTCCAAGATCAGCGTTTCTTTTCTATCTTTGACTGGCATGAATTCCAATTGTTCTTTAATCTTGGGCAGCTCTAAGAAGATAAGATCATAGGCCAACCGAGGCATTATACTCCCCACGTGGACGTATCAAACTGACACCACGTAAATGGATTCACAAAGCAACTTAGGCAGCTTTAGGTGCTCTGCGGTCTGAACCAGCTAGGACTCTGTGAACGAAAAAGAATGCAAGAAGGGGGGAATGTGAAAGAAGAGAAAGGAATTCTGATGAGTTGCAAAGAGACTGTAAAATAGAAAGAGTTGAGGACCACAGTGAAGTAGAGCACGTTTGATCTGCAAACTCTTGTCACTGTGGAAGTTACATCTATAAGATGCCATAAGCTTCTATGTCTCCTGTGACATATACTCATAGCATGATCTGGTAAACAGATAGAATATCTGATAGAATATCTCAGTTTTATTCATGGGGCAGAACCCACACATTAATGTATTTGTTGTTGGGTTGTGGTTGTTGTTGTTGTTTTGTAGTTGGCACTGCAAAGTTAGAAAACCCCATCCTGAATTCCTAAGAATGACCATGACCATTCCTTTTTTTTCCCTTTCCGTTTGCGTCATGTGGCTTGTATTTTTCTACGTGCTTAGTGTAAGAAATGATTGAATACACGATTAACATTTGTAAGACCCTCTTTTTTTTCTGCCTGATTTATTTTCTGACAAGAGGACAACCCAGTCCAAATTCCCCAACATCTATGTGAGAGATAATCCCATGATCCAATGTCAGGATAATCCTTCCCCCAAAGGCTTAAATATTTGTCATTCTTCCTTAAATAAATAAAAAAAATCCCTCAAGGTTTATACAATCTCAATTAAAGAGGGTGGGGGAAAAAAATAAGACTTGACCGGAAAATCCTAAGAGAGATTCATGACTAGCTTTGTCTCGCCTTTGGCTCCTGAGCAAAAAAATTTTGTAATAGAGATGATAAAGATATATAAGTTTTTATAATCTATGACTTGGCTATGAGAAATCAACCTTTCAGTAAAATGTTGAAGGCAAAAAAAACCAAGAGTCTGAAAGAAAAGAGGAAGAAGGGCAAGCCTTTCTCATTATTATTAGAAAAAGGACCTTGATGAGCTGAGATTATTGTACTTTAAGCGAAATTGATTTTGTACATGATTCGATTTTAATCTAGTATAGATTAATCAAATTCTACAAGGAGCAGATATTTAATTTAGTACACTTAGGATGAAAAGGACATTGGTGCAGAGAAAAGTTTGATGCAATAAAAAACAGTATCTAATTATCAAGGTGCAGCTTCCCGAGTAACTCTGTTAGAGGCTTGCTCTGCTTGCCATTTGCTTCTGCAGAAAGGAAGAAGGCGGCGGTGGGGAGATGGTTGCTCTCTTGTCACTGCCAATGAAAGCAAAACAGAATGACTTTGGCCTGTAAAATAAAAGAGGGGAAGGGTCGCACGTTGACATCTCCTGCGATTTTCCACTCGTGTTTCTTCCCCCCCCCGAACGTAGAGGAGTTTAAAGCACTTGCCCATTTTTGAACAACGGAAAGTTGAATGGAAACCTTCACAGGTTTAACCGTGGGGAGAAAAAAAAAGATGAATTTGTTTGCTCAGGTTAACCAGAGGTGGAAAACTTTGGGTGTGCAGAGAGGAAGCCAAGATGAAAGCATGAGAATTTACACAGCAGTCGTTGGTTTTAATGGGGCTGGGGTGGGTGGGTGGGGATATGTGCAGTTTTTTAGGGAGCTCTTATTTTTATTTTTTTTATTTTTATTTTAATCCCATTTATATCCCGCCCTTCTCCGGAGACTCAGGGTGGCTTACAATCTAAAGCACAAATCAATGTGCTTAGCAATAGCCTTCATTCTATGTATATGCCTGCTTATTAGGGCTTTCCCCCCCCAAGCGGCATTATTACAAAGTCAGCTTATTGCCCCCAACAATCTGGGTCCTCATTTTACCTACCTCGGAAGGATGGAAGGCTGAGTCAACCTTGAGCCTGGTGGGATGCGAACCTGAACTGATTGCAGGCAGCTGGTGTTACTTAAGGAGGCATTAGCCCACTGTTCCACCAAGGCTCTATGTCTTCTCTCTCTCTCTCTCTCTCTCTCTCTCTCTCTCTCTCTCTCTCTCTCCCTCTCTCTCTCCCTCTCTCTCTCCCTCTCTCTCTCTCTCTCTCTCTCTCTCCCTCTCTCTCTCTCTCTCTCTCTCTCCCTCTCTCTCTCCCTCTCTCTCTCCCTCTCTCTCTCTCTCCCTCTCTCTCTCTCTCTCCCATCTTCATTCTTTAGAAGGCCTCCTGAGGATGGTGAAATTGTTGACTTTTCTATAATAATAATAATAATAATAATAATAATAATAATAATAATAATAATAATAATAATAATAATAATAAGTTGGAAGGGACCTTGGAGGTCATCTAGTCCAACCCCCTGCTAAGGCAGGAAACCCTATACCATTTCAGACAAATGGCTGTCCAGTCTCTTCTTAAAAACTTCCAGTTTTGGAGCATTCACCAGCTTTCCAACCTGCTATTCTCTGGGCTATTTTAGATGCATCACAAGAGCCAGTTTGTTCCTTCACCAAGAGATGTTTCCTCCTCTGATGCTTAATGTGCATCAAAATAGTATTTTATTTTATTTTTTTGCTGGGCTGGAAGAGGAATTTACATTACAAGGTTTTTGTGTCCCGTAGGGTCCAGAAATGAAACACCACATGAGAATACTATACAAGAGCATTCTTTATTGATTAAGACCATACAGCTGCAGGCACATTCTTCAAACCGGTCTATCTGAATTAGCATGGAAGCATTTCTTCAGGTACATCCATCAAAGAATGGGGGAATGCTAAAATCACCTTCTCATGATTGTGTAGAAAACTGGAACAAACTTCAGATCTGCCCCCCCACTCCAAAAAAAATAAATCAAAAGAAAATGGAGGGATGGGAAATTAAAGTTCTGCAGAAGATAGCTTCAAGTATGATGTTGAAGTTCTCTGTCTCTAAGATGAAAGCTAAGCCACACAAAACTTTCTTTTTTGTTTCACAGCCTTCCCCAGATCTGATTTTTTGTACCATTCACATGAATTCATACTCTCTCAAAAAAATAGTGAGAGGCCAGCAGGCTGACATTTGAAGGCTCTGTATAGGCCGGGGGTAGGGAACCTTGGCTCTTTTATGACTCGTGGACTTCAACTCCCAGAATTCCTGAGCCAGCCATGCTGAGGGGAAAGGGAGAGGTTTCCATGCCGAGCCATGCTGGTTCAGGAATTCTGGGAGTTGAAGTCCACGAGTCATAAAAGAGCCAAGGTTGCCTACTCCTGATATAGGCAATATTTGTACTGCCCTAGAATTGGCTCAGGTGTGTAATACTTCTATCATTGTTAGGTGATACAAGCAAATCCTTTCCAGTAAAATATACTTGAAACTGAGAAGCGGATAGTTTTGTTGTGAGCATGCTGTAGATTAATTATTTGAATGATTTATAGTGCTCCTCGACTCCTTTTTACAGCTGGTTGGAAGGATAAAGCAAAACACAACCAACACCCTGAAGGAAATCATAGAATGACTGAGGACATTATTGACATGTGCCAGTAATGGAACACAAGAATCCTGTTTATTATGAGATGGGTGATCAAAATGCTGTATTTATAGGCAATAGGAGCTGCTTAAAAAAATTCAAGGCTAAAAAAAAAGCTTGCTGATTCTTGCTGCTCAGAATTGGCCTTAAAGTACTAGAAAGCATTAAAACATTCATCATCCAACAATACTGTACATAAGGGCCCAGATGTTGTGTGAACAGGCACAAGAGATCTGGGTGCAAGTTAATAATGGATAAGAATTCAATTTGGCTTTTTAAGCAAAACTGACCCCCTCCTCACCTTTCAGACTTCTAAACATATTCAAATTACACATTTGTCTCTTGGTTCAAAGAGCACAGGCCAAAACATGCTTTCAGTCTTAGCAGGAAAACGGGGTTTGCATGACACACTTCTTAATTTGATCAAGTTCGGAGAAATAAGCCTGTCCTGCAAATTCCAAAACTGAATTAATTGATCCAGTCAATTAACCCACAGGAGTTAAACAGAGCCTGAAATTGACCTTGACTATCAATCTAATCTAACAGTCCTGATCAACTAGCTTCTCTTCTCCATTGTGTGAACTACCTATTGTTGTTTTAATTCCCCTTTCCATGGGGATAGGATTGTCTCTTCCACATCCATGAAGATGCATTATCCTAGAGTTGTTGTTGTTGTTAGCTGGGAAGTCATGTCCGACCCATCGCGACCCCATGGACAACATTCCTCCAGGCCTTCCTGTCCTCTACCATCTTCTGGAGTCCATTTAAGCTCATGCCTCCTGCTTCAGTGACTCCATCCAGCCACCTCATCCTCTATCGTCCCTTTCTTCTATTGCTCTCAATCTTTCCCAGCATTAGGCTCTTCTCCAGTGAGTCCTTCTTCCTCATTAGGTGGCCAAAGTATTTGAGTTTCAACTTCAGGATCTGGCCGTCTAAAGAGCAGTCAGGGTTGATCTCCTCTAGGACTGACCGGTTTGATCACCTTGCAGTCCAAGGGACTTGCAGGAGTCTTCTCCAGCACCATAGCTCAAAGGCCTCAATTCTTTGGCGCTCAGCCTTTCTTATGGTCCAACTTTCACAGCCATACATTGCAACTGGGAAGACCATAGCCTTGACTATGCGCACTTTTGTTGGCAGGGTGATGTCTCTGCTTTTTAGTGTGCTGTCTAGATTTGCCATAGCTTTCCTCCCCAGGAGCAAGCGTATTTTAATTTCTTGGCTGCAGTTCCCATCTGTGGTGCTCTTGGAGCCCAGGAAAATAAAATCTGTCACTACCTCCATTTTTTCCCATCTATTTGCCAGGATTATCCTAGAGAAGCCCACCCAAATACCGCCTCAATGACTTGATTTTTACTCTTGAGGTGAAAAGAAATGAGGGATATACTGTATGGACACATCTGAAGTATGGGTTCTCTCTAGCAGGCCACAAAGGTCAATCTCTCCATCATTGTTGTCCTCAGGAGGGGGAATAAATGTCAAGAAGCAACTATAAAAGTGCCTGATGAATGAATCTTTGAGTCATCAGGATCACAAGCTGCCAACATAGAAGTGTAGGGTTAGGTCATTCACGTAGTGCAAAAGATGTTAATAGTTTCATTTATTTAGCTAGGTGAACTGCTTATCTGTTGGAGTTTTACAACTTTAGAAGAAGCTTAGGAGGCAGATTTTGAAACTTAAAATGTGAGCAGAGCTGGTTCACCAAGTGAAGTTACTTCTCATGTGTGACTTATGAACTCAATAACAGGCACAGAAGACACTCGGAGTCCTGTCCTTTCATACACTTTCTGTTGTACAATTTCACAGTTCTTTCTCCAAAGCTTTGTGGGATAGAAACACCCGTGATCTGTAGAAGAGAGCTGAAAATTGATTCTCTGCGATACACATGCTGTGTTCTGCAAAACCGAAGGAAACTGTTTCACTCAGTTTGGGATTTAGAAGCAAAAAGGGGTGACGTGAATGGAGGCAAAGGTTTCCTATCTGCATGGAAGTAGTTTTCTGTGACAACCACATCTACAGCACGTCTGGAGGGTTCTTGAATTAGACAACAGGGATTACGTCAGTGTTTCATGCCTCTTATCCAGCTCTTCCTTTGGGAAACTCAGAATGACTTACATGGATTCTGCTGGCACAGTTCCATCCATGCATTAACCAAACTTCAGACCTACAGAGGCTTAACAATGCTTTAGCATCCGGTATACACAGACAGTCATAAATCAGACAGTGTCTTGTGACTGGCTGCATAGGATCCAGGGCTTCAGTAGCATTAAGGAGAGTTGAGACTGATACAATAACACATTGCTCTGGCATCCATACCGCCTACAATTTGCATCTGTTTTGCAGTTCTTGGTGCATTATCTAGCTAAAAGAACCAGGTAGATAAGAAGCACTCTGCTTCTTTGACCGTTGCTGGATTTCAACTTTGACAGGTTGCAATCAGCTTCTGACAGGACGTTGGCTTTGTTTTTTGTTTTTTTGTCACATATAGGGTCATGAGATACTGCCATATTATTTGACCCTGGAAAAAAGAGTGTTTGTCTTGCAAACAGTAAAAAGCTAAAGAAGTCTCTGAGGATTTTATTTTGCCAATCATGTCCGACTATAGGGATCGGTATGCAACTCTTTTGCAAGGCCATTGGGCCAGTACTGTCCAAAACCATTTCTGTGGTCATGACATCACAGAGTGCTGTTACATTCCCACTGAAGTTGTGTCTATTTATCTACTCTCACTTGCATGCTTTTGAAATGGTAGGTTGGCAGGAGCTGAGGTGAGGACAGGAACTCATCCCATCATGTGGCGCTTGGGTTTCAAACCCGGGTTGCTGGCTTTCCAGTTGACAAGCCCAGTGTCTTCACTGCTGAGCCACTGCATCACCCTGTCTTGCAAAGACTGGGAAGAATTAGCATCTTCTCCTCTCACAATTGTGTGCTTGTCCTCCTAGAACATGTTGCAGTCCAGTATGAATATTTTTTTACTGTATTTCAGCCCTTAAGACAATGTCCTTACTTTAGTCTAGCAAAGGATGGCCATGTCTATCTTTCTTGCTCCTGCATGGATAAAGGGTGCCTTGTATACAAAAATCAAATATATCTGGTTATCAGTCACGTGTTTGATACCTTTTTAATTGAAAACATTACAGATGGAGGGTGGTTTGGGCTTTCTGTTTGATATTTAGTACGGATTGTTGCATGTTGTAGTATTCTTGCTATTTGTATTTCAAACTTATAGTGCACTTACCTATGGGTGCAGGATACATAAATTTACTAATATTTAATATTATGGAGAACCACTAGTTACTTTGGTCTGGTGGTTAAGGCACCCAGGTATAAACCAGGGGATTGTGAGATAGTTGAGCAGTTGTGTGAGGGCTTTCTTATGACTCTACATTAATCTAATCATTAGCAGTTTTGTTTCTACTTTCTTATTAGAGAAATATAAGTAGGTAAAGGAATTGCTTTATTTATTACTGATGGAAAGTTCAATATTCAAAACCATAAAAGACAGAATCAGGTGTCTAAAAGACCTGAAAAATAACAAGACAAATTTGAATGGCGAATACGAGAGAGAGAGAGACAGAGAGAGAGAGAGAGGCAGAGACAGAGACAAAAGAGAAAGAGAGAGATATGAATAGATAGATAGATAGATAGATAGATAGATAGATAGATAGATAGATAGATAGATAGATAAATGAGAGATAGATAGATAGATAGATAGATAGATAGATAGATAGATAGATAGATAGATAGATAGATAGATAGATAGATAGATAATGGAAAAGATGGATGGGTATATAGATAAACTATCAATCATTGTTAAGGTGAGGTGCCTCTAGCTAATGAAAGATTCTCTGTGCTTTAAAACATCATGAGTTGAATGTGAACAGCAGTACAACAGCTTCTAACAAAAGAATTGCTATTTTAGCATGCGCAAAGCATAGCTTCGTGATGAGACAACATTAAACATTTGTACCATGCTGCTCTGTATTTGTCTGCACATATTTGATGCAAAGTGTTCAGCACCAAGGAATGCATTTTAAACAGGACATTGAAAAATAGATTGTGTCATTAAGAAAGTAAGGAGGCTTGGAAACTAAGTCCTGGGTGTGTTTAGTATGGAAATGAGAAAAGAGAGGAGACATTAGCTCAATATTCAAGGATGATCATGCAACGGTTGATAGTTACAGAAGGCAGGACTAGAATCAGCAGGCAGAAATTATTGAAAAGCAGATATTGTCTAAGAAAGTTAATTCTTAGTAAATTCTAAGTAAATTCTATTGAAGAACAGTTTACACTATTTTGGGAAAAGTGTTGTTGTTTTCCCCTTAAATGGAAATATTTAATCAGGTGTTGACAAGCCAATTTGGTCTAATGGTGAAGACTGTAAACCAGGAGATAATGAGTTCTAGTCCTGCCTCAGACAAGCAAGTTGACTGGGTGACTTTGGACCAATCAGCAGGAGACAGTGAGTTCTAGTCCTGCCTTGGCATAGAAGTTGGCTGGGTGATTTTGGGCCAGTCATTCTCAGCCCAACCTACCTCACAGGGTTGTTGCTGTTGTGGGGAAAATAAGAGGAGGGAGTATTAGCTATGTTCACCACCTTGAGTTACTTATAAAAATAACAAAGGCAAATTTAAATATATATATAAAGGGAAAGTGTGAGCAAAGAAGATGGCCAAGGATAATAACTTTCCCCTTGTTGCAGATCAGTTTCATTTCAGGTATATTTCATATGCATGTTTCCTCACCTTTACTCAGATATATGCAACCATTCTTCGGCAAAAGAATCCAAGCAATTGCCTTGTCTTGCAGAAATAAGAGGGGGAAATGTCACACCGATAATTAACTTACAGGTGTCCTATTTTCACCTGACTGTGGCTGCTTGTTAACCCTCCTACAATGATGAAGGATGGGAATGGACAGGAAATTGGACACACATGCATATACGCACATATACACACAGAGAGAGCTAATGAGGAAAGATTGTGCTATTTGTTGCTATCTACAGCTGCATTTTTCATGTTTAGTTTGATGTAGGATTTTTTTTTTATGGATAGACGCTTTATCTTACATTTGAGGAGCTCCTCTGAAGCCTGGAATGGCTGTCAGATTCAGGAGAAGTGTAGGAAACCAAATTATGTTATGAAAACTTGGGCAAGATTGCCTTGAAACCAGGATAATTTTCCTATTACTGATGAGATGCTTCTGCTATATTTTGACTTATGCCTCTGCTTTTTAATTTTATCTCCAGAAACATGGAACTTTAATTATATACATTATTGGGAAATCCCTTCTAAGCTGCAGATAATTCATAATCCATGAATTATATGCGTTCTCTAAAACCTCTGCCTCATGATTCTTTTCAAAAACTTTCTCAATGAAATGGTACATTGTACTTTAAAAACAAACAAACTTTTAATTAGTGACTTAAGGTTCTGCATCTACTTTGGACAAACACACTGATCCCCACCAACCACACACACACAGGGTATTTTTTTTTTCCCAGGCTGTGTTAGTAAACCCATGTTGCCATTCCCACCACCACCTGTTGAAGGATATTATGTAATCCAGTATGCTTCCAAATAGAAGCAAAATATGGCCACCTCAGTTAGTATTTGGTGAAATGGAGGCTCTATTGCAGGGGTCTTCAAACTTGGCCCTTTTATGACTTTTGGACTTCAACTCCCAGAATTTCTCAGCCAGGCACGCTGGCTGGGGAATTCTGGGAGTTGAAGTCCACAAGTCATAAAAGGGCCAAGTTTGAAGATGCCTGCTCTATTGCACTTCTAGAATAGGGTTTGCTAGAAATTGTCTCAAAGTTTTCTGGAATGGGTTGTTTTTTGGGGGGATGGCGTCAACTTTGGTAAAGATTTTAGGAAGACAGATGAATGGGAAACTGTAATAGACATTAAAGAAAGAAGTAACTTTTTGGGATCATATGACTGGGGTTCTTGACAGCACTCAATGGCTCAAAAATCAAGACTTATTTACAGGTGTACAATATTGTTTAGTCCATATTTAGGACTTGATGGACGTTCCAGTCAATCAGTGTTGCATGACTCCATCTTTTTCCTGCTTCTTCAAAGAATCCTTTCCCCCTGATGGACCCAATTATGCTTTTTAGGGACTTGAATATGGCCATGCATTGCCAGGTTGAAACTTCAAGGGCACCAAGATCAACTCAACATTGCAAAGCTGGTGTTAAATCCATAATGTCACACTATCAAGAATATTCATCCTATGAAAAGAAATCCAATCATGGCCAAAGTGTTTAATTCTGGTTTATTTTATGTATTTATTTTCCCCTCTCTCTCTCTCTCTCTCTCTCTCTCTCTCTCTCTCTCTCTCTCTCTCTCTCCATTCCTCTGATGCTCTCTCCTTTGCTTCACAGGGAAATAAATAAATTACCATACAGATAAAAATGTAGATCTGCTTTTGTCTCATCTGATTCCCCCAAGCCACCAGACCTTCACGCAAATCCTCCATGCACGAAAAGGTCCTGCAGAACTCAATAGGCGTTGGGTAAACCTCATAAGGTTCTTCCATAATTCCATTGTTCGGAAGGTTACTTGACATACCGCTGGGGTGAATCCTTCTGAACCATCAAACACCACAGTGTATAAACCACATATTACATTTTCTAGGCTAGCTTTTGTCCAAAGGATATTTCATTCCCCAGTGAATCTTTGCTCAAAGGTATAAGCATTCACTTTGACTTAAATTCATAACCATGCCTTAATTGTGACTCCATTGATTTTCATTCTCCCTCTCTTCCTCTCTGTGTATGTCTCTGTGTGCTTGTGTGTCTGTGTTTTGTGTATGTGTGTTTATGCATGTTTCTTGTGTTGACAAAGCTCTTGTGAAAATGTTATTTGCAAAATCATCTTTCCAGGCTACAGCAAATGTTTCAGAATATATCTTGCTATAGTTGATCATCAATATGCACCAGCAGACTCTTTACGTTAGTAAATATTTCTTTCAAAGTCATGTGGCCGGCATGACTAGACGCCAAAGGCGCACGGAACGCTGTTACCTTCCCACCATAGTGGTCCCTATTTTTCTACTTGCATTTTTACGTGTTTTAGAACTGCTCAGTTGGCAGAAGCTGGGACGAGTAACAGGCGCTCACTCTGTTACGTGGCACTCGGGTTTCAACCCGCCAAACTGCCGACCTTCTGATCGACAAGCTCAGCGTCCTAACCCACTGAGCCACCGTGTCCTTTTGATTCTAATAGGTATGGGTAAATATTGTATCTACAGATAAACCCTTCTTTCTTCTTTTTAGACAGCTTAATCCCAAAGTAAATCTTACAGAAGGCCTTTTAAGAAATTTGATAATTTAATAAACCCAGTCACATAACATGATTTCACAATATGCATAAACATAGAACTTAGAATAACAGAGTTGGAAGAACCTTGGAATCTTCTAGCCCAAACCTCTGCTTGAGCAGAAGACCCCATATATCATTTCAAACAAAGGATTGTCTGGTCTCTTTTTGAAAGCCTCCAGTAACTTCTCAGAACATACAGTAACATCTCACTTATTATCATCAATATTGCTCATCCATACCTCTCACTATCAATTCTAAACTTTTTATAGGTAACACATATCACTTTATAGCTGAGTATAGCAGCCCAGATGATTCTTTACCAGAGGAACTTTGATTAATCACACACAATAAATCTTGCAATATCTCAAGGAATTTGGTTTAGAAGATGTAATAAAAGAGGTATAATTTTCTCCACAGCCTTTATTATACAAAAGCTGCTTAACGAAGGATAAAATTTAATGGTTTCAAAACCACTTCATTTAGTTAGGCTAATGTTTGCTGCTATCAACAAGTAGATCACATAATAACAGATTTCATTTTCTTACCATCCTCAATAAATATTCAAAACTATGTTGCACTCTCCATTCATGTAGATTCTAGATTGTTTTCCTGAATTGTTCTAAGTAGTACTCTGTTGTTCAAAGTACCACATCTTCATTATTTATGTATGCATTTATTTTTAAGAGATGAAAAATAAGGAAAACGTGGCAAAGCAGTCATTCTCCAAAGTTAACCAAACTCTGCTTCCAAATCCTCAGATAATTCTGTGAAAGGACAAATAATTTCCACTCTCTACAATTAATGGTTGAGAAAGAAATGATCAACATTTTAATCCCAGTAATAGTTATAAATACCTTCTCTCTTTTCTTTCTCTTTTATTTTGATAATGTAAACAGCACAGAATTGGGGAGAGAAAGATATACTGTACAATACTGATGATTTTTTCTTTTGCCACAGTTCCTGTTAAAGTGCATCTTGTTTCTTGTCATAGACCAGGGGTCTTCAAACTTGGCCCTTTTGTAACTTGTGGACTTCAACTCCCAGAATTCCTCAGCCAGCATGCCTGGCTGAGGAATTTTGGGAGTTGAAGTCCACAAGCCACAAAAGGGCCAAGTTTGAAGACCCCTGTCATAGACCCTGAATTTTAGAAGCAGCTTTGTTCTACATCAAAGAAAACACCTTTTCTATGTTGGTAATTCTAGACCTTTCTCTGTGTAGTTATTCAATACTTTGTCCATTCTGAGTGTTTATTAAATGTCACATTTCTAAGAGAACGTCTTCAAAATGATGACATGTGGCTACTTTTGCTTACATGTAGCAAACTCAATATCTTCACTCAGAGGTCTCTCATTCACTGCTTGTAACTCCACATTTTAGTTTTTTTCTTTTTTAAAAAAACAAAAATTTTTTTACCAGCCTTAAAAAAAAGCTTAAATTTTCAGACCAAAAGAAGATGGTGTGAATATTTTTACCTGTAACATAAAAATAAAGGCACCGAATGTTATGCAGGATAGAGGACTTTTTCTCCATTGGCACAGAATTTATTCAAGAGGAAAAAAAATAGACAAATTAAAACAGGACAGGTAAGAAGTGGCTTGCTTAACTCTAATGAGGAGTTACATCTACCTGAACTGGAAACTTGATCTATTTTTCTAGGTCTGAATTACCGTAAATTAGCGGTGGCTCAGTGGGTTAGGATGCTGAGCTTGTCGATCAGAAGGTCTGCAGTTTGGCGGGTCGAATCCCGAGTGCCGCATAACAGAGTGAGCGCCTGTTACTCATCCCAGCTTCTGCCAACCTAGCAGTTTGAAAGCACGTAAAAAATGCAAGTAGAAAAATAGGGACCACTACAATGGGAAGGTGACAGCGTTCCGTGCGCCTTTGGCATCTAGTCATGCCGGCCACATGACCACGGAGACGTCCTCGGACAAGCGCTGGCTCTTCGGCTTTGAAACGGAGATGAGCAGCAGCCCCTAGAGTTGGAAACGAGTAGCATGCATGTGCCGGGGAACCTTCACCTTTTTTTTAGCTTTGTTTTATGGGGATAAACAATAGTTTGAGATTGTGAAATCTGGAAATGTCCTTGAACTATGTCCTTCGAAGCATATCTCCTCATTTTGGCCAGTTAGAACTAAATCCAGTCCCAGTATAAACTTTATAGGGAAAGGGGAAATATGGAAGGCTCCTTGGTGCTTTCCGAGCTTGCAGATGTTTCATTAGCCAAACTAGGTAACATCATCAGTATTCGTAGAGAGAGGGGTTTGTTCTCAATTTATATTCTAGTGACTTCACATGTCAGTGTTGATGGATGGTTGTCTTGCTGGGATGTTTTTGGTTGGGCTATTTATACTGTTGACTTGCTTGGCAGTTCTTTGGTGAGGGTATTGCTCACCTCTTGGCTGTTGGTCTCAACAATCAAGAAGTAAAGAGTTCCCCAGTGAAGGAAGTACCAAAAAACAACAACAACAGTAAACAGCCTAACCAAATTACATCCAAGACCATGAACACTGACAGGGCAAGCCATTAGAACATAAACTGAGAACAAACCTTTTTTTTCCTCTCTACTAGTTACCTAATTTGGGTAATAAAACATCTACAACAAAACCAAGCTCAGAGAGCACCTAGGACTCCCCCATTTCAACCCTAAGCTACAAACATATTCCTTTAGTGGGAAAATATGGCTCTGATTTATTTTCTTCCAAACCTCCCAGATCTAATTGTAATTAAATCACAACAACATCCCAAATTTCACAAGTAATTCACAGATTACGCAGATGTTCTCTCCTAATTATAAAATCATCAAAGTCTTTTCCTGAATTTCAAAATAGACAGGTTATTCTATTAGGGAAAAAACGTTCAATCAATGTGACTGACATGTCTGTGAATTAGACAGAAGCAGCGCAAGTTGGAATTGATTCTGGATTTTGCATCCAAAAAACTCTGCCATATTTGCCCAAAAGATGACAGCCCCCTTAAGAAAGGAAGATTAGTGAGAAGAACTATAATTCCTTACCTCCTCATCTGGAATGTACAACTCCCACTCAAATCCTCCAAAAATGTGCATGTGACACATATATATGGACATATGTGTTCATAGTTACTATATGTTTCAAGTATGCGTACAAATTCTATCAGCTGAGTGTCCTGATTTTCTGATGTTCTCAGTCATGTGGAAAACATCTACATACAAAGAAAGTAATCATAGCTAAAAGAAATATTTCATTCTATGTTTCCTCCTCTAGGCACTACATAAAAATATATATCCTTGTAATATATTCATTATCATTCCTCCTTGTATAGTAACTGATGAATAAAGTTGATTCAAAATATGTACACATAAATACACAGATCTCATAAATCCAGGGGTAAAATTGTTGGAACAACTGGGACTTGCTCACACAGAGATTCTGAAATAAACATTTTCCCCCCCTGGCTAGTTATCATTCATTTCCCTGTTTTTATGTATGCCATATCAGAAATCTATTTCATGGAAACATTTCCATATCAATAGATTGATGGGCTGGATTCCAAGACCCATTTCTTATTTAAGGAATCGATTCCAAGAAATGCCATTCAATGTTGCCTCCCCAAAATGACTGTTGGGAAAACACTCGTGACAAGCTGAGAAAGGAAGAGAAATATCTAGCGATATTCACTAGGAAGTGACTGCGTGCATGCCAATAATCTGGCTGGTGATGGTAAAGCTTCTGTTTGTCGCTTGGGAAGGGGAAAATTTCAGTTTTCATATGTCACTTGGAGAGATGAGACAAAACTCTTTTTAAAGAACTTGCCAGTAAGTAAAAGAATTGTGACCCCCCCCCTTTTTTTTTTTTTGAAAAGTGTTGGGTTCACATACTTCCAGCTGGTCTTCTTTTGACAAATAATATCCTAGGGTAAAATAGAGAGACAGCTGATTGCTGTGATTATGGAAGTGTTATAATCACTTGCACATTAGATTGCTTCGGTGACCTCTTTGTGGAACTGTCCAAGTTGTTGATTAATGTTTCCTTTTCAATTTGCATATCTCTAGAATTCCCAAGAAGTTTTATTTCTTTTTTTTCTTTTCTTTTTTGGGAAATGGAGGAAAAAGGTGGGGTTTTTTGTTGTTGTTTTTCTTTGTAAAATAACTAATCAATTAAATCATTGCATGCATGTAGCATTCTACCGATACACTAAAGTCAATGCTCCAATTTGATATGGAGAATGCAAAGCATTTTCAGGATCTGAACTTAATTTTAGGCCAACGATGTGCTGTAAAAAGTCATTTTGTTCCCTTGACTAACTCTCTCTCCCCCCACCAACCCCCCACCCCCCCTCCTGGTCCTCTGTGCTCAGCAGCATCTCTTTAAATTGGAACATTTCCATGTTAGTCAGGGATACAAACCCTTCAGCCACTCGAGAGCTTATCTAGCAAGGGCTGGCTTGAACGAAACTATTGCTGATTTTCTTTTCAGGTTGTTATTACCATCCTCCTAAGCTGTCACCCAACGGTCACATTTTTTTCCCCTACCCTGTGGCCACATTTATCTTGCCAGTGTCCCTGGGTCAAGAGCGAAATGAAATTGGGGCTTTCTAAAAGCAGTGCCTTTGATCCTGCCAGCCGTTGTGCGTTCCGTTCATTCTATCCATGCCCAGACACTGGGGGCTGTTTCCCTCGCTTTCACCAGAGATCACCCGAGGGGACACGAAGGGGATGTTGACAGATGTACTTTTTCAACACCTCCAAATAAGAGGAGGACACCAGGGCCTTTTGATCGGGAATGGCTCAGTGGCCTCCTTTCATGGCTGCTGGCTTTCTCATTCTGAAAATATTTCCCAACCTCCCTCTCTCCCTTGCTGTCAAACCCTCAATGATATTTAACAGTGACCTCACTTTGCATCTGCTCTAGCAATGATGCCTCTTGACATGAGCATTCCGGTGATGTTCATGGGAACTCATTCTGAGGACATCATTCAAAGGAAGCTAGAAATAAAATTCAGGCACAGCTCCAATAGGCTGAGCTACCGAGATACTATCCCATGATTCTATTTTTTATCAGCATGAAAAGAAATATGCTTAGCTATGGAAGTAAGAACAAAAAATGACAGAATAACAGAGTTGGTGTGGGGGACCTTGGAGGTTTTCCAATCTCTGCTCAAACAGGAGATCCTGTACCATTTCAGACAAATGGTCATCCAATTTCTTCTTAAAAACCTCCAGCGTTGGAGCACCCACAACTTCTGGAGGCAGGTTGTTCCACTGATTGATTGTTCAATGTATGGCAGTGAAAGTTGGACCATAAGAAAGGCTGAGCACCAAAGAATTGAAGCCTTTGAACTATGGTTCTGGAGAAGACTCCTGTGAGTCCCTTGGACTGCAAGGCGATCAAACCGGTCAGTCCTAGAGGAGATCAACCCTGACTGCTCTTTAGAAGGCCAGATCCTGAAGCTAAAACTCAAATACTTTGGCCACCTAATGAGAAGGAAGGACTCACAGGAGAAGAGCCTAATGCTGGGAAAGATTGAGGGCAATAGAAGAAAGGGACGACAGAGAATGAGGTGGCTGGAGGGAGTCACCAAAGCAGTAGGCGTGAGCTCAAATGGACTCCAGAAGATGGTAGAGGACAGGAAGGCCTGGAGGAACGTCATCCATGGGGTCGCAATGTGTCAGACATGACTTCGCAACTAACAACAACAACAAAACTGTCAGGAAATTTCTACTTAGTTCTAGATCGGTTCTCTCCTTGATTAGTTCCCATCCGTTGCTTCTTGTGCTGCCTTCAGGTGCTTTGGAGAATAGGTTGAACTCATGTCCTAGCGTATCATATCTCATGATCAAAACCTGGACCCGTTTCACACAGAGGGTGATAAAACTGGTAGTGATGGAGGAATTCCTGCACCAATCTCAGCTTTGTGATGCTGTTGTGTAATGGAAACAGGGAGCGGAGAGTGTTGGAAAGAATAATGATGCTCCTTCCTGAATTCAGTAGCGCTGATGGATGTGGAGCACTGCTCATAAAAACCATATGCACAGAAGTTTCAAGGCATTCAAATAATTTATTTGGAGGGAATTCGGCTGCCCTGCAGAAGGCAGCTGGTGAGCTACAAGAAAGCAGCATAAATCACCCTCCAAGTGTGGAGGGCCAAAAGTATTACATAGTATTAAGGGAATAAAAAAAAGTTATTCAGCAATGCAGGGCCCGTTGGTGACACCAGCACTGAATGAAGCAGAGAGTTCTGAAGAGAAGGACTGGCCCAAAGAACATAATCCATTGCTTGAGGGTAACAAAAAAAGGACCCCATAATAAATTTTAAAAAGTAGATCCTGCTCAGTGGGTGCCTTCTCTAATGAAAAGCTACCTGTTAGTGATTGGAGCAGAGTGTGGTGTGTACTGATCATTTCTACGCAGAGAGAAAATAGCTTGTCTATGAAAGCTGTCACATTGTCAGACAGTTCTGGAGTTTGTGGATGTCCAGATCTGGATCAAAGCTAAAATTGCTCCCAATTTCCCCAGTTCTATGGTCCTCTCTGAATTGCTCCATTTTGGACTGCATTGTGGCTCATCGGAATGGACAGAATTTAAGGGCCAATCATTATTAGCCCTTAATAAGCAACAAGGGAAGGGACACAGTGGCTCAGTGGGTTAAGACGCTGAGCTTGTCGATCAGAAGGTCGGCAGTTTGGCGGGTCGAATCCCGACTGCCGCGTAGCAGAGTGAGTGCCTGTTACTCGTCCCAGCTTCTGCCAACCTAGCAATTCGAAAGCACGTAAAAATGCAAGTAGAAAAATAGGGACCACTCCGGTGGGAAGGTAACAGCATTCCGTGCGCCTTTGGCATCCAGTCATGCCGGCCACATGACCATGGAGACGTCCTCGGACAAGTGCTGGCTCTTTGGCTTTGAAACGGAGATGAGCACCGGCCCCTAGAGTCGGAAATGACTAGCACGCATGTGCAGGGGAACCTTTACCTTTACCTTTAATAAGCAACAGCTTCTTTTAGTTACATGGGCACTTTACTTTAGAAAGTCAAAGGTGACAGCTCAGGTGGCTTCAGGGAAGTGTCTTTGTTTGGATTTGGGGGCTTCAGATAGAAGCACTAGCAATGGTTGCTGTTTTTTTCAAAAAAAAAAAAGCTTGTTGGCAGAGACTCTTTAAGCCTTTTCCTTCTGGCAATTCTCCCCCTCAAGCAGTTTTTTGTTCTTTAAAAGTCTGTAACTCTGTCATTTTTTTTTTGAGCGGAGAGAGAACCAACTGGGAAAAGTTAAGCAATTCATTTCAGCCTTCCATTCTTTTGCTCCGAGGTGCTAAACCTGCTTCCATGGTGAGCCCCTAGGGAAATAATCACACTGTTCTTTGGTCCCCAGACTGAAGCTGGCCTTCATTCAATCCTTGTTGTCGTTTTTTGTTGTTGTTGTTTTTTACATGCGGCAAAGAGATGCAGATCATCACTGCCAATTGCGTAGCCTCTAGGTAAAGGTAAAGGTTCCCCCGCACATGCATACTAGTAATTTCCAACTCTAGGGGCTGGTGCTCATCTCCGTTTCAAAGCCGAAGAGCCAGCGCTTGTCCGAGGACGTCTCCGTCGTCATGAGGACCCAGATTATTGGGGGCAATAAGCTGACTTTGTAATACATAGAATGAAGGCTATTGCTAAGCACATTTGATTTGTGCTTAGATTGTAAGCCACCCTGAGTCTTCGGAGAAGGGCGGGATATAAATGGGATTAAAATAAAAAAATAAAATAAATAAATGTGGCCGGCATGACTAGACGCCAAAGGCGCATGGAACGCTGTTACCCTCCCAGCATAGTGGTCCCTATTTTTATACTTACATTTTTCTGTGCTTTTGAACTGCTAGGTTGGCAGAAGCTGGGATGAGTAACAGGCGCTCACTCTGCTATGCGGCACTCGGGATTCGACCCGCCAAACTGCCCACCTTCTGATCGACAAGCTCAGCGTCCTAACCCACAGAGCCACCATGTCCCTTTTTGCATAGCCTCTAGGGATTGCCATTTTCAAATTTGCTTATTCATATATCATGTGGTGGATGTGGTTGAAAGACCGCTTTTTCTGCTACATATTTTTTAAAAAATGCGAGAATTGTCTTGCTGGATGAGTTCAGCTAGCCAGATGGCCTGATGTTTTCAGAGGCAGGTTGCAAAAGTGAAAGTCTGTCTCAGTTTGCAACCTTTGAAGTCGGTATCTCCCATACTGAAACCTGGAACCTATTATTATTAACAGACACGTGGATCTACAACCATCCTACTAACCCTTCAGAATCCAAATCAATCATACAGCCAACCAAAGATGGGCACCGATCCTCAACCAATCCATGCAAGTCCCTCTCCCCACCACAGCAGTTTATCTTCCTTTCCCCCCCAATATTTTATTATTATTTTTTTATAATCACAAATCTTTAATATTTTATCAGCAACATATTGTGTGGGTTTTAATATTTAGCTTACTAATGCATGTTTAACTCCTTTCTCTCTACCTAATTTTTCTAGCCATTGATAAAATTTATCCCATGTTCTAAAGCAGTGGTGTCAAACTCGCAATGTCACATGACGTGTCGCGACATATCTCGACTTTTTTTCCCATTGCCGGCAATGAGGTGGGTGCAGTTTTGCCATAATGCATCCGGCCCATGGGCTGGCAGTTTGACACCCCTGTTCTAAAGCATTCTGATTCTTCTTTCTCTTTCATTTTCATTGTCAATCTGTCCATTTCTGCACAGTCTAAAATTTTCTTAATTATCTCTTTCTCCACTGGTAATTCTTCATCTTTCCAACGTTGAGCAAATACAATTCTTGTTGCAGTTAACACATGTAACATTAAGTAAACACATTCCTTTTCATAATTCCCTACTATTATACCTAACAAAAATAATTCTGGTGTCATGATTCCAACAGATGAAACTCTTCAAAGAACTTTGAGGCATTGTTTACCTTAAAGAATCTTTATTTGAGTAGCATGGCATTGGCACATACATGGCCGAAGCCAAAATCTGAACTCCCCTCCCCTTAGCACATAGTATCAAGCACAATTCCCTCCTCTAATTAACAGTCATAAATCACATTCTCCAATTAGTTTGAAAGGCAGGCTTTCCCTCCAGTTCTGCCATTTCTTATCATCTCTTATTTCAAAAACTCTGAGTTCACACACGATTATAATACTGTTATGCCTAACTAACTATCATTACATTCCTCCACCCCCCCATCGGTATCATCTAATTCTAACTCTATTTCTAAGAGTAAAACCTAAGAAAGAAAATGGCTGCATCTCCATATGTTGTCAAAGCAAGAACATCCGATGTTAGCAGCATTGACATCTGGCTTGAAATCTATGTGTTTTTTAGTCATTTCCTCTAACCTTATATGTATTCTTGACCAAATTCTTTTGGCTTTACGGCATGTCCAACAAAGATGTGCCTGGTTCAGCAGTTCACCTTCCAGTGACCCTGACTTGGTATAATATCTCCATCACAAGACCCATCACAAGCTTCTCATTGATGACTCACACCTAGCCCATCACAAGACCCTCACTTGACACACCCACACCTGAAGCCCTTATAGACAGAAGAAACCTGACATCCCCTAATCTCTACTAAAGATGTTACCTAGCCTGGTAACAAAACATTTGGAAACCAACCCTCAAGCTCGGAGATCAAACCTTCATCCTCATTCTATTATTATCTTTGCTGCCTTCAGTACAGGTAGTCCTTGACTGATGACCACAATTTAGCCCAAAATGTCTGTTGGTAAATGAGACAGTTAAGTGAGTTTTGCTCCATTTTTGGCCAGAGTTCTTCAGGGAATCACTGCCATTTTTATGTTAGTAACAAGGTTGTTAAGTGAATCTGGCTTCCCCATTGACTTTGCTGGTCAGAAAGTCACAAAAGGGGATCACATGACCCCGGGCTACTGCAACTGTCATAGATATGAACCAGGTGAATTTTGATCATTTGACCTTGGGGATCCTATAATAGTCATCAGTGCAAAAAACAGCCATAAGACATTTTTTCCAGTGGCGTTGTAACTTCAAATGATCACTAAATGAATGGTGCTTGTAAGTCAAGGACACAAAGCAAATAGATAACTGAGTGATTTTCCTGTGCTTGTGTGTGGACATAAAAGTTTTTTTTTTTAAAAAAAATTGACTTCATTGTTTGCTCGCAAGTTCAGTTTTGTTGTTCTCTTTGACAGTAGCATGAGAAGGACTTTGTGCAATTGAGTCATCATAGATTAAGTGCCAGAGATGAAAAATATGGGTTGCTTTTTCTTCTTCTGTCATACAGAATCATCCTGTCTCTATGAACTCTGTTCTGAGTTGATCATATAGAACAGAACAATGTGTAGGTTTATACTTCATTGCTGTCAAACTTTGTTCTTAACCACCCTGCTTACGTAGTTGCCGGATAAACAAATAATGGAGTCAGTTTTGAAAGAAAATACATTACAAATGCCTGTATTTATAGAGACTAAAAATACTTTTTTTAAAAAAAAGTTATATTAACTCCATTTTTCATGTGGAGTTAACAAAAGGCAACTCTTAGGCTTGGAGGCTTCATATGTAGCATCAGGAACTAGTTGTAATTGCATAGATCTTTGGAAAATGTCAGAGTTTGCCATGAAACAGGTGGCAAATACATTTCAAAGTAAGTAAGTACATAAATTAGGTAGCTAGGTAGTTGAAGATAAACAAATAATAATAATAATAATAATAATAATAATAATAATAATAATAATAATAATAATAATAATAATAAGTTGGAAGGGACCTTGAGGTCATAGACAGACAGACAGATAGACAGATAGATAGATAGATGATAGATAGAAGATAGATAGATAGATAGATAGATAGATAGATAGATAGATAGATAGATAGATAGATCTGGCTTTTCAAGGTGAACCTCGAAATTTGAATGCAACATTTTAAAAGATTGTGTGTGTGTGTGTGTGTGTGTGTGTGTGTGTGTGTGTGTGTACATGTTGTTGCCAAAAACCTATAGAAATGTATCTGTGAAGGCACCTGCAGTTAAAAAGAATTTATCTTTCATGTCATGCCCACATAAAATAAACTTATAATTGATACTGAAATGGCAAAAGAGACCAAGGCACATTAAAAAGTGGCAAGGATTAAAACATTTGTTGCTCTTTAATGCATTAAAATAACCACCTGCGAACAGCTTTTATTCTGAGCTATATAATAGCCATATGGGTGCATATTTATAACAAAGTAAGAAATTAGTAAGTATGCAAGAAAGAGAAAAATGATTTTACTGAACATTTTTTGAATGAATTTATCAAGTTTATCCTTGACAGATCAATGTATATTTGTGGGCCCAAGTGTTCACTTTTCAGAACATCATAACATGGTCTTCAACACTGCATATACTCTGCATATATTCTGGAAAAAAAATGAATGACCGACTGTCTATTTCTAGACAGCACAGAGCTAAAAATTGATGGTCCTTTGATATGGCTTTTCCTTTTGACTCTGCAATATGACAGAGAAACAGGCAACTAATCTACAGCTATAAAATGAGAACTTGGGAAAACGTAAGATGAGTAGTTTTTCTTTCTCCCAGGACTAGCATAATTCATTTACAGGGCTTCAGATGTTTACTAGATGGTACAAGAAAAGTATTAGGCATTTCTTTATCACTCCCTGGATTTTGGCCCTTTATTAAATGCCTTGAAAGAATCTTAATGTTTGCTTGCTTTTGCTATTATTGTTTCAGAAAACCATCAGCCAGAGGTTTCCTCTTTTTTATTGTCCTGTCATCAATATTTTTCCCATTTAGACTGACCCCTAAAAAGAAGAACTCTGATACTTTATCAAACGAGCACAGGATGTTTTTGAAATGCTTTTAGACTGTGTCTTAGTACGGTTGGAACAATTTGTCATTCCATTCAACTAATTCCCGGGGAGTTTTAAAGAAGACCAGAGAGGTCTAAAGAGATATAAGAGAATAGCCACAACTAGCTTTCCATTCTCTAATAACCATTAGGCAGGCTAGCAACAAGAAAAGTAAATAAATACAAAGAAAAAAAAGCCATCCTTACAGATAGATATAGAGCTGAATACCTTTTCAAGTTGTTTTTATTTTCCTATGATCAAAGCAACGATATTATTTATTGCAGAGTGTTCTGAAAGAATTGCTCCATAAACACCCATAGTAGCAATTTAATAAAAGCAAACCAAAAAAATGGAATTGTAAAATAGCAATAACAATAGCACTTAGACTTATACACAGCTTCATATTGCTTTGCTGCCCCTCTCTAAGCAGTTTACAGAGTCAGCATAGTGCCCTGACAACCTGGCTCCTCATTTTATTGACCATGGAAGGATGAAAAGCTGAAGTCAACCTTGAGTCAGTGAGGATTGAACTTCTGGCTATGGGCAGAGTTAGCCTGCAATACTGCATTCCAACCATTGTGCCATCATGACTCCTATGTAATTTAACATAGCATTTGTATTTATTTATTTTTTTCCGTAAGTCAAACGTACGGTGATTTTTGGTTTGAAGGGAAGAAAGACCTGAAGCATTTTTGGGTATCTGCAGCATGTTCCATCCAATTTTTGAGATATAGAGGTATGGAAGGTTACAGGTCTTCAAGGTTTTGCAACAGGATATATTTTTATTTTACGTTTCTGAGTGGTATTCGGAGAAAGAAAGGAAGTGCCAAAGCTGGTGTCCCATCCCAGATATAATTGTGAACATCCTTCTGTGGATTGAATGTCAATGTGATCATGCAGCATAAAACTTCTATACGGAGCATCTATACCACATTATGCATCTAAACATATGAAGAATGTTTAAAGGAATTGGGTATGTCAAGTTTAAAGAAAAGAAGGACTAGAGGAGACATGATAGCAGTGTTCCAATATTTGAGGGGCTCCTACAAAGACGCGGTGGCTCAGTGGGTTAGGATGCTGAGCTTCTCGATCAGAAGGTCAAATCCTGAGTGCTGCGTAACAGAGTGAGCGCCTGTTACTCGTCCCAGCTTCTGCCAACCTAGCAGTTCGAAAGCACATATAAATGCAAGTAGAAAAATAGGGACCACTACGGTGGGAGGGTAACAGCATTCCATGCACCTTTGGTGTCTAGTCATGCCGGCCACATGACCACGGTGACGTCCTCAGACAAACGCTGGCTCTTCGGCTTTGAAATGGAGATGAGCACCGGCCCCTAGAGTCGGAAACGACTAGCACACATGTGTGGGGGAACCTTTACCTTTACAAAGACTAGAGGGTTAAATTATTTTCCAAAGGACCAAAAGGCAAGACAAGAAACAATGGAAGGAAACCAACCAAGGAGAAAAGCAACCTAGAACTAAGGAGAAGTTTCCTAATGGCAAGAGCAATCAACCAGTGGAATAGCTTGCCTTCAGAATTTGTCGGTGCTCCATCACTGGAGGCTTTTAAGAAGAGACTGGACAACTATTTGTCTGAAATGGTATAGGGCAGGGGTAGGCAACCTTGGCTCTTTTATGACTTGTGGACTTCAATACCCAGAATTCCTGAACCAGCCATGTTGACTCAGGAATTCTGGGAGTTGAAGTCATAAAACAGCCAAGGTGACCTACCCCTGGTAAAGGGTCTCCTGCTTGAGCAGGGGGTTGGCCTAGAACAGGGGTCTTCAAAGTTGGCCTTTTTATGACTTGTGGACTTCAACTCCCAGAATTCCTCAGCATGCCTGGCTGAGTAATTCTGGGAGTTGAAGTCCACAAGTCATAAAAGGGCCATGTTTGAAGACTCCTGGACTAGCAGATCCCCAAGTTCCTTTCCAACTCTATTGTTCTATGTTCTATTCTGTTTCTCTACATATGTAGGGTCTTCCTGATAGACGAAATTGGTAGGGAACATTTTTTTTTCAGAGAACTTGAAAATCAACTGTCATTTTCTCTGAAGTCTTTATCAGGATTACAGGAAAGTGCACAATTCAGCTTCAGGGAACTTTTAAGTGTCTAAATACAGTACGCAAAGTTGTTTAGCAATGATGTGAGAGTCATTTATTTGCCAATGACTTCACAATGAAGTTAATAGTTCCTAAATGTGCACATGGACCTGAATGTTAATATTTCCAAGATGTGTCTGTGAATTGGAATGGTGTTAGGTAATGATATCAATGTTGTTGTTGTTTTTCTAATTTGGATGATTGAATTCACAAATAAAGCTGCTATGAGTTAGAATATAAGAAGCACACCTAGACTTATGCATATTAAGGAGAAAGTATGCACAGAAGCAATTGCTATAGGGCCACCAGGATGTTTGCATAAATGTATTCAATTTTAAAGAGATGTGTATCTTCAGCTTGTTTGGGGGGGGGATTTAGCTCCAAATAACCATATCAAGGGGCGGGAAACAGATATGAGAAAGAGACAGAGAGGGAGAGATGAAACCAAGCTATTTATATTTTACAGTTCTCTAGTTTCTGGCGATTTGCTTGCTGTATTCCTCCACACAAGGAATAACTCGGGCAAACTAAGAGCAGAAGATTTTTTGCTTGAATGTTTGTGGAATTTTAATTTTAATATTGGAGATCAGCAGATAAAACAGACTTTGAGTTCAGAAGCTATTTCCCACCTTTTTAGTGTGATTACCAACTAGGGGCAAAGAAAGACCCAAAGTAGAATTATTTGTGCTCAGGTTTGGTTTGATCGTGTCCAATTATTTGGGAAGAAAAAAAAATGGGAGAAAGTGTGTGTCTGTGTGTGTGTGTGTGAGAGAGAGAGAGAGAGATTAAACACACACACACACACACACACACTCAAACAAACAAACAAAAAACACATTTTTCTCACCTGAAAGTATCAAAAGGGAACATTTTGTGTCTCTCTGTTATGGGCCTTTCTTTATTCTTCATGTAATTTGTACATCAAACCTTGTGGTGTTTCCAGCAACTTGTTGAAATGACACACTTCAGAAGTTGCCACTTTTTTCATTTCAATAAGCATTTGTCTCACTTAATTATGACCAAACTGCAAAATTTCCCAAGCGCTAAATTGTTTTCTGCAGTAACATCCACCTCTTCAGAGGCTTCTGTGAAAATATTGGGCTCCGCTTAGGCCCATAGCATGTCTTTGGGCTTAATGCTCAGCAGCTTAAGCCGTCTACAACTTACTGGTAAGCTACTCATACAGAGTTAAATCTATTTTTTTTTCCACCAAAGCAAATTTACACTTGAACTACAAAATGCTCCTCATGGAACCAATCCAGTTCTCTTTTAAGCAAAGGAATGGTTTAAATGTTCTGATGATGATGGAGCTAAATTATTTAGCTTGTATTGCTAAACATTTCAGGGGGAAAAAATGTAGTCACATAAGCTGTTAAAAGCTGTTGTTCCCGTTCAGGGCAACGGGAGAAAGAAAGCAACCCTGTAAATCAAATTCATTGATTATTATCATTATTAAAGCTTTAAAATGAAGTTGACACATAGCTGGGAGATTCACAAGCATCTTGGTAGATGGATAGATAGATAGATAGATAGATAGATAGATAGATAGATAGATAGATAGATAGATAGATAGATAGATAATGGATAAATAGATATGAGAGAGAGAGAGAGAGAGAGAGAATGGATAGATAGATAGATAGATAGATAGATAGATAGATAGATGATAGATAGATAGATAATGGATAAATAGATGAGAGAGAGAGAGAGATAATGGATAAATAGATGAGAGAGAGAGAGAGAGAGAGAGAGAGAGAGAGAGAGAGAGAGAGAGAGAGAGAGAGAGAGAGAGAGAGAGAGAGAGAGAGAGAGAGAGAGATAGGCAAATAGACAGACCAGGAAAAAGTGGATTTGTTAATTGCTTGTCTGAAAGAGACCTAGGTAAAAAAAGTTTGTAAGAAAGCAGAGGAAGTAATGGGAGGTATGTTAGACAACCAAGAGAAAGGAGGGGGACTTGTTAGTACCTTATCTCAGACACGGTGGATCACTCTGGTTGGCAAACAAAAACAGAAACAGAAAACAGGAAGGTGAGATTCCAGTTGCTGAAAGAGATTCTGCCTTGTTGAATTCACTAATGCCTTTATGTGAGTTGGGCAGCTATAATTATTTGTTTGACAAATGAATAAATATTTCAAAGAGGTGGGCTAGAGTTTCCTATCACGATTTCCAGGATTTGGAAGCTTGCTCCTCTTCTTCTGTTAAAACTCCTTGTTAAAGTCGATGTGGGCCTTGCCTCCTTGACTACATCCTACAAAACCCTTGGCATTGGGTTTATTTTGATGACCACAAACTAAACACGGTTAAAGTAAGTTTGCACCACAGTAGAAAGGTATAAATCAATAGGAAAAAAAACCCAGTAAATTAATTAAAATATTTTTAAAAATAGTGTTGTTCCCTCTTTATATATATAATGATGTATAATAGTAGCAGTAAGTTTATAAATTAACTGACCCCTACTAACATTTTTTGAGCCATCCTCACTCATAAGACAGAGTTCTCTTACTACCCTATTACCAAAAACATGTGTTGCTAAAACTAAAACTAACTTTTCCCTAATCTATTATACGTGTGCATATGGCATATACCGTATATATGCATGGACTAGCAATATACATTTACATCTCATCTAGACTAGTAGAAGCCAATTTTTACAAATCAGCAGTTAAAGGCTGAATGGAAACAGCTCCTTGATCATTAAATAACTTTTATCTCTGAATATTTATTTATTCATTTATTTATTAAAAAAATAAATCGGTATGTATTCTTCATAACCCAAATTGCTATTAAAACTTCATTTCTATTATGCAGTTAAAAGAATACAAAGTTGATTAAAAAAATATTTACACTTTATTGTAAAGGAGCTTGTGGCTATAAAGATAAAATTTAGAAGTTAGTTTTAACAAAAGCAAATAATTGGAAGAAAAATAATGGGAATATTGAAATTATTCTTCCTTACTGTACAATGTGACGGTTTCTTAACAGGCACTTTTTAGTTCTTTGATTGTTTTGATCCAAAGGTAGATTATATGTTGAAAGATAAGAGGTATGTCATATTCCTTTTATAGTGTGCTGTTTAATGTGTAATACCTGTGAGAATGGAGCAACAGCTGGTACCACACTTAAATAGTTTGTAGGGCAGTAAATAGTTATTCACAGTAGCCACACACAACTGATCTATATAATTACCACCTTAAGGATGAAGTAAATGAAAATTTATAGTACTAGTCCCAGCAAGAGAAGAACAGTTAAACAGGAATTAGCAACTTTATATAAACAATCAAGTTGGTATCCAAGGAACAATTGTGAAGTCATATGCTTCTCTGTCTTGATTTTCCTGAGGGGGAGTTGTTCTTATTTAATTGGAAGACATATTTGCTTCCTTTATTTCTGGAGGTCTATGGAGATTCTCAGTCAGCTTCTTGGATGAGAAGTGAAACGTCTTCAAGAAAAAACAAAGAGTTAAAGTGTGATAGAATTTAATGTTTTATTATTGTTGTTAGCTTATTTTAGTTTATGCTTGTTTGTATTATTATACCCAGTATTCAGCTCTGGGAAGTCGGGGAGAGGGGAGGGGAGGGGAGGGTTGGGGGGGTTGGGGAGAGGGGAGTTGGAGGAGGGGCTTTTTTGTATTAAAAATGTATTGTAAAACTTTTCAATAAAAAAAGTCCAGTTGCCTATTGAAAAAAAGACTTTATTTCAATAGTTCAAAAAAGTTTTTTTATAGCACTCCAATGTCTATGGAGATTCTCAGTCATTGAGGTCATGGTTGTCCCAAAGGTGCTTTTTCCATAGGGCAACTGGATTTTCTTGGTTTTTGCTTCTCATCCAAGAAGCTTCTTCAGTTCTCTTCAGTTTTTTTCTTCTTCTCTGAAGAAATTGAAGAAGCTACTTGGATGAGAAGTGAAACATTTTTCAAGGAAAAACAACAACAACAACAACAACAACAGAAAGTCCAGTTGACTTTTGGAATGACACTGCAATAATTTCCACCATTGGGTGAGATGGGATGCAGTGGTCAGGAGAGAAGGACTGGCCCGAAATTGACCATAGTCTGAGCCTCCACAGCTGGTCTAGTTTGTACTAGTCTTACATGTAAACATGATGCCATTCTGGGATGCTTCTTTTCAAGGATCATGGTGCATTTTCAGGGCTCACCAAGTGTACGAAGATAACCCTTTGAATGAAAGATAATTTTTGACGTCATCTTTGGAAAAGGTAGCATTGTTTGCTCAACAGAACCACGTTTGTCTTTGTGGGTCATATCAAAAGCCCGCTTTGGACATTTTCCAGAAGTGGCCCGCTTTTAAACAGGTACACTTATACTCTTGGGATATTTAAAATATTTATGATCAGGAGTTATAAAAAGGTAAAGGTAAAGGTTCCCCTGCACATGCGTGCTAGTCGTTTCCAACTCTAGGGGCTGGTGCTCATCTCCGTTTCAAAGCCGAAGAGCCAGCGCTTGTCCGAGGACGTCTCCGTGGTCATGTGGCCGGCATGACTAGACGCCAAAGGCACACGGAATGCTGTTACCTTCCCACCATAGTGGTCCCGACTTTTCTACTTCCATTTTTACGTGCTTTCGAACTGCTAGGTTGGCAGAAGCTGGGACGAGTAACAGGCGCTCACTCTGTTACGCGGCACTCGGGATTCGACCCGCCAAACTGCCGACCTTCTGATCGACAAGCTCAGTGTCCTAACCCACTGAGCCACCGCGTCCCTTCAATCAGGAGTTATAAGGCACTCTAATGCCAGCAATGCTGGTTTAGCATAGTTTTATCTTTTACTTGCTAATCTTAATTGCAGAACTGGATATGTCTCCTGTTGTAAGCTTTTGCACTGTTGTTGATTTTTTTTAACTTAAAAACGAAGTTGTATATACATTCAGGACTCTGCACAAATGATTATGGTTGGACGGGTTTGAGTCACAGGTTCTTTTAAAGCAAACAGGTGAATTTAATACCACACATTTCCAAGTCATGGTTTTGAAGGAGCTAAGCTCCTGTTTCTAATTTAAATCCTGTAGTACTTTATCAAAGAATCGCCACATTTTCAGGTAGAACTTGAACATGATCCTTTCCCTGGAGCTGCCTATTTCAACCTAGGATTTGTGGGACTCTGTTATAGGCCTATCACCCTGTGCCCAACTTCTTTCTAGAGAAGGGAGCATTATTGAAAATATTCTGGTGCCTTCCATTGATACGCAGCTCAGCGGACATTAAATTTCTGTTGTCCAAGCCTTGCTGTCTGCAGAAAGGGCTTACATATTTATTTTATTAGAATATTCTGCGAGGCAGGAGGTGAAAAAAAGACCCAGCCGGCTAAGAGCCAGAAATGGAATCAAAATTAGATTTCCTTATAATTTAAATGTAGGTCTGAAACCTTCCATTTCTCTCCCTCTCCATCTTCCACTCTCCCTCCCTGTATCCCTCTCCCTCCCTCCCTTTTCCTCCTCTCCCTCCCTCCTTCTCTCTCTCTGCCTC
>NC_139514.1:111338093-111525593 GCF_947247035.1 Vipera ursinii
AAAACAACCAAGCTCAGAGAACACAAAGGACTGTACATACATTCATACCTACCTACAAAGTATGTTTAAAAAAAAAAGACAATTGGTCAAGACATAACCAAAAAGACCAAACAGGGAGAAAAGAGTTTTGTGCTATCGATGGTAATTTTATTAACTTCCAATATTTATATAAAAAGCCTTCTTCTGCAATTTACAACCCTGATAATAAAAGAAGACATGAAAGGTCAGTCACTAAGTGCATCTATTTGGAATGAAATTTAAGATCAGAGTAAAATTTCAAGTGAGGCAGAATTAATTGCCACACCCAGCTCAAACGTTTGCTGGAAAATCAAGGTTAAACTCTTTTTCCTCAATATGATAAGTTAAGGAGAGGATCCAGATTCCAAGGAGGAATGTTTTTCAAGAGGTTATATGAGGCTAGGAAAGAATATGCCATGAAAGAGGAGTGGAAAACAGTTGGGGGAGAAGTAAGGAAAAAAATAAACTGTTCTAGAATCTTATAAAGTTTTAGAAACTTTAAGAAACAAGGTGCAGGCTCTTTGGGGGCTAGTCGTAATGTAGCAGAGAACTTATTATACAGATAATCCTCAAATAATAATAATAATAATAATAATAGTAATAATAATAATAATAATAATAATAATAGTAGTAGTAGTAATAGTAATAGTAATAGTAATAGTAATAGTAATAGTAATATAATAACAACACATTATTTAACAAAAGTTAATAATAGAAAAAAAATAAAAATTGGAAGGGACCTTGTAGGTCATCTAATCCAACCCCCTGCTCAGGCAGGAAACCCTGGCCTATACCATTTCAGACAAATGGCTGTCCAGTCTCTTCCTAAAAACTTCCAGTGTTGGAGCATTCACAGCTTCTGGAGGCAGGTTTTTCCACTGGTTAATTGTTCTAACTGTCAGGAAGTTTCTCCTTAGTTCTAGGTTGCTTCTCTCCTTGACTAGTTTCCATCCGTTGCTTCTTGTCCTGCCTTCTGGTGCTTTGGAGAATAGCTTGACTCCCTCTTTGGGGCAGCCCCTGAGATATTGGAATGCTGCTATCATGTCACTCCTCATCCTTCTCTTCATTAAAATAGACATACCCAATAGAGCCCAATGTTTATGTTGCTAAATAAAACGGTTGCAAGGCGAGCTTTGTCCCATTTTAAAACTTGCATTTGCAAAGCCAACAACACGGTTGTTAACTGAATCTGGCTTCCCCATTGATTTTACTGGTCAGAAAGTTGCAAAAGGCGATCACATGACCTCTGGTCTTTAATAGGTGCCAGTTGCCAAGCATATCATGAGGAGACTGCAATGGTTGTTCAGTGGGGAAAAATGACCATGGTCATTTTTTTTTCTTTTCCCCCAGTGCCACTGTAACTTTGAAGAGTCACTAAATGATCTATTGTGAGTCACGGACTATCTGTATTGGTCCAGAAACAGATTAATGTGTGACAAATGTCAGAAGCTTGATTTAAAAATAAGCTCCTGGCTTATTTAAATTCTGACTAGTGCTAAATAGCACCTGTCACATGCGGTGTAAAAATATTAATTGTCATAGCAATGCGCTTGTAGGAATGCTTGCTTGTATGTGTGCGTGCATAGGGGACTCTTAGGATAACACGCTGCATACGCAGGTAGGTTTTGGCACTGTTTGCCTCCAGCCGCGTAAGTCATTCTGAAAATAAATAATTATAGTCCACGAACCTTTTGAATGGTAAAGTCAAAAGCATCTCAAAGGCATCAGAGTGCCTGTATGTAATTATGGTGCCAAAATGATTTACTTTCGCTTCTAGAGACCTAACATTCGCCCCTCAAATTAACAGCTTTGAAGTTTGCCAATATGTTTCCTCTCAGATGTTCTCACTTCGGTTTTTAATGGCTTGCCTATTACTGTTCTGATAGCTAATTAGGAGAGCTTTCTGTGTGCCCAAATTTAAGGTCCTTTGGTAAGCCCTGCTCTGCTCAGGTGTTAAAAAAAAAAAAGCCGGATGTCTTCAGCCAAGGCATTTTTGCCGCTTTTTGATAGATGAAATTTTGAATCCCATTGCCCTTTAAACGGGGTGATGGGCCAAAGATGCAAATTCTAAATAGAATTACTTTTCTCCAGCAGTTTGTCCTGAGGTCCATAATAACTTAAGCAACCATTTTAATCACTTGAAGTGGCTGACATCATACTGACAGAAACCCCAGGAGATGGCAAGAAGCCAAACAAAGTTAAATTCACAGATATATTCCAGAGCAAAAATGAATTATAGAAGAGGGATTAAGCATGTCAATTGTTGTTTTTTTTGAGTTCTCATCCAGAATAGTAGCAGAATAACAGAGCTGGAAGGGACCTTAGAGGTCTTCTAGTCCAGCCCCCTGCTCAAAAGGGAGACCCTATACCAGTAATGGCGAACCTTTTAGAGACCAAGTGCCCAAACTGCAACCCAAAATCCACTTAGGCATCATTAGGTGCCAGGTGGGCATGGCCCATTGGGTGGGCGTGGCTGCCGTGGTAACGGCAGACTGGTTGGGACTAAAAAGTTCAATCAATCAATTCCAGCTTTGCGAGATCATTTTTTATCCAGCTAAAAGTTGAAATTGATTGATTGAACCTGTAACTTTGAAGAGTCACTAAATGATCTATTGTGAGTCACGGACTATCTGTATTGGTCCAGAAACAGATTAATGTGTGACAAATGTCATTATTATTATTATTATTATTATTATTATTATTATTATTATTATTATTATTATTATTATTATTATTATTATTATTATTATTATTATTACTATTCGCACAGTCAGCCAGATGTTCAGACTGGATTTGGCATTTTTGTCTACCTATCGATTCTTTCCATGGACCTGTGATAGGCAGATCTGGTAATAATAATAATAATAATAATAATAATAATAATAATAATAATAATAATAATAATAATAATAATAAAAGGGACCCTGGAGGTCTTCTAGTTCAATCCCCTGCTCAATCAAGAGATCCTATACCATTCCAGATTCTTCTTTAAAGCTTCTTTAAAGCTTCTTTAATTGCACAGTCAACCAGATGTTCAGACTAGATTTGGCATTTTTGTCTACCTATCGAGTCCTTAGCAAGGACCTGGGGTAGGCAGATCTGTTGTTGTTGTTAAGTTTTACATAAGTCTCACTTCTTCATTTTATCTCTCCCTGCCAGTGCTCTAGCAAGAGTGTGTTAAGGGGGGGAAATAGGATAAGGAACTGTGATAAGCTGAGGTAGAACACACATTGATTCATGGAATGAGAAAGAAAGAAAGAGACCTCTTCATTTCAGGGCTTCCCATTCTGATAGCACCGCAAGTAAACAACCAAAATCACCGTCCCTCTCCTGTGTAATGTTCTGCTATCTTTGAGAAACACTGCCACATGAAACCTTTACCTTGCTGCTCACATGGAGTGGGTGCCACAATATATGAAACACAGAGGACAAATCCAATATGCTGTCTTGAAAACAAAAAAATAAATAAAAATAAACCACATGTAGTCAGGGAAAAAAAAACAGTAGATATTTTTTTCAAACTTTGGGCAATTAACAATGAACGAATGAGATGTGTGCTTTTGTGTATTGGTCTAGAGAGTTATTAATTTGTTAACTGATTTTTAGTGGCTCTAGGGAACATGGTAAATGACGTACTGTATATTAGGTCAAGTGTCACTTGGTGTTGTCCTAGGACAAATTCTACAGAAACACCAAATGCATTCCAATACCCTAGGCCAGGGGTGTTCAAACGTGGCCCTTTTATGATGTGTGGACTTCAACTCCCAGAATTCCTCAGCCAGCCTCCATTTTGTTTGTTAAATTTAAGATAGGGGTCTTCAAACATGGCCCTTTTAAGACTTGTGGACTTCAGTTCCCGGAATTACTCAACCAGCTTGCAAGTCATAAAAGGGCCAAGTTTGAAGATCCCTGCCCTAGGATAAAGATTCCTATATGTATTGTTGCACTGTTCACATCTTTAGTTTTTAAAAATTGTCCTAACCAGACTATTCAGGTGAATTCCACCACATGGTAGGATCCACCCTTTTGGACCCTCTAGCAGCAACCATGACATTATTATTCTTACTCATATCCAGGTGGTGATGATGTTATACATTCAATCATGTCCAACTCTTGGCAATTCTATGGGCCAGGTCTCTCCACATCTTCCAATCTTATCTTTTGAGTTGTTCTATACTCTGGCTAAAGGGATGCGGTGGCTCAGTGGGTTAGGACGCTGAGCTTGTTGAACAGAAGGTCGGCAGTTTGGCGGGTCAAATCCCGAGTGCCGCATAATAGAGTGAGCGCCTGTTACTTGTCCCAGCTTCTGCCAACCTAGCAGTTTTAAAGCATGTAAAAATGCAAGTAGAAAAATAGGGACCACTACGGTGGGAAGGTAACAGCGTTTGGTGCACCTTTGGTGTCTAGACATGCCGGCCACATGACCACGGAGATGTCCTCGGACAAGCGCTGGCTCTTCGGCTTTGAAACGGAGATGAGCACCAGCCCCTAAAGTTGGAAACGACTGGCACGCATGTGCGGGGGAACCTTTACCTTTACCTTTTTATACTCTGGCTAGTGTCAACCTTGATTGTGTCTTGCTACCGTGTTCTTTGGCGGCCTGGTTTCCTTTTACCACTAATTCTTTCAAGCATAATTGCTTTCCCCAGGAAATTCCCCTTAATGGCATGGCCAAAATAAGCAAGTTGCAGTTTTGTGATTTTAATATCCAGGTGTGTGGACATTTTAGGAGTAGGAAAAAAACTATGCAGAGTTTGGGGTGAAAGCAATAGATTTTCAACTTGTGTGTTTGTCGGGAATGCTTCAGTCACTGGGATGCTTCAGTAGGAAGAAGTATCTGACTAACAGATCTGGGACTGAGAAGTTCAACCACGCTTGGTACTTGGGTAGGAAACTTCCAAGGAATCTGAGTACTGTAGGCTGGACTGGGAAATTGAAAAAAAAAAAAAGGAAAAAAAGATGGTTGTACTGTTGTCAAGAAAACTAAAAGGAAGTATCTATGACAGGAGTGTCAAACTGCCGGGCCACGGGCTGGATGCGTCATGGTGATACCGCGCCCATCCCATTGCTGGCAATGGAAAAAAAAAGTTGTGATGCGTCACATGACGTTGTGAGTTTGACACCCCTGATCTATGAAGTCACAAAGAGCTACATTTGGTTGAATGGAGACTTTACTTTTACCTGTGTCTTTACTACTGGCCACTTGTTCTACTATTCTGCTTTAAATGTCAGACCTTTGTTATGTACAAGATGTGTATATGAACAGGTCAAACCAATAATAATAATAATAATAATAATAATAATAATAATAATAATAATAATAATAATAATAATAATAATAATAATAATAAAGCATTTGGCATTTTTATCTACCTATCGAGTCCTTACCAAGGACCTAGGATAGGCAGATGTGGATATTTGATGGTATTACAGATATCGTCCCAGGATGGAAGCAGTTCCTAGTAAGGCCGCCTTTTGCAATTGACTAATGGCAAATTTGTCAGTGCCAATGGTGTTTGAGTGGTGCTCCAATTGTTTTGGGATTGCACCCAAGGCATCTATTACTATTGGTACCACCCTTGCTTGCCTTTGCCACAATCTTTCTATTTCTATTTGTAGGTCTTTGTATTTTGTTATCTTCTCCAGTTCTTTCTTGTCTATTCTGCTGTCTCCAGGTACTGCCATGTCCACTATCCAGACTTTTTTGTATTTCTTATCGATGAATAATAATAATAATAATAATAATAATAATAATAATAATAATAATAATGATGATGATGATGATGATGATGATGATGAAGCAATGATGTTACATTATATATAGGTTTAACAATGTTGCATGCCATTTTATACGTACTAACCTGGGGACTGTAATTTTTTTTGAGTTAAAAAACTTGAAGCCATTGTTCAAAATTGTTCGGTTCAACCTTGTAGCGTCCTACCTGAGAACAGGTCTCATGAAATCAATAGGACTTATTTCTGAGATGTCATTTTCTGACTTATCCAGTCCTTAATTCAAAATGTCAACAACCCACACCCTCCAAAGGGGAGGGAAACTGCTGCATATCCTTCTGACTCTTCTTATATTAATTAGTTTTTTTTTTAGTTTTTGTTTTTAAAGTCAAAGAACAGAACATGTTCCTCCAGCTTTCCTACAACTGAAGTCAGGTGTGTGGCGAATTTGCAGGGGTCTACATTTGTATTTTGTTTTATTTTTTAATTGTTTGCAGAACTTGACTGCCTAGCTGAAATCCTTTAGTTCCTGGTATGCCAGGGTATTAGACAGAAAATCAACTTATTTTTCAGTTGGAAAAAGGGACACATCTGCTTATCAGCCTTTTAATGAGACCAGCTTTAGCTTGTAGTCAATATGCATGAAATCAGACAGACTTTGGTACATGTGAGCTGCTGAGTAGATGCTTTGAATGCATTTAGACTGTGTCCATTTACACCTTTTCAACTATCCATATTCCCTGCTCTATACTCTATTCCAAATCATTTTCTAGCGAGCTGGCTGACACCAGTCCAAAGTAACCACAGCAACAAAATCAGATAGCAAGAAACCCAGAATGTCCAGGTTAAAATACCCTCAACTTTTAATACCAACAAGTTAAGCAATTAATCCCCCAGTGTATATGCTCTTGTTGATTGTCAACCCGATGCCTTCCTTGAAACATGGAAGGAAGATAGATAGATGATAGATAGGTAGATAGATAGATAGATAGATAGATAGATAGATAGATAGATAGATAGATAGATAGATAGACAGACAGACAGACAGACAGACAGACAGACAGACAGACAGATGAGAGAGAGAGATCACCAGTGTATATGGTCTTCTTGATTGTCAACCTGATGCCTTCCTTGAAACATGGAAGGAAGATAGCTAGATAATAGATAGATAGATAGATAGATAGATAGATAGATAGATAGATAGATAGATAGATAGATAGATAGACAGACAGATAGATGAGAGATCAAGAGAGATCACCCAGTGTATATGCTCTTGTTGATTGTCAACCTGATGCCTTCCTTGAAACATGGAAGGAAGATAGATGGATAGATAGATAGATAGATAGATAGATAGATAGATAGATAGATAGATAGTCAGATAGACAGATAGATTAGAGAGAGGGAGGGAGAGGGAGAGAGAGAGATCACCCAGTATGTATGCTCTTGTTGAGCTTCAACCATCTTTAAGCTGCATATAAAATATGGTGCAACAAACCCTGCAGAAATATTGACATTATATATCTCATTCTATAGCTAAGATGACATTAACCATGAATAGACTGCTTTATCTATTTCAGTGTCTTTCAGATTCTTAGCTTTTCTTCCCCCCCCCTCTTAAATTTGTTTTGGAGGGGAGGAAGGGATTTTAATATACTTCTCCATTTATTTTTGAAAGGTACAGATTTTTATCTAATCGTGCATTTTTTTTAATTAGTACCCAAATATGTCTCATATGCCTTTATGTTTATGAATTCTTCGGTGCCCCTAATAAGAAGTGTTTTACACTTGGAGAACTGCACTACAAAGAGCCCCCAATTTTTTGTTCCCTTGTGACTGCTTTGCTTGTATTATACCTATGGTTATATCTATATACAGGGGGAAAAAATGTTCTATAAAGTCTTTGTTATGGCAGTCAGGCCTCATTTCCTTCATAACTGTTATTGCCAGAGTCTCACAAAGGGACTCAGAAGCTTAACAGGGATTTCTTGATGGTCCTGAGGATCATCAAAAGTGGAACTAGTTAGACCTAACAAAATTCTCAGGTTTCCTTGCCAAAAGTCCAGCACTAGATTCCTTTGGGTTGGTGGAAAGGCTTAGTCCATTTATGTGAATTTATCAAGCTGTTCCCTATGTGGGCCTGTGTTTAGGTGAAAGATTCTGGGTGAGTGTCTATATTCCTTTATTATCCAGCCCTGCTTTCATCTAATGTCCAGCCTCCCCATCTGTCTCTCGATAGACGTGGTGGCCGAAACAACTGGACTGTAAAAAGCTAAGAAAAGCGGAATAGTTAAGAATGATGAGCAGGCAAATGAGAGGTGAAAAAGAAGAAGCGTGGTGCAGCAATTGGTTTGATTTGGGGAATAAATTGCTATTTTCAGATTCAATTTGTATCAATAGGCAAAGCACTGTATATACCTGCAGATTCTGTCACCTTCGCTATCCAAAGCTCCATCGCTGTGAGTCTTAAACAATCTCCCATCTATTGACAATAATTATTTTTTTTAAAAAAAAATATTGTAGTCCTTTCAGCATTGTTTTATTCTCCGATGATGATGGTGGCGATGATGTTGATGCCCCTCCTTTTTCTGCCTTGTGAAATGTTCCCTCATTTAGAGCAGAAAGATTTGATATTTGAGAAAGGGCTGGTAGGCTGAGGTTCGTTGAATAATAATAATAATAATAATAATAATAATAATAATAATAATAATAATAATAATAATAATAATAATAATAATAATAATAATAATAATCAACAGTAATAACAACAACAACAACCACCACCGTGACCTGGCCATCGAAACTGCGCAATTACGGATGAAACGCGTAATAGTGATACCCATTGTCATCGGGGCACTGGGAACTATGTCCAAAAACTTTACAAAACAACATCAAGAAATTGCAACTTCCTGCAATAACTCCAGCAAAGCTACAAAAAACTGCGCTACTCAGAACATCTTACATTTTAAGGAGGTACTTGGTTGATACCTAGGATGCTGGCAGTAACCCTTGTCAATCATTAGTGCCAGTCAATTTGAGTGTTCAGTTGAGTGAGTTTCATGTTTTATGAATAAAATAACAACAACAACAACAACAACAACAACAACAACCACAACAACAACCACAACCACAACAACAACAACAACAACAACAACAATAATAATAATAATAATAATAATAATAATAATAATAATAATAATAATAATAATAATAATGTAGGTTTTATTAGATATGACAGGTAACTAACTGGGAGCTTTCCCCTACATTAAAAATCACACACTGCTCATTTGAAACAGATAATGTAACGGTGCAGAAGGGAAGCAGATTGGATCCGGCATTCTGAATGCAGATAATTAAAGTGTTTGCTTATATCGCGGTCTATACTATTTGCCAGGGCAAACAGTGGTGAGTTCTCCAGACACAGTAAATCCCTTCATCTTTTATTTTTTTCTTTTCTTTTCTTTTGCAGTTGCTGCAGGAGTTTTTTTGGCAGGGATGTTTGCTGTCCAAATCATTTTGCTTTCCCTTGTAGCCTTGAGGGAACTCGGTATTCATAGATCTTAGCCATTCAAACTCCCGCTGATGAAGAGTAGGCAAGAAAAGACGTTTTGTAGGAGACTTTTAGGTAACCCTGTGGTTCTTCTTCTTCTTCTTCTTCTTCTTCTTCTTCTTCTTCTTCTTCTTCTTCTTCTTCTTCTTCTTCTTCTTCTTCTTCTTCTTCTTCTTCTTCTTCTTCTTCTTCTTCTTTTAATGAATTTGGAGCCTGGTTCAAAGAGAGAGAATGAGAGAGGGAGAGGAGAGGAGAGAGGGAGGAAGAGAGAAGGGGGAGAGAGACCGTAAAACAAAACATGTTGTTTTGCCTCAAGGAAAGATTATTGTTGTCTAAATAGCTAATGGCCCTTGAAACATGTTTCTGAGTGAGCCAAAGGCACCTTCCTAACACTTTTTGGTGATTAGGAAGGAAGGCACATTTTGTGTGACATACTGTGAGACGGCGAGAAAGAACAGCTCGAAACTCAATGTGCCCGAGATTGGCATTGATGTAGTTTAGTGCATGGTTCCCCAAAGAACCATCTCACCACCAGTTAATCAAAGACTTTTGCTATTAGGGCACTCATTCTGTCCTAGCTGCTGTGGCTATTGTTCTCATATCAAGAAAATTTATAAAATGCCCCGCAGCTGTGTGTCTGAACACAGACCTGGAACAAAGTCAAAATGATTGAATGTTACATCCCTGGATTCTCAAGCAGTGTTTAGTTCCCCCAACCATCATCATCAGCAGCTGCTTTCTTGTCAGCTTGTTCTGAGAGATCAAGGTTACTCTGCCTCTTTGCCTGCCTGTGTTAGCCACCCGTCAGGGCAGGGCAGCCCTTCTTGATTTAAGCCCCAATTGAAGTATTAATCTAGTTTGGAATGAAAGGAAATAACCCTCCCAGCCTCCCAGCCTCTCTCTCTCTCTCTCTCCCTCCCTCTCTCTTTCTCTCTCTCTCTCTCTCTCTCTCTCTCTCTCTCTCTCTCTCTCTCACACACACACACACACACACATAAACACACTCCCCAAAATACAAGGCCTTGGTTGGTAATTATGCCAGTCCATTATAACTGCATCTGTTTTATTCATTAGTTAATCTGTGTTTGAAATACTTCAGTCTCTGTACAATTGCAATAAACAAAACAACAGCAACAACAACAACTATGCAACAACAATAAAGTCACAACAGATAACCCAAGACAGCTATCCTTAATGAATCAGTCAGCCAAAGACTTCCTGGAATAATGTTTAATTTCTTTTTGAAATGTTAGCTAGAGCCCACACACACACACACACACACACACACACACACACACACATATATATATATATATATATATATATATATATATATATATATATATATATATATATATATATATGTAAAGGTAAAGGTTCCCCCGCACATGTGTGCTAGTCGTTTCCGACTCTAGGGGCCGGTGCTCATCTCCGTTTCAAAGCCGAAGAGCCAGTGCTGTTCATATACACATCTTGTACATAACAAAGGTCTGACATTTAAAGCAGAATAGTAGAACAAGTGGCCAGTAGTAAAGACACAGGTAAAAGTAAAGTCTCCATTCAACCAAATGTAGCTCCTTGTGACTTCATAGATCAGGGGTGTCAAACTCACAACGTCATGTGACTCATCACAACTTTTTTTTTCCATTGCCAGCAATGGGGTGGGTGCGGTATCACCATGACGCATCCAGCCCGTGGCCCGGCAGTTTGACACTCCTGTCATAGATACTTCCTTTTAGTTTTCTTGACAACAGTACAACCATCTTTTTTTCCTTTTTTTTTTCCAATTTCCCAGTCCAGCCTACAGTACTCAGATTCCTTGGAAGTTTCCTACCCAAGTACCAAGCGTGGTTGAACTTCTCAGTCCCAGATCTGTTAGTCAGATACTTCTTCCTACTGAAGCATCCCAGTGACTGAAGCATTCCCGACAAACACACAAGTTGAAAATCTATTACTTTCACCCCAAACTCTGCATAGTTTTTTCCTACTCCTAAAATGTCCACACACCTGGATATTAAAATCACAAAACTGCAACTTGCTTATTTTGGCCATGTCATTAAGGGGAATTTCCCGGGGAAAGCAATTATGCTTGAAAGAATTAGTGGTAAAAGGAAACCAGGCCGCCAAAGAACACGGTAGCAAGACACAATCAAGGTTGACACTAGCCAGAGTATAAAAAGGTAAAGGTAAAGGTTCCCCCGCACATGCGTGCCAGTCGTTTCCAACTTTAGGGGCCGGTGCTCATCTCCGTTTCAAAGCCGAAGAGCCAGCGCTTGTCCGAGGACATCTCCGTGGTCATGTGGCTGGCATGACTGGACGCCAAAGGCGCACGGAACGCTGTTACCTTCCCACCGGAGTGGTCCCTATTTTTCTACTTGCATTTTTACGTGCTTTCGAACTGCTAGGTTGGCAGAAGCTGGGACGAGTAACAGGCGCTCACTCTGTTACGCGGCACTCGGGATTCGACCCGCCAAACTGCCGACCTTCTGATCGACAAGCTCAGGGTCCTAACCCACTGAGCCACCGCATCCCTTTATATATATATATATATATATATATATATATATATATATATATATATATATATATATATATATATATATATATATATGTTTCAAATGTTAACTATTTAGATTACCTTGCTAGGCCCCAAACATGGGGCAAATCTTTATTCCCTTTAATTCTTTGTTAGTAATTTACACACACACACACACACACACACACACACACACACACACACATATATATATATATATATATATATATATATATATATATATTTGTTTTCTGAGGTTTTCGCGGGTGCCTGTATGTGGATCCTTGGTTTTTCGGGTTTTTCCCCGCGTAGAATTAAAGGTGTAGGCGCAACGTTTCGATGGAATCCCATCCATCATCATCAGGCTTCTGTTTCCTTCTTCTGGGAGAAGCATGTGGCTGTTTGTTCCTCTTTTTTAAACTGCCAGAGGGGGTGTGTTCTGTGGAGGTGTGCTCTGATTGGGTAGGGGACCAAGTGTGTTCTGATTGGGTGGGAGTGTGTTTTGAATGGTGGGGGTGTTCTGATTGGGTGGGGGTGTGTTCTGAGTGGATGGGCTGGTCTCAGCTGCCAGCTCCAGACCTGAGCTGGTGAGTTGTGCTGCTTTTGTTCGGCTTCGTGTTTGTGGTGGTGCCATGTTTTTATAGTGGGTGTCAGTTTGCTTATTGTGTGGTTTGGAGGGGTTTAAAGTGGCTGATGTTGCAGCTGTAGTTAGGTTTCTGTTTTGTGGTTGTGTGTCTTTATCGTTGTGGGTTCGGATTTGCTTTTTGAATGGTTGTGTGGTGGTGATGTCATGTGATGTTATCATGAGTTTGGGTCTGGTATCATTCTTGGTGGTTGGGCTTCGTCTGTCAATCAAGGCGGGTTTCCAAATGGCTGGTAGACGAGAGGTATCATCTCGTTTATTCATGCTGTGGGGGCGTTTTTCTATCTCAATGGCTTCTCTGATTATTCTGTTGTTAAAATGTTCAATTTTGGCAATAGTTTTGGTTTTTTTAAAATCAATTTCATGTCCCGTGGCTTCAAAGTGTTGGACCAGGGATGAAGTTTGTTCTCCCTTTCTGAGTGAGTTTTTGTGCTCTTCAATGCGTGCACTTATTCTTCTGTTGGTCTGTCCGATGTATGTGGTGGGGCAGGTGGTGCATGGGATTTCGTATACTCCTTGGTTTTCTAACCCAATTATGTCCTTGGGGTTTCTTAGGATGGTGGATATTTTTCTGTCTGTGTAGAATGCTGTTTTGATGTTGTGTTTTTGGAGGACCTTGCTGATTCTGTCTGTGGTCCCTTTTAAGTATGGGAGGAGGGCTTTGCCATTTTCTTGTTCTCTGTCTTGGGTTTTTGTGGGTGTCTCTCTTCGGATTAAGTTGGTAATCGTATTTCTTTGGAATCCATTGGCTGTTAGTACATTAGTGAGAGTGTGTAGTTCGGTTTTTAGGTGTTGTTCGTCAGCTAGGTGTTTTGTTCTGGAGATGAGTGTCTTGGCTACGGAGTTGATCTGTGCTGGGTGGTGGTGTGAGAGTGCATTCAGATAGCGGTTTGTGTGTGTTTTTTTATGGTAGATAGTGTGTCCTAGGGAGCCGTTGGATTTCTTGTAGACTAAGACATCAAGGAAGGGAAGTTGATTGTTAGCTTCTGTTTCCATGGTGAATTGTATTTTGGGGTGTAGGCTATTGAGGTGTATGAGGAAGTCATCCAGTTTTTCTTTGCCGTGTGGCCAGATTACGAAGGTGTCATCTACGTATCTGAGCCAGAGTTTGGGTTTGTGGTTGGATTTTTCTAGAGCGAGGGTTTCAAAGTGTTCCATGTAGAGGTTTGCGATGACAGGTGAGAGGGGTGATCCCATGGGTGCTCCTTCCATTTGTTTGTATCTTTGTCCATTGTAGATGAAGTATGTGTTAGATAGGCAGTGGTTGGTCAGATCTAGGATGTGTTTTGGGGGGTTGTATTTATTTAGGATAGCTGTCAAGGCTTCTTTGATTGGCACTTGGGTGAAGAGGGATACGACATCGAAGCTCACAAGTAGGTCCCAGGGCTGTAAGTTTAGTTTACTTATGATCTCTATGAATTGGAATGAATCTTGTACGTGTGAGGTGATGGAATTTGCGTAAGGCTGTAGTTGTTTGGCAAGAAATTTGGCTAGATTTTGTAGAGGTGAGCCTATGGAGCTGACTATGGGTCTGAGTGGAGTTCCTTCTTTGTGTATCTTGGGCAGACCATAGAGCTTAGGACATCTGGATGATTTTTCTCTGGGAATGATTGTTTTCTGGATCTCTTCACTGATGGGGGTGGCTTTTATTTTTGATTTTGTGGTTTTTTCCAGGTAGGTGGTGGGATCTGTCTTGAGGAGTTTGTATGTGGAGTCTCGGAGTAGGTTGGATAATTTGGTATGGTAGTCAGATGAGTTCATTACCACCGTGGCGTTGCCTTTGTCTGCTGGCAGAATGATTATGCTGGTGTCATTTTTTAGGTTAAGTAGTGCTGTCTGTTCCTCTTTGGGTAAGTTGCTTTTGGGTGGTTTGCTGGTGCAGAGGATGTTGGTCACTTCGAGTCTGATTTTGTTGGCGTCATCAGGGTTGATTTTGGTCAGGCTGGATTCGACTCCGCATATAATGGTTTCCGTGGGAATGTGTTTGGGAGCGACTGCAAAATTAAATCCTTTAGACAGGACGTTGGTTTCGGCTTTGGTGAGAATCCTATCTGAGATGTTGTGCACAGTTTGTTTCATGTGTTGCTGTGGGAGAGGAGGGGTTTGTTTCTGGCGTTCCTTTAGTCTTCGGAGTTTATTGGTGTGTGTGTCTGTTTTGTAGGCAGTCTCTGTTTCAGCTCTCCAGACAGCAATTTGTTTGAATTTGTCCCAAAGTGTGGGGTGGATCTTGTTGCTGAGTTTGAGGTGAAGTGTGAGGAGGTCTCTGTTGATTCGGTCCAGGAGGAATCTTTTTGTGTGGAGTTCGTTTCTGATTAGGGCCAGTTCAGTTCTTATCAGGATGCGTTTGATGGCTGCAGAGTTGGAGTGGAATTTCAATTGGAAGGATGTGGGGATTAAATTTTGATCTCGGCAGTTGCGTAGGAATGTGAGGTCACACAGAATGGAAGCTCTTCGTACTTCGAGTTTTTCGTAGGTCCTAGTTAGCTGGTGGATTTCCTCCCCGTAGAGGTAAGATATTTGTTTTCTGAGGTTTTCGCGGGTGCCTGTATGTGGATCCTTGGTTTTTCGGGTTTTTCCCCGCGTAGAATTAAAGGTGTAGGCGCAACGTTTCGATGGAATCCCATCCATCATCATCAGGCTTCTGTTTCCTTCTTCTGGGAGAAGCATGTGGCTGTTTGTTCCTCTTTTTTAAGGGTCCATTTTCTTAGAAAGTTCTATCAAACTGCTTCAGCTGAGGTCACAGTGGATAGAAATATAATCCTACTCTGGAGAAATCTGAATTTTAACTTAGCAGAGCGACCTTTTGCCCAACGAGCCGGAATTTAGCAAGTTCACAAGCCAAAATGACACACTGTACACAGGAATCTCCCGCGACCACCGCTTCTTCTCCTTCGCCCTGCCGCCTCTTCCCTGCTTGCGACACGCAAGAGGCCGGGTTCACACGATCGCGCCAAAACGGCCGATTTACAAAAAAAATAAAAAGCGGGAACGAGATCCTTCCGGTCTTCAGGATTGCTGGGCCGGCTTAAGTTTATGCCCAAAACGCCACGGCTTAAAAGCCCGGGATTCCTCTCCTCATACACCTCAATAGCCTACACCCCAAAATACAATTCACCATGGAAACAGAAGCTAACAATCAACTTCCCTTCCTTGATGTCTTTGTCTACAAGAAATCCAACGGCTCCCTAGGACACACTATCTACCATAAAAAAACACACACAAACCGCTATCTGAACGCACTCTCACACCACCACCCAGCACAGATCAACTCCGTAGCCAAGACACTCATCTCCAGAACAAAACACCTAGCTGACGAACAACACCTAAAAACCGAACTACACACTCTCACTAATGTACTAACAGCCAATGGATTCCAAAGAAATACGATTACCAACTTAATCCGAAGAGAGACACCCACAAAAACCCAAGACAGAGAACAAGAAAATGGCAAAGCCCTCCTCCCATACTTAAAAGGGACCACAGACAGAATCAGCAAGGTCCTCCAAAAACACAACATCAAAACAGCATTCTACACAGACAGAAAAATATCCACCATCCTAAGAAACCCCAAGGACATAATTGGGTTAGAAAACCAAGGAGTATACGAAATCCCATGCACCACCTGCCCCACCACATACATCGGACAGACCAACAGAAGAATAAGTGCACGCATTGAAGAGCACAAAAACTCACTCAGAAAGGGAGAACAAACTTCATCCCTGGTCCAACACTTTGAAGCCACGGGACATGAAATTGATTTTAAAAAAACCAAAACTATTGCCAAAATTGAACATTTTAACAACAGAATAATCAGAGAAGCCATTGAGATAGAAAAACGCCCCCACAGCATGAATAAACGAGATGATACCTCTCGTCTACCAGCCATTTGGAAACCCGCCTTGATTGACAGACGAAGCCCAACCACCAAGAATGATACCAGACCCAAACTCATGATAACATCACATGACATCACCACCACACAACCATTCAAAAAGCAAATCCGAACCCACAACGATAAAGACACACAACCACAAAACAGAAACCTAACTACAGCTGCAACATCAGCCACTTTAAACCCCTCCAAACCACACAATAAGCAAACTGACACCCACTATAAAAACATGGCACCACCACAAACACGAAGCCGAACAAAAGCAGCACAACTCACCAGCTCAGGTCTGGAGCTGGCAGCTGAGACCAGCCCATCCACTCAGAACACACCCCCACCCAATCAGAACACCCCCACCATTCAAAACACACTCCCACCCAATCAGAACACACTTGGTCCCCTACCCAATCAGAGCACACCTCCACAGAACACACCCCCTCTGGCAGTTTAAAAAAGAGGAACAAACAGCCACATGCTTCTCCCAGAAGAAGGAAACAGAAGCCTGATGATGATGGATGGGATTCCATCGAAACGTTGCGCCTACACCTTTAATTCTACGCGGGGAAAAACCCGAAAAACCAAGGATCCATATATATATATATATATATATATATGTACGCACACACACATACACATACATACATAATACAATACAATACAATACAATACAATACAATACAATACAATACAATACAATACAATACAATACAATACAATACAATACAATACAATACAATACAATACAATATAATATGATACCTGGCAGCAACCCGTGTCAAGCATTAGTACCAGTCAATTTGAATGTTCATTTGACTGAGGTTCATGTTTAATGGATAAAAGAATAACAACAACAACATCAACAAAAACAACAACAACAACAACAACAACAACAACAACAACAATAATAATAATAATAATAATAATAATAATAATAATAATAATAATAATAATAATAATAGTTGGAAGGGACCCTGGTGGTCTTCTAGTTCAATCCCCTGCTCAAGCAAGAGACCCTATACCATTCCAGATTCTTCTTTAAGGCTTCCAGTAATGGAGCACCCACAACGTCTGGAGGCAAGCTGTTCCACTGGCTAATTGTTCTCACAGAAATATCTTATTCCAGGGGTCTTCAAACTTGGCCTTTTTATGACTTGTGGACTTCAAGTCCTCAGGGAAAGGGCGGTATATAAATGCAATAAAATAAAATAAAATAAAACTCCCAGAATTCCTCAGCCAGGCACGAAGGCTGAGGAATTCTGGGAGTTGAAGTCCACATGTCATAAAAGGACCAAGTCTGAAGACCCCTGTCTTATTCAATATAATAGAGGTAGCAGGAGCTCTTAGTCAGATGAAATGAAGTTGCTGGTTCCATTAGCCAGTGTTTAGTCTTTGTCAAACCCACAACCCATTAGTAACCATAAGAACAAAATGTGGGTACCATTGCAGAGATGTTCACCTATGAACATCTGAAAGCAGAGAGGTTTCAGAAGTTGTCAGAAAGTGACAATAGCTAATTTTCAAGGAGGAAGATTAGTTCCCCTGTCAAGGACGGGATGGAAAACATGTTACTTATTTATTTCTGTGCCTCTCATTATAGGATGTGCTTTTGAGAACCAAGTCAAGTTATATTTATTCCCTTTGCTATGGTACAGTGGAGCATTTTCTTCACTGCTTTGTGTCCTTTGCAGAGCAGGTGAGCTGTGGAAAATTATGTGAAAGGTCTGTGATATTGTGGAAGGTGTAAAGTTGGAGAAACATGTGAGGCGCAGGATCTCCTCTAAGGCTACTCGTCCCTTTGGCCACTTGACTACACATGAATTAATCCAGAGTATTCTGAAAACTGAATACTCTGAGTGAGCCCATGTGTTACGATTAAATGCATGTTTCCGAACCATGAAGAGCTCTGGATCAACAGAGTGATAAGGATGTTATACATTCTAGGGACATTCGCTCACATTTCAGTGACACTGTAGGTATCTAGGGCCCAGATTGTTGGGGGCAATTAAGCTGACTTTGTAATAATGCCGCTTGGGTTGTATGTGAAAGCCCTAATAAGCAGGCATATACATAGAATGAAGGCTACTGCTAAGTTTGTAAGCCGCCCTGAGTCTTCGGAGAAGGGCGGGATATAAATGGAATTAAAAAATAAATAAACATTAGGTGCAATATTTAATTATTGGTTGTGATCCATCCTTTCTTTTGCTATCTGTAATCCATCTAGACTCCAGTAGGATGAAGGTGTTAGATAAATTGGGTACGTAAGTGAAAAACAAATAAGCATCACTTTGAATGGGGAAAGTAGAAACGCTCTCATGTAACTCAGTTCCTGGTGAATTCAGCTCCCGGTGAATACCTGTCTACCTGTAATTTTTATGACAATATTGTAATGTTCTGTCCATTTGTCTATCTCTATCTGCCTGCCTCCCAGCTTTGTCTGTCTGTCTATCTATCTCTTTGTCTGTCTGTCTGTCTGTCTGTCTGTCTGTCTGTCTGTCTGTCTGTCTGTCTGTCTGTCTGTCTGTCTATCTATCTATCTATCTATCTATCTATCTATCTATCTATCTATCTATCTATCTATCTATCATATCTATTGTATGAGAGACAGATATAACATGATAGCAGTGTTCCAATATTTGAGGAGCTGCCACAAAATAGAGGGAGTCAAACTATTTTCCAAAGCAGCGTAAGGCAAGGCAAGAAACAATGGAGGGAAACTAATCAAGGAGAGAAGCAACCTAGAACTAAGGAGAAATTTTGTAACAGTGAGAATAATTAACTAGTGGAATGGTTTGCCTTCAGAAGTTCTAGGTGCCTTATCTTTGGAGGTTTTTAGGAAGAAACTGGACAGCGGTATAGGGTTTCCTGCTGGAGCAGGGGCTTGGACTAGAAGACCTACAAGGTCCCTGTTATTCTGTTTGTGCATATCTCTCTCTCTCTCTCTCTCTCTCTCTGCCTCTTTCTGTCTCTCCATCTATCTGTCTGTCTGTCTGCCTGCCTGCCTCTTTATCTATCTATCTATCTATCTACAGTATCTATCTATCTATCTATCTATCTATCTATCTATCTATCTATCTATCTATCTATCTATCTATCTATCTATCTATCTATCTATCTATCTATCCATCTATCTATCTATCATTCCCATTGATGCTCAGTCCAAATAGTAACAAACTGTGCTTTGGGTTTTCCAGATAGACAAAGTTGATTATGGAGTAAAGCAAGCAATGCCCACAGAAGGACACAAGCAAAATTATTTGAAAATCAGTTATAGGTGTGGGTGTTCATAAGCCGATGAGTGAATACACACATTTCTGATGGCGAGACACAGAAGGGATTCGCTTCTCTGATGTATGGGTTTCATTAACCTTTTTTAATGCCTGAAGATTTTTTTTTCTTCCCAAGCAGTTTTGTACAGCCTTTAGAAGTTTTGTTAGTTAATTCATCCTTCCTAGTGTGGTAAGGGGAATCCTTAAGGTAATAAATAGAGACATAAAGCACTTCAAGCTATGAAGCACAGACTAGAAAGCCAAAGGATGAAGTGTAGAAAGATAAGCTCTAAGGAATGGCTATTGTTAGTTTACACCTAGCATGGGATTCTTTTCCTCGTTTCCCCAGTTAAGTCAGCACTTATCGCCAGATCAGCAGGCTGCTAATATATGATTAAAGCCTTGTTCCATGGGAGCAACTTAGATGAAGAATTAAGAAGAAACGAGCACTTGAAGATTGGTTGGCTCTCCTGGGGTTGTCCTTGCTGATTTTGGAAGAAGTGGGACCAATGGTTGGCAGGAGCTTAAAGACGATTGAGGGGACAAGCCAAATGCGGGCAGGCTGTGATTACAGTAATGTCTTGATAGATCTCCTGGGGATTTGGGTTTCCCACTCTTAACATAAAACCAAAGCAGCCTACATCAATTAACCTTTTGCATAAATTGCAGGGAAACAAGAATCTCGGCTTTGGCAAAACCCCAGATCGGCATAAATGGCTCAAAATTTGCTGGAAGAGGGGAAAAAATAAAGGCTGCCAACTGAGACTTGTTAGGCCTTCTCCTAGCAGGAATTTCACACATGAGAGACTCCTGTATTTATACCCTACTGATATTTCTTGCACAGAAGTATCTGCATCTAACTATAGAGTTTGGGAGGGGCAGGGGGGTGGAAATCAAAAGAAAACTTTATGTCATGGTTCCGGTGCTAAGACCAACAAAATCAGAATTCAGAGGCTAGAGGTTTCCTCAAAGAACATGTTTATTGGTTACAAAATACCGGCACGGTCAAAAGTGAAACCAAGTCTGTAATTCTCTCTAAGCTAACTGACAGAAAGACCTTGATTCCCAGGGGACCCAAAATTGTTTAGACTAACAAAAACACTCCGCACCCCTTTCCCTTTCTTGTGGCAATGGAGAACAAGCAAAATGGCTTCAGCCAGGTTGCAGAGTTGACGCTTTCAATGGTAGACAGTATCACTGTCACAGTGGTAGAGGAAAATTAAATAGGCCAATCCTAGAATCAGCATACAGCTGGAAGGGACCTTGGAGGTCTTCTAGTCCAACCCCCCTGCTCAAGCAGGAGTCCCTATATCAGTGATAACAAACCTTTTAGAGACCGAGTGCCCAAAACCGCCCCTGCCCTGCCCTCCCACCCACCCACAGGGCCACCCACAGCTTCCACGGCCTGCCACAGATTGCCCAGACAGCCTAGCAGTGCCATGGCAGCCACGCCCTCCACCTGCTCCCCGCAGCATCATCTGTGCGCGACGGGGTGCGGGTGCAATGTCTTGTCTCTGCTGCCATGTCCTTGGCTGCTTGGGGGTAATTCTCCTCTGGGGGGGCTGCTGGTGAAGAGGGGACTGTGGGGGGAGGTGGGGCTGGCGCCCACAGAGTGCTGCCTCTGGCACGCGTGCCATAGGTTCGCCACCACTGCCCTATATCATTTCAGACAAGTGGCTGTCCAGTCTCTTCTTAGCAACCTCCCCTGATGAAGCACCCCCCAATAGCTGAAGGCAAGCCACTGATTAATTGCCCTGACTGTTGGGTGGTTTCTCCTTAATTCCAGGTTGCTTCTCTCCTTGATTAATTTCCACCCATTTTTTTTTTTTTGTCCTGTCCTCTGGTGCTTTGGAAAATAAATTGAACCCCCCTTCCTCTTTGTGGCAGCCTCTCAAATACTGGGATGCTGCTATCAGGTCCCCCCTAATCTTCTTTTCTCTAGACTGGCCAAACCAAAACAGAAATAGAAAGAAACAAGAGTTTTCTTGGAGATATGCTCAACCATAAATTGGATCTGTAAAATAAGGTTAAAAAGAGTGGGTTGCTTTTAAGTTAAAAAAAAATAGGTTGCTGGATCACACGACCATGGGGATACTGCAAAGGCCGTATGTGTGAAAAAAATGGTCGTAAGTCACTTTTTCCAGTGCCCTTGTACCTTTGAATGCTCACCAAACAAACTATTATAAGTTGAGGATTATCTGTATTCCTTCTTTAGTAAGGCCAATGAAAGAACTTTCCAAACATTGTCAAACTTTCTTCTCTTCTCTTTTTTAAATCCTCTGAATTTTGAAATGCAGGTTGAGGGTGCTTTTAAAATGTTTCAAATTCTGTTAAATTCTTTTTAAACCATATTATTTTCCTTTTCTTTTTTTTCAAGTAATACCATTTTACTGTTATTGAGTTGTCCAGTTTATGGGGAAATATGAAATATAAATCCTTTTGAGAAGTGGATTTTCGTGTATTTGCTTCATATCATTTTAAAATAATAGGATTGTTCCTTCTATATGAATGCTGAATCATTTGTAACAGAAAGTAGTAATGAACCAAATCATTGTGATTGTTATCGTAGAAGAGTTACAGCTATATTAGGAGTAGAATTTTGAATAAATAGTAAGTATAAAATGCAACAGATTTGCACAGATTAGTGATCAGCCAATTTATGTGTAACCAGTAGTTCAATATTTGGACTTTTGTTTGTTTGAGTAACAATTTAGTTTAGTTTATTGACTAGCCCATAGGCCATGTCAAAATACAGAGTTCCAAACACAAATTATTAATAAAGTGCTATATAAAAACAATTTAAGATGGAATTGGAGTGTCTTTGAAGATTATCAGTCATCCAGTTGTCCCAAAGGTGCTTTTTCAGGAGGCAACTGAAAACTTTCTTGTGTTGTTTTTTTTAAGAGGTCTCGCTTCTCATCCAATAAGCTTCTTCAGCTCTGACTGGATAGTAGGGAATGGAAGGATTTATAAGCCATGAAATTGGAGTAAAATACAATAATTTCGTAAATAGATAAGTGAAATAAGATAAAATTATGTTTCAGTATCATCCCTACAATCTACCTCAATCATTCCCACATATGCTGATCTCAGCCAGTACTTGATTTTATTCAAGTACTGTGCATTATTATTATTGTTATTGTTATTGTTATTGTTATTGTTATTGTTATTACTATTACTATTACTATTATTATTATTATTATTATTATTATTATTAGGGACGTGGTGGCTCAGTGAGTTAGGATGCTGAGCTTGTCGATCAAATGGTTGGCAGTTTGGTGGGTTGAATCCCAAGTGTCGCATAACAGAGTGAGTGCCTGTTACTCGTCCCAGCTTCTGCCAACCTAGCAGTTCTAAAGCACATAAAAATGCAAGTAGAAAAATAGGGACCACTACGTTGGGAAGGTAACAGCACTCCGTGCACCTTTGGCATCTAATCATGCCGGCCACATAAGCATGGAGGCGTCCTTGGACAAGCGCTGGCTCTTTGGCTTTGAAACGGAGAAGAGCACCGGCCCCTAGAGTTGGAAATGAGTAGCATGCATGCGTGGGGGAACCTTTACCTTAAATTATTATTATTATTATTATTATTATTATTATTATTATTATTATTATTATTATTTTATTATCATTGTGACACTTATGTTCTTTCAATTCGGGGTTCCCAATGGGTCATTTGTTTAACACAGGGGTCTTCAAACTTGGCCCTTTTATGACTTATGGACTTCAAGTCCCAGTGCTTTGGAGAATAGCTTGACTCCGTCTTCTTCTGAGATACTGGAAAACTGCTCTCATGTCACCCCTCGTCCTTCTCTTCAGTAAACTAGGCACACAAACATATGAAGAACAGTTGCAGAAATTGGGTATGTCTATCTAATGAAGAGAAGAACTAGGGGTAATATGATAACAGTGTTCCAATATTTGAGGGACTGCCACAAAGAAGGCGCGGGGGGGGGGTGTCAATCTATTTTCCACAGCACCAGAAGGCAAGACAAGAAGCAATGGATGGAAACTGAACAAAGAGAAAGGAGCTAAGGAGAAATTTCCTGACAGTGAGTGTTATGTACTGGGCTTTTGGAATAGCACCACCTGCTTTGCTGGAGAACTAACGGTTCTCCAGCAACCCAGACAGGACGTCTCCGGTCCTGCAATTGGTCAACTTTGGGTGGCAAACATGGGTTCAATCTGATTGGTTGCTACCAGAGGGTCTGTCTATATATTGTGGCAGGGTGACTCCAAATCCTCAGTACAGTTTCAGCTTAAATAAAGAATGAGTTTCTCTGTACTCAACTGCGTGTCTTCATTCCTGCTCATCAGAGCCCACGACATAATACTGAGAACAATCAAACGTGGCACAACTTGCCTTGAGAAGTTCTGGGTGCTCCAATACTGGAGGCTTTTAAGAAGAGACTGGATAACCATTTGTCAAAAATGGTATAAGGTCTCCTGCTTGAGCAAGGGGAGGTGGACTAGAAGACCTCCAAAGTCCTTTCCAACTCTGTTATTCTGTAAATTCCGAATAACTAACAGACATCATTCAACAGTAATACTAGTGTATAGTTTCTTGTTAAAATCAAATCTCGTCCCTCTTAGGTATTAATGTGATACTGGCCTCTTTCCAACTCTCTGGCAACTTTCCTCCTCATAAGATAGAACTCATCAGGTTTTGTAAAGGTTGTAAAAGTTCATCCTCAAATCATTTATAATAAGAAGCTGATAATCCATCTGGTCCAGGCACCTTTCCTGGTTTAATCTTTTTTATGGCTTCAGAAACTTCCCTTTACTGTTATAGGCCCATTCATAATCTGTCTCTATTCCTCTCTAATCCTCAGTAAATTTTATTGGTATCTCTGTTTGCCAATAATATCTACTTCTTTTGAAAAGGAGATTTGTCTCTCCTTCAATATATAATGCACATTTGCAGTCTTTAAATTATTGGGAAACCCATATACTCAGACTGTAATAGCAAGTTTGTAAGTTTTAAAATATTCTTCCATTTGTGCTTCATAGTACAGGTTTAATTGGGCTTATTGGCCATGGAGATAATAATGTTCCTCAAGATTTTATATGACCTGATCAATATTGGTTGCCTTACTTTATTTTCACTTTTAGGAGGCACCGAAAACAAACTTTTTTTTTTTAAAAAAAAGGTTTTCCCTGTCTAATCCTTGATGAAATTGGATCGATGCAAAATTGACTCTGTTCATTTCCAAGTTGAACATTCTCATAAAAAGCGAAGTGAACGACTGTCCAATATGCTAAGTAATTTCTTATATTTGTCTGTCCCTACAAGTCTGATGGAAAGAATCAAAATGTGTGTACAGATTGTGGGCTTTCTTTCTTTGGATAGATTTTTCTTACTAAATTTTATTGTAAATTTGGATGATTGAATGAATTGGGCAGATACATGTGTGCATGTGATTAACAACCTGTAGAATGTCCTAGATGGCCATGGAACAAAAAAAAATGTATCCTGCAAGTAGACAAATATCACCCAGCATAAGGTCACAAACAAATTTGTAGTTGCAATAATAACAAAGCAGAAGATAAAGAGATTAGCAAAAGGGATGTCTCAAACCAGTAAAAAAAAATCTCTCTTTCATTAGTAATAATTTTTCAGCCTCATCTCAGAAAAGGGAAATAATCCATAGATAGCCAAATGAAAAGTTCATAAGACAGCCTTTTCTACTTGCAAACCCCTCTACTCCTTGAATCAATGGAACTGAACTTTAGTAGATACCTATAGATTGAGTGGGATGCAGTGGCTCAGTGGTTTAGGATGCTGAGCTTGTCGACCAGATGGTCGGCAGTTTGGTGGGTCAAATCCCAAGTGCCGCGTAACAGAGCTACTCGTCCCAACTTCTGCCAGCCTAGCAGTTTGAAAGCACGTAAAAATGCAAGTAGAAAAATAGGGACCACTCCGGTGGGAAGGTAACAGCGTTCCATGTGCCTTTGGCGTCTAGTCTTGCCGGCCACATGACCACGGAGACGTCCTCGGACAAGCGCTGGCTCTTTGGCTTTGAAACAGAGATGAGCACTGGCCCCTAGAGTTGGAAACGACTAGCACGCATGCGCGGGGGAACCTTTACCTTTATGGATTGAGTAGATCTTCTGAGAAACATTTGTAATAATAGAATAACAAAATTGGAAAGGACCTTGAAGTCTAACCCCAGTTTCACTGGTTAATTGTTCTCACTGTCAGGAAATTTCTCCTTAGTTCTAGCTTGCTTCTCTCCTTGATTAGTTTCCATCCATTGTTTCTTGTCCTGCCTTCAGGTGGTTTGGGAGAATAGGCTGACTGCCTCTTCTTTGTGGCAAACCCTGAGATGTTGGAACACTGCTATCATGTCACCCCCCCAGTCCTTCTTTTCATTAGACTAGCCAAATCCTGCAATTGTTCTTTGTACGTTTTAGACTCCAGGCCCCTAATCATCTTTTCTGCTCGTTTTTGCACTCTTTGTTGCTCTTCTCTGTACTAATGAAAGGGTACAGAAGATTAATATGTTTTATGAATTTCATAGTTACCTGGAGGAGGAAGTTTAATCACAAAGTATGTATAAGTATTTCTTGAAGCCTGCCCCCTAGTACATGGTGTTTGTAAAGTATTTCTGTAATAAATTTGGGGGGGGGGAGAGCTACTCTTTATTCATGGAATACACCACATTCCTTTATCGCAATACTGAAGAAATCAGAACTCCTCCTCCTCCTCTTCCTCCTCCTCCTCCTCTTCCTCCTCCTCCTTCTGCTTCTGCTTCTTTTTCTTCTCCTCCTCACCTCCTCCTCCTCCTCCCTCTCCTCCTCCTTCTCCTTCTCCTTCTCCCTCTCCTTTTTCTTTTTCTTTTTCTCCTTCTTCTTTCTGCAGTGAGCAGTCTTCAAAATTTATGTGGTCATGTCAGAGGTTTATTGGAGCCTCAAAAGCAGATTTAAGTCATTCACTTTTACATTGTCAAGACTGATCCTCTTTTTATTAGCTTCCCCAACAGATTAATAACGTATCACGAATCATGATTCAAATTATTAAATGGATAGCACTCCCTCCCCCATCCCTATGTGTTGGAGCTTATTATTGAAATCAGATACAAAAAATGCTTTGAGCAAATTTTGCTAGTAATTTGTTCAGAATAATAGAGGAATGGAACTGCTTGTTCCTTCTCTGGCACAATGCAGCCATCTTCAGGTGTCCCTGTGTGTGTGTGTGTTGATATGAGTGTGTAAACATATATGAGCACTTCTAAGTGGATGGAAAGAATGGGGCCATCTACACAGCCTTGTCATGTCTTCTTCAGACTACAGAGGTTCTACTAAGACAGGGGTCCTCAAACTTGTCCCTTTTATGACTTGTGGACTTCAACTCCCAGAATTCCTCAGCCAGCGTGCCTGACTGAGAAATTCTGGGAGTTGAAGTCCATTAGTCATAAAAGGGCCATGTTTGAAGGCCCCTGGTATAGCATCTCTTGTTTGAACAGGGGGCTTGACTAGAAGACCTTGAAGGATCCCTTGCAACTATGACATTCTATGTTCTAGAGTATCTAGAACCACAACTCTCTCCCCCACCCATAGCACAAAAATTCTTTGCTAACAATGCCACTGCTTGTACTCTTTCTTGATGGTGATAATGTCAACACAACTAAGCCGATGATACAATTCAGATTGGGGTAGACAGGAATCAGAGCCAAGATTTACCATCCCCTTGAAAATCCAGACAATTCCTATCTTCTTAGACAACTCCTGTTCAGCCTTATTAGAATAAAAAATCTGAAGCAGACTTGTATTCATGTTGATCTGTCTTGAAGTGCAGCTCCCTATATGACTTGGGACCATAATCAAAGATATCACGAATAGAGTTGTATTTGCAGAAACAAAAATTGAGTGCAAATACACCTAACCTTCGGATCAAGAGGTTCTGGGTACAAATGTCAGAGAAACAAAAAGGGTAGAACTACGCAGACTAAACACTCTACTTAAAAAGCTTGCCTGACAAAAGTTATTGTTGGGGGCGTGGTGGCATTCAAATATGTGAACAACCGGTTCTCTGCGCAGATGCTGCTTCTGGAAGTCCATTCTGGGCCTGGGCAACAAAAAAAATAGCTACTGGTTCTGCTGAAATGGTGTGAACTGGCTGAATTCCACCACTGTTTTGGAGTCCTTGGTCCTCTCTGAGCTTGATTCTTTTCCAACAGATGTTTCATTATCCAAACTAGGTAACAGCATCAGTGCTAGTGAAGTTATAGCTGTAGAGTGGACAAATCAGAATGTCCCATCACTGGAAATGCTTAGTTTTGTTTTCCCTTATATAAACATAAAGGTAAAGGTAAAGGTAAAGGTAAAGGTTCCCCCACACATGCGTGCTAGTCATTTCTGACTCTAAGGGCCAGTGCTCATCTCAGTTTCAAAGCTGAAGAGCCAGCGCTTGTCCAAGGACATCTCCGTGGTCATGTGGCCGGCATGACTAGACGCCAAAAGCGCATGGAACGCTGTTACCTTCCCACCGTAGTGGTCCCTATTTTTCTACTTGTATTTTTACGTGCTTTTGAAATGCTAGGTTGGCAGAAGCTGGGACGAGTAACAGGCGCTCACTCTTTTACGCGGCATTTGGGATTCGACCCGCCAAAATGCCGACCTTCTGATCGACAAGCTCAGCGTTCTAACCCACTGAGCCACCGCCCTCCTATATAAACATATACAACTACTACAGGAGTGTTTTTATACTTTTCCAGAATGTATTTCACAAAAGCTATTTATGAAATTTCGGACAGTGTAGAACCTTAGATGGGCTCATCCCAAAGCAAATCTAAAAAAAATGAATCAGATTTCAAATTTTCTTATTTTCTTTAAGAGGCAAATCCAAATTTCTTGAACACTCTTGCTCGCTAGTGACTGTTTAAGAAAATGTGGGATATTTCTGGGGGGGGGGAATCAACGGTTCATTGAACATTTTCTAACTTTCATTTGAAGAGGCCATTTATTTGTTGTCTTTATTAAACTAAGGACTTTGCAGATATCTCCTTCAGTGCTGTAGCCATTTTGTCATTGTTGTAAACTGAAGACTAGATTTGCCATATAATTTCTGTAGTACTTGGGCTTTCTCCAAATACTCTAGGGGACAAGGGTTAGTCTATTCATAAAGCCACATTTGGGTTAATATAACAGAGAACAGTTTGACAAGAATAACAGAAGAACAGAGTTGGAAAAGAGTTTGGAAGTCATCTAGTCCAACCCCTTTTTCAAGCAGGATACTCTGTACTATTCCAGACAAGTGGATGTCCAGTCTCTTCTTAAAAGCCTCCAGTGATGGAGCATCCACAGCTTCTGAAGGCAAGCCATTCCACTGGTTAATTGTTCACACTGTTAGGAAATGTTTCCTTAGTTCTAGATTGCTTCTCTTTCTGATTAATTTTCATCCCTTGTTTCTTGTCTTGCCTTCTGGTGCTTTGGAAATTAGGTTGACCCCCACATATTTACAGGTTGACACACACCCCCTCTTATTTGTAGCAGGCCCTCAAATATTGGAACACTGCTATCATGTCCCCGCGGGCCTTTTTTTCTCTAGACTAAACATACCCAATTCCTGAAACCGTTTGTCCTATGTTTCAGCCTCCAGGCTTCTAATCGTCTTTGTTGCTCTTTTCTAAAGAGCCTTGGTGGAGCAGTGGGCTAATGCCTCCTTAAATAACACCAGCTGCCTGCAACTAGTGCAGGTTCGCATCCCACCAGGCTCAAGGTTGACTCAGCCTTCCATCCTTCCGAGGTAGGTAAAATGAGGACCCAGATTGTTGGGGGCAATAAGCTGACTTTGTAATAATGCCGCTGGGGTGTGTGTGAAAGCCCTAATAAGCAGGCATATACATAGAATGAAGGCTACTGCTAAGCTTGTAAGCCGCCCTGAGTCTTCGGAGAAGGGCGGGATATAAATGGAATTAAAATTAAAATTAAATTAAATTAAATTTTCCACACTCTTTCCAGAATCAAAGAGAATTTTGCATTCAGGCAAAGTTATCCAGCCCAACTAGTTGCAGTGATTGATACAAGCTTAGATGCCTAACTCCATTGAATCGTGTAACTTACCGTACACTCCAAATACAGTATACTACTCAAAAAAATAAAGGGAACACAAGATAAGACATCCTACTATTAAATACAGTACATTGTGTTGTTTAAGTGCTCCCTTTATTTTTTTGAGCAGCATATATTGCATCGATTTCTATTCAATAAGATTTTTTTTAAAAAAAAACCTACTTTATCCCCACAAAGCAAGCTTCTAAGAAATATTACAGCTTGCACTGGGCTTCTAATGGCATCCTATAAGCATATGTTGAATATAGGTTTGCAGAGAGGAAGACCAAAACAATGAAGTTATGTGGATAATAAATCAAGGAATTAAAAACCAACAAACTCATGCAACATTTATTCTGGCAGGCTGTTTCAAGAGAGAGAAACTTTGATCTGTGATTCATATCTCCATTAGCCAAGAGAAATGATTAATTCCTTCCCAAGCTACTGACCTAACTTGTTCCTATGACGTTGTTTCAAGAAAACTGGTGGTTTTTAAATAGGGAGATGTATAGGGATTAGGTGGGATGCGGTGGCTCAGTGGGTTAGGACGCTGAGCTTGTCGATCAGAAGGTCGGCAGTTTGGCGGGTCGAATCCCAAGTGCCGCGTAACAGAGTGAGCGCCTGTTACTCGTCCCAGCTTCTGCCAACCTAGCAGTTCGAAAGCACATAAAAATGCAAGTAGAAAAATAGGGACCACTACGGTGGGAAGGTAACAGCGTTCCATGCGCCTTTGGCGTCTAGTCATGCCGGCCACATGACCACGGAGACGTCCTCGGACAAGCGCTGGCTCTTCGGCTATGAAACGGAGATGAGCACCGGCCCCTAGAGTCGGAAACGACTAGCACACATGTGCGGGGGAACCTTTACCTTTACCTTTTATAGGGATTAGAATCACGAGGCTGGTAGCAACTTAGCTGGCAAAAGACTTGACATGTTGCATATTTCTGTCTGAATGAAATGATCTGTTTTTTTTTTGTTGTTTGTTTGTTTCTTCAGTGTGTGTATTTCTGTATGAATGATACTTCCAGACATGTATGGCCTTTGTGAATGCTCCAACACTGGAAGTTTTTAAAAAGAGATTGGACAATCATTTGTCTGAAATAGCATAGGGTTTCCTGCCTGAGCAGGGGGTTGGATTAGATGACCTCCAAAGTCCCTTCCAACTCTGTTATTCTATTCTATTCTATTCTATTCTATTCTATTCTATTCTATTCTATTCTATTCTATTCTATTCTATTCTATTCTATTCTATTCTATTCCATTCCATTCCATTCCATTCCATTCCATTCCATTCCATTCCATTCCATTCCATTCTATTCTATTCTATTCTATTCTATTCTATTCTATTCTATTCTATTCTATTCTATTCTATTCTATTCTATTCTATTCCGCTCTACTCCACTCCACCCCACTCCATTCCATTCCAAACCATTCCATCAAAATACAAACTCATGCTATAGATAAGATCCTTTCTATGGTAGTTCCATATATGTACATGTGTGCATGCAAAAGATTAAGAACAGAGATAGGGTTTAAGCTTCAGCTATAGTGCAAACTCCTTTAGCGTATTATGCTAGGTGATGTTTCCAACTAAGTGGGGTTGAAATGCACACAGAAGGGTGACTCCTTTATAGTAGCAGTGGAAGTGTTTCAGGTTGAGAGTGTCAAGTTAATGTGAGCAAGTAGTGAGAGGCTGCTTGCTAGAGAAGTGGAAAATGTAAAGAGCGAGCGATGCAAGAAAACACTTATCAAGCCTTTAATCCTTTTCTGGAGATAAAAAAGGAAGCATTGTTGACCATCACCTAAAACAATGAATGGGTAAGGATGCCATAACTGGACTGCAGAAATCCAGAGCTTATTTTAGAAAGTCAAAAAGGGTAAATATTTCCTCTGTCCAGATATGTCTACTCTTAGTTGAGGGAACTAGAATTTTCCAAAGACACTTTTGCGATCATGTGGCTGGTATGACTATATGGTATAGGGTTTCCTGCCTGAGCAGGGATTTAGACTAGATGACCTCCAAAGTTCCTTCCAACTCTGTTGTTCTATTCTATTCTGTTCTGTTCTGTTCCGTTCCATTCCATTCCATTCCAAACTCATGCTATAGATATGATCATCAAGCTACCTTCGTCCTGTGCGCTCCCACAGGGAGGGTCTTCTCAGGGTGCCGCCGGTTAAAGATTGCCGGTGGGTAACACCCAGGGGGAGGGCCTTCTCCGTGGGGGCGCCTGCCCTCTGGAACCAGCTGCCTGTGGAGCTTAGGACTGCCCCCGACCTTCGATCATTCTGCCGAGACCTGAAGACCTGGATCTTCGAGCTTTCCGGCTCAGGCTGAGTTTTAATTGGGTTTTAACTGGGGTTTTACATGTTGCAGGGACCTAGTTTAATCTTTTTTAAATTGGTCTTAATTTTTGTATTAATGTTTTAAAAATTATACCCTGTAAACCGCCCTGAGTCCTTCGGGAAAGGGCGGTATATAAATTCAATAAATTAAATTAAATTAAATTATTTTTTTTTCATGGTAGTTCGATATATGTACATGTGCGTATGCAAAAGATTAAGAAGAGAGACAGGGTTTAAGCTTCAGCTGTAGTGCATACTCCTTTAGCATATTATGCTAGGTCAGGGATAGGCAACCTTGGCTGAGGAATTCTGGGAGTTGAAGTCGACGAGTCATAAAAGAGCCAAGGTTGCCTACCCCTATGCTAGGTGATGTTTAATTTAATACTAGAGTTGAGGTGAATACACAATCTTGAGAACTACAAGAGAAATTTCCAACTGTTGTTTATTAGGGAATGCTTTAAGGTTACAATATTTGAAAAAAAAAGAGGTTTACTTCTTTCCAGGCTTCTAGCCACTTCGATTGAGTTGCTCTTTAGGAGGTAAATTATCAACAGAATCTTGACTGTTTGTGTCTTAACATTTTTTTCCCAGGACTGATGTTGTTACGTAGTTGGGTAATAAAATGTCTACAAGAAAACAACCAAACTCAAAGAGCACCAAGAATACTACAATTCGACCCTGACCTACACATATTTGCTTCTCTTGGTAGAATAATTCCATTCTAATGGAACAATATTCCATTATTCTTCCAGACTTTCCACAACATTTTACACTGCCTTCTTGTGTTCATCTGGGTTTCTGAGCCCAGATGCAGTAGCCATCTTAATGAATCCCTTCTGTGCTCTCCTTGTTTAATGAAACAATAAACAGAATTCTAGGTTTCCTTTCCTATCCTATTGTTAAAATAGTCGCAGTTGTTTTTTTTCCAAAAAGCAACAGAATGTTTTTCTCCCCACCCCCCTTTGAGGAAGAAGACATTTCACTTCTCATCCTAGAAGCTTCATCAGTTGTGCTGAATTGATGAAGCTTCTTGTATGAGAAGCAAAATGTCTTCTTCCTGAAAGGAGGGGGAAAAACATACAGTTGTCTGGTTGCCTTTTGGAAAAGAACGTTTGAGACAACCATTGTTCTGTACCAGCCTGCTACTGGCCCTGCAGAAAAAGCAGGGTCAACCCCTTTACAAATGGCTAGAGGGTGGAATTACGCCTGCCAAATTTATAGCTACAAAAACAAACAAGACACGAACCAAGAAACAGGAGCTTTAACAAACATGAACCATCCGAGCGGTTGCCTTCAGCAAACCAGCCCTCCCAGACATTCCCCTTATATAGAGTTCAGGGCGAGGCTTCTCTCTGCCTCCTTCCGAGAAGCCCCATTGCCTTCCTCTGTTTACTCCTCCTGCATCGGGCATCCTTGAACAGGGCCAGCTGTGGGTCATCTTCATCCACACTGTCAGGCTCACACAGCTGGGTCTCCGTGGTGACCAAGTGGGAGGAGCCTGGCTGAGGGCTATCATCAGCAAGATCTTCAACCCCCTCAGCAAGGTCTTCAACACCCCCCTCCTCCTCTGAGTCATCTGACCCAACTGCCGAACCCACAGGCTGACCCTGAATCACAACAACCATGACCTGAATGACTGAGAATCTCCATAGACATATTGTTACAATATTTTTTTTCATAAAAACCATGTAGCCTGTTTAGATATTATAACAAGTCTTAGAGGCCCCATTACAGTTACTACTCAATGAATTATGTATAGGAAAATGAACTTCTTGCCTAGAGGGTCTTCAGGAGTAGAAGAAGGAAGGAAGAGAGAATTAAATGTAGGCTCAGCTAGAGTAGCCCATTTAAAAATCCAATATGAATTACCATAAATTCAGTCGGAATCTTTGTTTTAAACTGGAAAGGATGTGTTCCCTTTTCTGTCACAGTTTTATAACATTGCTTTAGGCCAGTCACTTTAAAAACAACAACAACAACCACCTAGTTTTCTTTGTGCAATATGGGAATTAATAATATTAATTTACCTTGTGGTTCTGAAGATTGCCAGAAGTGAAAATGCTGGACATCAAAAAGGACTGTACAAACAACAGCGATGGCAAGGATAATTGTTTTATTGGGATCACACCACCCACCAATTTTCAACCTTCTTACCACTTCTTTTCCGAATTCATTGCAGCTATTTTGATGTTAGTCCTGGAACAATCTGTTATGCACTTTGTGCATTAACTATGGTTCCTTCTATTTTATTTATTTTTTTTTAAAAAAAAAAAACCTTTGATAGAAATCTAGAGATTTTGCAAGGAACTTTGCTTAACTGTATGGGGCGATTATTCATTGTCTAAGCATAGTTTTTCATCTTCTGAACAAATGGTTGGTAAAGGGCAGGAAGCTGTGTTACACAGCTTGGTGGTTTTGAAAGTCTCTGAATTTGCCGCATCATTTTTGGGGTCTGTCTATTTACATAACGGTTTCCCGGTCCAGTTGTGTCTGACACGAGGGCATGGTGCTCAATTTCAGTGGCGGTGCAATGGTTAGAATGCAGTATTGCAGGCTAATTCACTGTTCACTGCCAGGAGTTCGATCCTGACTGGCTCAGGGTTGACTCAGCCTTCCATCCTCAAGAGGTTGGTAAAATGAGCGCCCAAATTGTTGGGAGGTCAATATGCTGATATTGCAAACTGCTTAGAGAGACCTGTAAACCACTATGAAGCAGTATATAAGTCTAAGTGCTGCTGTTGTTGCTATTGCTAAATGCAGGTAGCCTTTGACTTATGAGCCCACATTTTCTATTGTTAAGTGAGACATTTGCTACTTGCGTTTTGTCCCATTTTACAAAATTTCTTGCCCAAGTTGTTCAGTGAATCACTGCAGTTGATAAGTTAGTAAGTGTTGTGATTCTTTGCCAGCCTGTGTATCTGGCAGCTGAATCTGAGGAATCAGATGAGGAGGAGGGGCCTGGAGTGACATTAGAGTCAGAGGAAGGCTCTGAGGACCTCCAAGACTTACAGTCTGATGATGAGCCTGGCCCCTCTACTCGTGCTCAGGCTGAGACACAGCTGTGTTGGGAGTCTGAGTTGGACAGTGACGAAGCACAGCTGGGAAATATCCAGGATGCATGACAGCGCAGGCAAGAGAAGCGAGTAGGACAGAGGAATGCAATGAGGTGGCTCCAAAGGTAAAGGAGAAGGCATTAGGAAAGCCATGCCTTGGCTGAATAATAAAAGGGAAGGTCTGGGAGGTGCTGGTTGCCAAACAACCGTATGTGTTGAGGATCGAGTTTCTGTGAACTGTGTTTCGTTTGCCTTGGAGATTGACTCAGGTCTGTGAATAATAAAAGGGTTTTTTTTGTTTTTGTTTTCCTTGCGGTTCCAGCCTGCTTGTTGAAAGAGGGGTTTCTCCTTGTGAGCATAACAAGGACCGACATAGGCTGGGACGGAACAGTAACCTGGTTGTTAAGTGAATCTGGCTTCCTCATTGACTTGGCTTGAAGAGGATCCCATTATCCCAGGATGCTGCAACCGTCATAAATATGAATCAGTTGGCAAGGATTTGGATTTTGATCACATGATCATGGGGTTGCTGCAAAGGCCGTAACTGTGAAAAACCGTCATAAGTCACTTTTTTAAAACTGTTGTAAGTCAAGGACTATCTTTATAAGTAATAGATTTTTTTTCTGACTGTATAAACTGACCCTTCATGCAGTTAGACTGGAAAAATTCCATAGTAGATACTGAACTTGTCGGCCTAATGTAAAACACACACACACACAAACACAAAACCCTTTCTATGTATTATTTACCTCAGTTGTTCCTGTACAGTGCAAGTATATTGCAGTAACTCTGAAAATACGTTGTTTTATTTACATTTTTTTTAAAAAAAAGTACAGTCTTTCCATGCCTTATCTATGTAGGCTTTCAATAAATGAAACCTTCAAAGCACTCAAATTCTTACTTATAAATTAAAACAAATGACGTTGTGATATAGTTAAGCCAGTAATAATGAATAAATAATTGAAAAGCACAAGTTTTGAATTCCTGTCTGATAAGATTTCTTTTTCCCTGCATCAAACTCTTTAAAGTAAGATGCTTTTTTTAAAAAAAATAAATAAATAAATAAGAGCTCTCTCTTTTCCTGACCCAACATGGGATAGCTAACATTCCCTTATCTTACTACCGCATAAAACAATATATGCTATGTTTGTCTCAAACTCTCTGATACCAAAAAAATGAAGCTCAACCCTCCTTATCTTAAGAAAACACATTGGCTGAGTTTGCTCAAAAAGTTTCACTGGGTCATTTAAAAACCAATCTTTGTCATACAACACATTAATCATGACTAATTTTACCCATCGTTATTTTAAGGAGAAGTTTAGAGCACTGTGCAAACTCTTTGCAATGGGCTGCTTTATATTTCACTGTATTATGTCAACCCAGAAAAGATTAATTTCAATATTTAGCTTCAGCAGGCTGGGCACTTGCAGCAATTAAGCATAACAAAACAAAGTTGTGTAAATTTGTGTTGCCGGTGTGAAAGAGGATTTATTTATTTACCTTCATTTTTAAAATATCTTGTCCGGGACTGTTATGGACCTTCAATGTATGTTGCTGTTGCAGATATCACTTATCATTTGAGCTAGTTATAACAAAAGCAAAGGGTATGATACCTCAAGCTTTGATAACCAAGGCCAAGGGACCCATAATCCTTTGTTGAGTGTCTCCATTTTCTGGTGATTATATTTCAAAGGTAAAAGCTATAGGAGAAGGAGAGAAGTATCCTGAAGCTAATACATGATACCAGAATAAAACAGAGTAGAGTAGAGAAGAACAGAACAGAATAGAATAGAATAGAATAGAATAGAATAGAATAGAATAGAATAGAATAGAATAGAATAGAATAGAATAGAATAGAATAGAATAGAACAGGGTAGTGTAGGGTAGAATAGAATAGAATAGAATAGAATAGAATAGAATAGAATAGAATAGAATAGAATAGAATAGAATAGAATAGAATAGAATATAATAGAATAGGGTAGAGTAGGGTAAGATAGGGTAGGGTAGGGTAGGGCAGGGTAGGGTACGGTAGGGTAGGGTGGAATAGAATAGAATAGAATAGAATAGAATAGAATAGAATAGAATAGAATAGAATAGAATAGAATAGAATAGAATAGAATAGAACAGAACAGAGTAGGGTAGGGTAGGGTAGGGTAGGGTAGGGTAGGGTAGGGTAGGGTAGGGTAGGGTAGAGTAGGGTAAGGTAGGGTAGGGTAGGGTAGGGTAGGGTACAATAGAATAGAATAGAATAGAGTAGAGTAGAGTAGAGTAGAGTAGAGTAGAGTAGAGTAGAGTAGAGTAGGGTAGGGTAGGGTAGGGTAGGGTAGGGTAGGGTGGAATAGAATAGAATAGAATAGAATAGAATAGAATAGAATAGAATAGAATAGAATAGAATAGAATAGAATAGAATAGAATAGAATAGAATAGAATAGAATAGAATAGAATAGAATAGAATAGAATAGAGTAGAGTAGGGTAGGGTAGGGTAGGGTAGGGTAGGGTAGGGTAGGGTAGGGTAGGGTAGGGTTGGGTAGGGTAGGGTAGGGTAGGGTAGGGTAAGGTAGGGTAGGGTAGGGTAGGGTAGGGTAGGGTAGGGTGGAATAGAATAGAATAGAATAGAATAGAATAGAATAGAATAGAATAGAATAGAATAGAATAGAATAGAATAGAATAGAATAGAATAGAATAGAATAGAATAGAATAGAATAGAATAGCTTTATTAGCCAAGTGTGATTGGACACACCAGGAATTCAATCTGTGCACTAAGAAGTCTTGTAAATTGTCTTCATCAATAAATGCCACCTGTTCCCTAGGAGAGCTTCTTGCACAACTTTTGGCAGCTCGCAGACCTGTCTGGATTTTACAGGAAATCCTGTCTTTGCTAAAGAGTCTACTGATTCTGGCATCTGTTCTCCCAGGAGGACCAAGAGATATTTCAGAAAGACACCGAGCAAGGAGACTCTGTCACTGTGTTGTCTGCCTAACTGAAGCTTTGGAAAATTAAAGCACCGGAGCCGGATAAATTATTGATGCCCTCGTGAATGCTTAAGCAGACAAACACACTCTGAAATACAGTGGGGGGGTGAGGAGAACATTATGACCCCATGATCCCCTCTTCTTTTCTCTGGCCACTTTTCCTTGCAAGGGTACCAAAACACAGCCCCTTCTAGCAGCCCCAAATTCCACTTGGAGGATTTGTTCCCCAGGTTTTGTTAGCTTCAGCAGTTAAGAGTCGTCTTCTGTTGGTTCACTTGCAGCCTTGAAGAATATATCAGTGACTGTCCAAGATTACCTTTTGCCTCTTTGTATTTACTGATGTTGTATGCTTCAAGGTTTCTGGTGCCCTTGAGAAGCTCTAACCGTTATTTATATGCAAGAGCACACCAGCTATTTATTAAGATAGAAACTGAAGGGCCTGTTTGTTAGAGGGGAGGAGGGTGGCCGACAGGAATATTCTACTTAATATATAACATAACATTAAATTACAGGTATAAATTGTCCAGTGTCAGGCTTTGGAACTTTAAAAGAAGAGTTGCAGAATAAAACTCAGAGTAAGCAGTGTTGAACTTGGGCAACAGTGAGTTTTCTTACTCTTCTTGTCCCTATTAACTACTTATTGTTTCCCCCCCACATAATTGCTAGCATTTTAAATCAACAAATAGCTACCATTGAGCTGTTATAATCCATTTCTATTATTGCAGGTATTGGAGAAAGTTTCGGGAAAATTGCAGCAAAATTTAACACACTGACACACACACACAGACACAACTACTGCCAATGGAACCATTGGATTATTGATATCTAATTTAATCATGGCTAACTTGAAGTCAAGGTTGCTCAAAGCATTAACTGAATATAGATAAAATATAGCTCACTCAAAAACGTACAGTCTTCATAAATATAAACCATTTTAACACACATGTTTCTAAATGATGCAGAACTGGATAAGTAGCAAAAATATGTCCAAATCTATTGATACATCTATTTGTATGTCTATATCTATATTCACCTAGGAAGGAAATTGTCTAGAAATATGCCAATCCTACCTTGTGTGTGTGTTTGGGGGGGAGGTCATAAAAATTAAGATAACAGTATAACAGAACAGAATAATAGATGGGACCTTGGAGGACTTTTAGACCAACCCCCTACTCAGGAAACCTTATACCATTTCAGACAAATGGTTGTCCAATCTCTTTTTAAAAACTTCTGTTGGAGCATTACTTCTGGAGGCAGGTTGTTCCACTGGTTAATTGTTCTAACTGTCAGGAAGTTTCTCCTTAGTTCTAGGTTGCTTCTCTCCTTGATTATTATTATTTTTTAATTCCATTTATATCCCGCCCTTCTCCAAAGACTCAGGGCGGCTTACAAGATTAGCAGTAGTTTCCATCCATTTTATCTTGTCCTGCCTTCAGGTGTTTTGGAGAATAGCTTGACTCCCTCTTCTTTGTGACAACCCCTGAGATATTGGAACACTATCATGTCATCCCTTCTCCTTCTTTTCATTAAACTAATGTCCATAATTATCCAGATGCCATCTTGAGTTGTTGTTGTTGTTTTTTCCCTGCCTTCTCTAAATGTTGATGATTTTACGTAGGCGTTAGGTGGAACTCCTTTGAGGAAGAATTTTAATAAATAGAGATTCACCACACTAATAAAGAGTATAGAAGAAGTAGTCTAGAACTATCCACCCACTCTACTACAGTGCTACACCATGTAGAAGAAGTTCTGTGCTGTTGGCTATCAGCAGGTATTTTACGAGGAGATGTCCTTCCATGTCCACATTGTATTTGGAAGCAATTTCAATTTCAAACTAGACATACAGTATGTGTGATATTTTATGGAACTATTTCAGTATTTTGTGGAATATTTTTAATGAATGCAAGGCATGTAGCCAAGGTTTTGCACTGGGCAAAGAATAAAAGCAAAATAAAACATAAGATTGAAAAAACTGATTATCAGAGAAAAGAACACCATTTTTGTTTTCATGGCACCTAGTTTTTCAACTGAATATATTTTGGTTCTTTTACAAGCAAAGACCAACCGATTTTCTGGCCTACTTTATTACTACCTTGTGTTATAAATTGGCTGCAGCTTTTGTTGATGATGGTCAATATACAAATGATTGTATTCAATCTGAAGTAGATTTCCATTTATCCGTTACTCTACTGACCCCACATTAGCTTTTGTTTACAACAATACAATTTCTTCTGTGGGCGTGACCAGGTGATTATCTTGATTTTTTGTTCATGTTTCTCTTTTCAGATTAATTTAAATTGATAGTCTGAAGCCCTGACAGGCATATCAATGGGTGTGTTAAATCTTATTTCTGTTGCAGCTGTTGTTGCTTGAAGCACTTGCTGTTATGTTAGACAGATGAAGTAAAAATAACACAAAATTGCAAATAGAGCCTAATATTTAATATCAGTTGTATCAAGAAATACAATTCTGGTCAAGCGCCACTACAGAAACAGTCACCTTGAATCGTGAGATAGGTGGCAAATAAATTTGATAAATAAATAAACAGCAAATAACAGTACACCTGTACAGAACACGGATTGTGCTGAGAAAGTTAACAGAACTAGCTCTCTCAAATTCTGAGCAGGTCAGAATATTTCTTTATTTCTCTAGATTTTACAAGAAAGGATACAGTAACTAGAATCGAATGTGAAGGGAAAAAAGCCTGAGTCTTAAAAGTAAAGCCTCCCACAAAAACAACCCATTAATTCTCCCGTCTTAAAATTAATGCCAGAAAATAATCAATACATCTACAGATGATGATACACTATCTAATTACTCTCAGACTTAAGGATCAAAATCCTGCTTAAAATGTCATATCTTCCAGAAATATGGGATATTTAGGGCAAATTTAAGAAAATAAGAAAGTGTATTGAATGCATGACCAAAGAATTATTGGGAAGATAACCAAGTATATGTCTTAGCTGCCTTTTACAAATGTTGGGAATCTGATGGGGGACTTTAATAAATTTGAGGGTCCTTACATTACGAGTTGACACAGGGGGGAAATGTCTTTTCTTGCCATTTTAACATGAATTAGGCTAAAATGTCCATTTGAATCAACAAATTTGGGGAATGCTATGGACATAATATATCATAATGTCATGAGAGTCTCTCATTATGTTCTCATAATAATATTCTCACCATAAAATATGGATTAGATGATACCTAGGCATGATTATTCAGCCAGTTACAAGTTCATCTAGCTCAGACACGTCAAACACAAGGCCCGGGGGCCAGATCCGGCCCGCAAAGTGGTTTCATGTGGCCCGCGAAGCCATCCTGGAAACAGTGAGGGAACGGCCCCCACTGCCTTGGCCCTGGCCCAGAGACCCTCCTTCTGCCAGAGACCCTCAGATCTGTCCCACTCCTGCCCAGGCCCCCATAGGCACCCTTGATGCCAATGATGTAGAGCTGGCCATGCCCACCCAGTAGGCCATACGCACTCTAGCCACGCCCACCCAGTAGGCCATGCCCACCCTGGCCATACCCACCCAGCCCCCTGAGGGCAACCACAATGCTGATGCGGCCCTCAATGAAATTGAGTTTGACACCCCTGATCTAGCTGTTCCTGACCATGTTATGTTCAACAGTTGTCTTAAAATTACACATTCTCCCCACTTAGTCTGCCTCAGTCAGGCCCTGCTTAGAGTGAAGAAGGAAGTTGGAGACTAATCCATAAAGGACAGTTAAAGAAACTGAATAGATTTAGTCTACAGAAGATAAAAAAGAGGGAAGATGGAGTCTCAGTTGTTTGATATCTGAAGAGACATCTAGAGGAGATCGCTATTGTTTTACATTGCTGCAGAAGTCAGGAATAGAAACAATGTGCTGCAATTATAGGGAAGTAGATTCAGGTTAGATATGAAAAGGAATGGTAAGAGCTACCAACCCATGCAACAGGCTGTATCCGTTTGCTGGACATCCCCAACAGAGGGTGCATAACCATTGTCTTGAAATGCTTTAGCACAAGATTTTTCAAATGATAGAATAGAGTAGAGTAGAGTAGAGTAGAACTGGAAGGGACCTTAGAGGTCTTCTAGTCCAGCCCCCTTCTCAAGCAGGTGAACCTATACCATCTCAGACAAGTGACTGTCCAGTCTCTTAAAAACCTCCAGTGATGGTACACCCACGATTTCTGGAGGCAAGCTATTCCACTGGTTAACTGTTCTCATTGTTGGGAAGTTTCTCCTTAATTCCAGGTTGCTTCTCTCTTTGGTCAGTTTCCAACCATTGTTTCTTGTCCTGCCTCTGGTGCTTTGAAGAATAAAGTGACCCCCTCTTCTTTGTGGCAGCCCCTCAAATACTGGAATACTGCTATCATGTCTCCCCTATTTCTTCTTTTCTTTAGACTAGCCAAATGCAAGTCCTGCAGCTGTTCTTCGTATGTTTTAGTCTCCAGGCATTTGATCATCTTAGTTGCTCTCCTCTGAACTTTTTCCAAACTCTCAACATCTTTTTTTGTAGTATGGTGACCAAAATTGGTTGCAGTATTCCAGGTGTGGCCTCACTAAGGTTTTATGAAGCGGTACTAATACTTTGTGTGATCTTGATTCTATGCCTCTGTTTATACAACCCAGGATTGTGTTAGCTTTTTTGGCTACTGCTGCACGCTCCATTGGAACTCCAGGAGTTCTGCATTATTTTTTTAAAAAACACACACAAAAAAAAACCACTAGCAGATTTTGAAAAATAAAAATAAAAAATTGAATGCCTCTTGTTTACCCGAAGTTTCAGTCAGTAAGATCTTGGATTCAGTGGGTTTTGAGTCCCATCCATTTTAAGGGTTACCAAGCATATCAACCGATCAAATCAAACAATTTTCTGAAAGTAAAGTACATCTCAAAAAGCATGCTTTAAAAAAAAATATGAAACAGAGCTTCACAACAGGAGAAAGGCCCAAATTTTATTAGATAATATTCTGTACAGGTAGTCTGTCCTTTAGTGCAGGGGTAGGCAAACTTGGCTCTTTTATGACTCGTGGACTTCAACTCCCAGAATTCCTGAGCCAGCCATGCCAAGGAGAAAGGGAGAGTTTCCAAGCTGAGCCATGCTGGCTGAGGAATTCTGGGAGTTGAAGTCCACGAGTCATCAAAGAGCCAAGGTTGCCTACCCCAGTCTAGGCCTAGGCCGCTTTATGACTCATGGACTTCAACTCCCAGAATTCCTGAGCCAGCCATGCTGAGGGGAAAGGGAGAGGTTTCCAAGCTGAGCCATGCTGGCTCAGGAATTCTGGGAGTTGAAGTCCATGAGTCATAAAAGAGCCAAGGTTGCCTACTCCTGAATTCTAGACAGTTCAACTACTCTATCTAGAGGTGCTGTTGATAGTTACACCTACTTTCAGCCATGGGACCAGGCATATATTTTAGTCTAGCCTATATCACAGGGTTGTTCTGCTTTAGTGACTGTTCGAAATTACAACAGCACTGAAAAAAGTGACCGTTTTTCACACTTACGACCGTTGTAGCATTCCCCATGATCAAAGTTTGGATGCTTGGCAGCTGCTTCATATTTATGACAGTTGCAATGCCCAGGCTTCCTCTGGTCTCCTTTTGTGACCTTTGGACAAGCAAAGCCAATGGGGGAAGCCAGAGTCCCTTAAGCACCGTGTTCCTAATTTAATAACTGCAGTGATTCACTTAGCAACTTAACAACTGTGGCAAGAAAGGTCACCAAATGGGCCAAAAGTCACTTATACAACTGTCTCACTTAGCAACAGGAATCCGGTCGTAAGTTGAGGACTACGTGCACGCCGTATATTATAACCTGCTCAGAGCTATGGCTTTTGGGGCATATGCTTTCTTTGGCTGGTCGTATATTTCAAATTGAAAAGTGACCTGCATTCAAGCCTGGGAGGAAAGACGAGAGAGAGAGAGAGAGAGAGAGAGAGAGAGAGAGAGAGAGAGAGAGAGAGAGAGAGAGAGAGAGAGAGAGAGAGAGAGAGAGAGAGAGAGAGAGAGAGAGAGAAACAGGGAGAAGTGGAGTTAATAAATTCATGCATCCCTATTGCCTGTCATTTATGAGCGATGGTTCTTTTAGCATGCTATGTGTACATCATTCTCCGTATGCACGATTCTGAGAGCATTGTCTGCTCTTAGGTTTGAATGGCTGTGCCCAGGCATTTGAAGGCTGAGATTCTGCAGCGGAGTGTGTGTGTGTGTGTGTGTGGGAAACAACCTTGAGCGCTCACTGAATCAAAGGCAAAATGGAAACTCTGCCTTCGTTCCTGTTATCATATCATGTGGTTACAGATCTTGCCTAGAGGTTTGAATACGTTGCGCCCCTGTATTACACACACACACACACACACACACACACACACACACACGATATAGCATTGTGGTTATAAGATTGCCGATAAGAGGAGAGTCCTGTCGGTGCAGTACTAAATTTCATTCTTGACATGCAGAAAATGACAAGCTGAACCTATTAACCTTCTGCTCTTTAACAGTAAATATGAACATTCAGCAAGTATTCCTCCTGCCAGCCACTAAGATAACTTTATTAAAACTTGGATCACCCGATGACAACATGACATCAAGATAAATGGGGATGCTTACAAATGCATTTAGGCGGTCCTTTATTACTGGAGTGTGTTGAGAAAGAACGCAGGTGCTCAAATTGGAACCAATGTATCTCTGTACAGTAGGTCTGTCCTTTGGCTGTCCTCCTCCTCCTCCTCCTCCTCCTCCTCCTCCTCCTCCTCCTCCTCCTCCTCCTCCTCCTCCTCGTCTCTTTGATATTCCCCAAGATGTACAATAGGACCACCACTGAGATGTTATCGTACATGAGAAAGGAGAGCTGGGAACAAATTATTAACATTTTTGATATGCTAATGATTTTGTAACTGAGCACATGCAAAGATTTACCTATAAAAGCAAAGCTTTCCTGAGATTTATCTGAAAATTTGAATAGATATGAACATTTTTTCCTTCTTCTTTTCCTCCCCAAAATATTGGCTCTCTCTTTCATTGTTCATTATTTACGTAATAAAGTCTCCCAGGACAATAATGGTCTTCAATAATGCTCACAATGTTTATTCTGTTTACTATTCGTACTATGCATTGCATTATATATATATACTGTGTATATATATATATATATATATATATATATATATATATATATATATATATATATATATATATATATATATATATATATATATATATACTGTCCTATATATATATATACATTTTATATTGATACCCTCCCTTCCTATTGATATAAGTAGTCTGGTTATATAAATGCACTAAACAAATACATTTATATCTGCTCCTTCTTCCCTCCCACTTTGCCCACCTGGGTAGGGTCCAATCACAATAAAAATGATAAAATTACCCAAAACGAATAAACTCAACAGGCACTCTTACAGAAACAATGACTCTAAGTTCTGCATTTATTCAAAGAAAGATGGATGTCTAACTGATCACTAATTTATTTTTACATTTTAGGCTACATATACCTCGTAGGTAATAAATTGATTATAGACACCCTAATCCTAACATGCCCCCATTATTATTATTATTATTATTATTATTATTATTATTATTATTATTATTATTATTATTATTATTATTAAAAATAGCAGTGTAATTATCAGTGCCTGATAGTACTGTTTTTTTCCCCCCAAACTACTGTTTTTCAGCATGGCTCCCACTAACGCTATTCACTTTATTCTCTCAACAATGTTCACATCTGGCTTTATCCCTTGGTTGCGTGTAAGATGCATCATGTGCGTGTGTCATAATGTCATCGTGCCCATTCGCATTCCTTTGCAGGATCGGGCTGTGTTGCCCGCAATGTCATTGTGGCTTGTGGCAGTTGCCTGTGGTGCCATGTTCTATTAAGTTCTTGCTAGATGAGGGGTGGGTATTCTCGCTATGTTGTAACCCTGTAAATGAACACAGAAACCAAATCTCACGGTGGCATAAATAGTATCAGATGTCCAGACTACTTTTGATCTGAAATGTGACTCCTTGGTTGCACATCAACCTACAGTTAAGTGTTTTATTTTGTGCGGGGTGGGGAGTGAAAGTGAGCTTCTGTGCTTTACGAAAGAGAGGGGGGGAAGTTCATGGAAAGTGTTACATTTTCCACATCAAAGGGACATCTACAGATGTGATATATGAAGTACTACAGTGGCTTTCTTAAGTCATTTTACAATGGATAAACCTTTTTTTTTTTGGCTTGGCCTGAGTATGTTTTATTTAACTTTGGGGGAGGAAGCGATTATAAGTTTAGGCAATATATATTTGTTTTGATCCAGCTAGTATTAGGAATAGAATGGAGCTGAAGAACCTACACTGTCTCAGACAGGTGATTGTCTCATCCAGGGGTAGGCAACCTTGGCTCTTTTATCACTTGTGGACTTCAACTTCCAGAATTCCTGAGCCAGCATGACTCAATTCTAGGAGTTGAAGTCCACAAGTGATAAAAGAGCCAAGGTTGCCTACCCCTGGTCTAGTCTTTTCTTAAAAAAATCTCCAGTGATAGGACACCCACAATTTCTGGAGTTAAGCTGTTCGACTGGTTGATTGTCCTCACTGTCAGGAAGTGTCTCCTTAAATCCAGGTTGCTTCTCTCCTTGATCAGTTTCCAACCATTGTTTCTCGTCCTGCCCTCTGGTGCTCTGGTGAATAACCTGGCCCCCTCTGCCTTGTGGCAGCCCCTCAGATACTGGAACCCTGCTATCATGTCTCCCCTATTTCTTCTTTCCTTTAGACTAGCCAAACCCAAGTCCTGCAGCTGTTCCTTGTATGTTTTAGCCTCCAGTGTTACCATTCTACAATTAGATGATTTTCTCATTTGTCTCTTTCCAACCCATGGTACAAAATACCACGACACCACTGTACATGGTATACAAAGAACGGTTACAGGAATTGGGTATGTCTTGTTTAATGGGGGAAAAAAGACTAGGGGAGACATGATAACAGTGTTCCACTATTTGAGGGGCTCCTACAAAGACAAGGGGGTCCAACTATTTTCCAAAGCACCAAAAGGCACGATGAGAAATAATAGATGGAAACTAACCAAGAAGAGAAGCAAACTAAAACTGAGGGAAAAAAATTCCCAACAGTGAAAGCAATCAACCAATGGAAGAGCTTTCCCTTCAGAAGTTGTGGGTCCTCCATCACTGGAGGCTTTCAAAAAGAGACTGGACAACCATTTATGTGAAATGGTATAGGGCAGGCATGTCAAACCTGTGACATCACGTGATGTCGTGTGATGTATCACTTTTTCCCCATTGCCAGCAATGGGGTGGGCGTGGTTTCAGCATTACGCATCCGGTGGTTTGGCATGCCTGGTATAGGGTGTCCGTCTCAAGAGGGGAGTTGGATTAGAAGACCTCCAAGGTCCCTCCCAACTCTAATCTATGTGCTATGTTCTATAAATTGCAAATTGTCCTGGAGAGGGAGGAGACAAAACAGAGAGAAAGCTATGGATGAGCAGAGTGCTAAGTTTGCTACCAAAAAGCAAATTCATGGGTAAACATTACATTTGATCTGCTGCCTGGAAGTGACAAGCTTTTTGCTTATTAGTGAAGGGATTGGAAAGCTAAGAGCCAAAAAATAGCTCCTGAAGCGGCAGTGCAATTGAGGCTTCGGAGATATACTAGGTAGTTTTCTAAAATGTTCCTTCCAGGGTATCCAGAGCTTGTGTTCAATTACTCTCTAAAATTAGGTTGGAAGCAAAGGATGACACCATTGTGTGCCATTCCCATCCATGCAAGCAGGATGTAGCTCAGCCTTATTCAACTCCATGCCTGGAGAGATGATTCAAAAGGTGTGAGTAATCGGAAAGCTGAGTGATTCCCAAGCACTCTCACAGCACTTTTAATTTGTGTGAATGGCTTCAGATAATACGGGGAGATAATTCACACAGAGTTTGGCTGACATGGAAGGGTGGCTGGAGGTAAATCAAGTGTACTTCTTGCATTGTAGACTGAAGACCTGGGAGAACTTGACAGAACGGTGGAATGACTTTTGAGAATGGATAGTGTTTATGTCTGGTTTGTTTGCTTCCTGATCCCATTAGTGGCCTTAGAAGTTCTGGATGAGCCCCAAAGAGGTATTGCCTACATTGCCAAGGTTCCTACATTCCCTTCTAAAGATAGGAGAAGATGTCTGACCACAGTCTTTAAGTCAGCGGTCTTCAAAGTTGGCCCTTTTATGACTTGTGGATTTCAACTCCCAGAATTCCTCAGCCAACGTGCCTAGCTGAGGAATTCTGGGAGTTGAAGTCCACAAGTCATAAAAGGGCCAAGTTTGAAGACCCCTGCTTTAAGTGAAGCAGAAGAAGAAACCCCAAACTTCATGGATTAGAGAAGTTTGCTAGCGGTCCTTGTTGTTGTTGTTGCTTATTTTCTGGTTAAATCACACAGAACAAATATTGTTTTGTGACATTGTGATTTTAAGCAAATGGAATACTCAGGGATAAAGCCCCAGGGGAAACTGGGAGATATCTTTTGCACAGTCGTGTATTCCCGTGCACTCAATATATACAGTTTTGTCCAATAGAAAGGATGCTGAATGAAAGTTGATGCAGCTTCTCACTGTTGCAATGTACTTATGGCATTTAATGCATTGGCACAGATGTAAGCAGAAGTGTTCCTGTTTCAGATATGAGTATGATTTCAGCAGATGTGAAGTTAAGAAAGGTAAAAAGCTCTTTACATTCCTGAATTTGGTCACCATGAAGATTTCAGTGTCCTTCAAAAGATTTGATCAGAGAAGAAACATCTTAGATGTTAGTCTCACAATATTTAATCCAGCTAGCTGCTAACCAAGTCATTTTTTATTATTATCATCATCATTATTCGGTTCACTTCTACACTATTTGAATATTAGAGACCAGTGAGCAATTCAGATAATGCCAAAAAAGACAAAAATCTGTAATGTATGTGTGCTTGTGTGTGTGTGTGTGTGAATTCATACACCATATGTATTTTATTAGAATTATACACATATAGACACACACAAAAGACACAGAGACACTACACACAGAGATGGCTAACACGCAAGGGAATTAAGAGCAAAATATGTACCCTACAATATTGAATGAGGTTTTTTTCCTTCAGAGAATAGCAGATGTTGGACACAAAAGAGAGGGGGTGGAAAAGAAAATGTCATGGTTCCGACAGATAAAACCATTCAAAAGAACTTTGAGGCATTGTTTTCCTTAAAAAGTCTTTTATTTGAGAAGCAAAGTATCGGCACTACATAGTTGAACCCAAAAACTAAATTCCCCTCCCCTGGATACAAAGTTTCAAAGTACAATTTCCTCCCCTCAATAACCTGTCATAAAGCACATTCCCCAATTAGCTTATAGCACAGGCTTTCTCCTCTGATCTCTAGCCCGCCAAAACTTAATCAGCTCCGGACCCAGTTTGTTCTTGAGTTCCCATGGCAGAGTTATTATTATGGCTAACTGAGCTGCTTGCACCAACTAATTCTAAAAGCAAGAAAAAGGGAAAAGAGAAAATGGCTGCTTTTTCATCTTGCTTTGTCAAAAGCAAGAACATCCGATGTTAGCAGCGTTGAAAGAAAACAGATCAGAGTAGACTTTATTCACTTTTTATTGTACATAGTAGCTGTAGTATATAGTAAAAAAAAGTAAAGGTAAAGGTTCCCCCGCACATGCGGGGGAAGAGCCTTGGTGGAGCAGTGGGCTAATGCCTCCTTAAGTAACACCAGCTGCCTGCAATTAGTGCAGGTTCGAGTCCCACCAGGCTCAAGGTTGACTCAGCCTTCCATCCTTCCGAGGTAGGTAAAATGAGGACCCAGATTGTTGGGGGCAATAAGCTGACTTTGTAATAATGCCGCTGGGGGGGGGGCTGAAAGCCCTAATAAGCAGGCATATACATAGAATGAAGGCTACTGCTAAGCACATTGATTTGTGCTTCTTAGATTGTAAGCTTCCCTGAGTCTTCGGAGAAGGGTGGGATATACATGGGATTAAACAAAAAAACAACAACATGCATGCTAGTCGTTTCCAACTCTAGGGGCCAGTGCTCTTCTCCATTTCAAAGCCGAAGAGCCAGCGCTTGTCCGAGGATGTCTCCGTGGTCATGTGGCCGGCATGACTGGACTCCAAAGGCACACGGAACGCTGTTACCTTCCCACCGTTGTGGTCCCTAGTTGGTAGTAAAATGTTGAATTTCGTCAGTTCTCCAAAATCTTTAAAATGCAGTTGCCTTCTGAAAGGTGTGATATTTGTTTTGATCAGCTAATAATGGAGTTTTGTTTGGCTCTCTTCTGTTGTGTTCTCCCTGGAGAATTCACCCGTGTGCGATGGTGATAAAATGCGAACTGAACACTTGTCAAAGCTGTTCTTACCGTGTTTTCCTTTATTTCTGTAAATATTACAGGTCCACCTCTTGCACTTTAAATAAGTTGGTTAAGAAGACAAAACTTGGGGTACTTAAAAGAGAGAAAGAAAGAAAGAAAGAAAGAAAGAAAGAAAGAAAGAAAGAAAGAAAGGAAGGAAGGAAGGAAGGAAGGAAGGAAGGAAGGAAGGAAGGAAGGAAGGAAGGAAGGAAGGAAGGAAAGAAAGAAAGAAAGAAAGAAAGAAAGAAAGAAAGAAAGAAAGAAAGAAAGAAAGAAAGAAAGAAAGAAAGAAAGGAAGGAAGGAAGGAAGGAAGGAAGGAAGGAAGGAAGGAAAAAACAACAACAACTAGATTTGTTACCATTGAAGGTGCAAATTTTCTGACATTTTTCCCCCTTCCCTAAGGAGCTGACAATTATTAGTAAAGGTCAGAATTTTCAACAAAGTGTTAGAAACGAAAATAACAATGAAAGATCAGCTCCCACCCCAATGAAAATAATTGCCACAGAGGAATCCAAAATCTCTAAGAGAATGAATAACATGAGCTGCCACAAGAAACCATCTTCTCTTTTGCATTAGCTTAGGAAACTTTCTGCCTGGACCAGTCTCCATTGAAGAAGAGATGTGGTTTATAGGCATAGGGAAAATTCAATATCAGGCTTGAAGCATTTGATAATAATCCATTGTATGCACATTGGAGACTTTGGTTTTTATCTCATGTGAAGCATTCCATACTGATTGTCAGTTTAGATTCTTCACTACGCTTCAACTCTGGATGGTGTTGCAACTCTGATTTCCTTTTTACAATTGTCCCCTGAGTAGAAACAGCTGTCATAGGGGGAAAAAAAAACTATGCATGCATAAAAGTGTATGCTTTTGCCATGCTTGATACACTCCAGACTACTAGTATGGCAGATTCTGCTTGAAAAATGGACCAAGGGGAGATTTATGCCTCTCTCAAATCATTTCCAGGGCAAAGGCAGTGGGTATAATGGTTATTGACCAGCTGAAGATTTATGTTCGGGTTGAACTGTCATCATTCTTTTGGACAATGGATTGTTTCTTACACATATCATAAATAATGGGCAGTATTTCATTCAAACTGATGAGTCCAAAGGATTGTGCATTGAGGGGGAAGAGGTTGCCTAACATAGAAAATATCTTGCCACTCAAAATGGGAATGTTCTTGCTATGGGATCAGGCAGAGAGACATGGGATGAACATGGCAATGAAGGTGATCTTGGATTAGTTGAGAACAGTGGATGCCCATTCAAGAGTCCCAAAGAAACTTGTTCCATGGTGGCAACTGCATTCCAAACCCTGTTTTTAAGGGGGTATTAAGGAGTAGAATAAACTTATTTAGTACCTGAAAGCTTGGAGTCTTGTTATGTGTGAAGTATCAGGACCACACATTAAGTTTCAGTTCAGAAGATTTATTGCTCAAGTCTCTAACAAGAATTTAGTCAACTAACAGTCATTACTAAATTGGCACCAGGGAAGGATGAACAGAATTCAAAAGGGATTGGATTTAGATTGCTTGTGGGAACATAATGACCCTAGGTTGTTTCCTCACTTCACTCCACACCCAGGATCTATCTGCTACAGGTCTCCATTTTCTCTGTCAACTGTCCTCCATTGTCTTGAAGAGCTTAGCAAGCCACAAAATGATGCTAGCACACTTTTTTAAAAAAAGGATTTAAGGTCAATTTAGCATTGTCTTAGTCTTCCATATCATCTTTTTTAAAAATAAACTTAAGAAATTGCTTCTGAAAGTATATCACAAGTCCATCTGGAGCGGGTCGTAGATGAAATGGTTAAAATAGATACAGGTATAGCCCTCAAGAAGTTGTTGTGCTTTGGAGTTTTTGTTTGGGTTTCCTGGGCACACTAATTCCTGTTTGGGCTAAAATATTTTGTATTTCTGTGAATGAGGAACTGTCATCAAACCTGATGGTGATTTCCTGTTTTGCATTGATTGGGCCATGGAAGAAAGAGTCTCAAAAAAAAAAAAAAGTTTGTGGGTGTTATGTAAAATCTGAATTTATTGTCATAGTAAAACATTTAGCAATCCAAAATCAGTTTGAGGGAATCTGTACTTCTTCATCACCAACACACACAAATACTACTCTCTCTCATATACAAACACAAAAACAAAACATCAGCCATTTACATTTTATTGACTATAGCAACTGTTGGAAGAAAAATCAGGGCAAGTTCCAAGCCGGGAATAGAAAATGGAGACTGCTTAGGAAAAAAAGATCCAATTTATTGAAGAGCAGAACCAACAGCATGCAGTTCTGGGGCAGCTGACCAACTGGTTTTATGAGTACATGGATTTTTATACAGTTTTCACAGCATTTCGTGATCTACAGGCTTGCTTTGTGTGTTTTGTTATTTGATTGGTTTGACTTGTTTTGCAAAGGCTCGTGATGGGTCTTAATTATCACTTTTCTAGGTTCTAATCTTGTCAAACAAATGTAATTAATTTTACCCCCTTATCTTTATTCTGTCTATTACAGGGGTGTCAAACTGCCAGCCCATGGGCTGGATCCGTCACACCAAAACCACGCCCACCCCATTGCCAGACATGGGGAAAAAAGTCACGATACATAACGACATGTCATGTGACGTTGCGTGTTTGACACCCGTGGTCTATTTACCCCCATTTAGCTCTCTTTGTGAATCAAGAGGCCTATTTCAATGTTTCTGCTTTTCACAATAGCCAGGGGCTTCATGGCTGAAATGTTGCTTCTGTATTCCTTTACCTTAGTTTTATTCCTGTAATTTGGATGGGGGGCTAGTAAAAAGGATTGGGGGGGTGCATTCTTACCACACAACTTTGTTGAGTAAAATAAGTGTTCTCCATATATGTATCAACGCTTACATCTTTTAGAGTATATGTTGCTAGCAATATCATGACAAATACCTCTTTCATTGAACAGAATATCTTCTTACTCTTATCAAAATAATATCTGCCTTTTGGTCTTTGAAGTATGAAAGTCTTTAACAATCTTGTTAAAAGAGGAATATGTAGGTACCGCTGTGTAATCATAAATTAGAAGCCAGGACATACACATAGCTTATATGTAGCAATGTCTGTGAGGAGTATAAAAGCTTGGATGGACATTTGTGCTGTTTTCCCCAATGGTACAGTCTCCAGATATCTTGCTTCCTTTATTGTTTTTCTATACCACAACTATCCCAAAGGACTTGTGGTAGTTTATGAGATAAAACAACACAACAAAACCATTCAATAAATCATCACACAATTATAAGAGAATGCTGAGGGGAAAAAAAAAGAAGTAATTCCTTGCAATTACATTGACTTGTTCCAGGCTGAATCTGACATCCAGGCTAAGGCGTAGATTCAAGGGGCAAGTAAAGATTTCTAGAAAGATTTAATGATCTGAAGATAGAGGCCTGTCAGAAATGATGATGCCAGTTGAAGAATCAGACTGAAAATGAAGGAGACTTTCTGCCTGCTTGTTTATATGTAGTACTCAACTCATGATTACAGTTGGGAACAGGCTGTCTGGTGTTAAGTAATGTAGCTATTAATTGATTTTTACCCAATTTTATGATCTTATTTTACCACAGTTGTTCAGGAAATCTGGCTTCCCTCATTGATTTTGCTTGTTGGAAAGTTGCAGATAGTGATGGCGTGACACTATGGCCATTGCAAAGGTGATAAATTCACACCAATTGCCAAGCATTTGAACTTTGATCAGTTGACCACGGGAACACTGAAATGGCCATAAGTGCTAGGACTTGTCATAATGCCATTTTACTTGGTTCTAGGTTTTTGAGCTATCCAGTTGTCTATGGAGAATCTCAATCATCCAGGTCATAGTTGTCCCAGAGATGCTTTTTCACATAGCAACTGGACTTTCTTGTTTTTCTCTGAAGACGTTTCACTTCTCAATCAAGAAGCTTCTTCAGCTCTGACTGGATGGTGGGGGATCCAGAAAGAGGGGTCAAAGAGGCCAGCAAGGTCAAATTGAACAGCCCCCTCTCAACGAGGGGGAGGGATATGACATCATCTATCTCCAGTCCACAACACAGTCCTTTCAGCAGTTCCAAGAAAGCTCCACACCCATTTGCATCACTCAGGTGACCCTGAGGACACAGATAAACCTCCAAGTGGCCTCAATGACCATCAGTCTGCAAGAAGTATAAATCCTTCCATTCCCCACCATCCAGTCAGAGCTGAAGAAGCTTCGTTGATGAGAAGTGAAATGTCTTCAAAAAAAAAAAAAAAAACCAAGAAAGTTCAGTTGCCTCATAAAAAAACATCTTTGGGATTGCTATCCAGTTCTAAGAATATTCCATCTTTGGACTTGGATGGGCTCAGAGCACTTCCACATTATATGTTTAACTTTGTACATGCTGGTCTCATTTGAAAAGATTTATTTATTTATTTATTTAATTAAATTCATATGCCGCCCTTCTCCCTGAGGACTCAGGGTGGCTCACAACAATAAAAAATTAAAAGCATAGAATAAAAAAACAAATAAAAAGGAATTAAACAATAATTGCAAAATTACAAGACAATTTAACCTGGTAAAAAGCCTAATTAAAAAACGTAGTCAGTCCAGGCCCGGTTGTTGGAACAACCAGGCCTTCAGGTCACGGCAGAAGGATCGAAGGTCAGGGGCGATCCGCAGCTCCGGAGGCGACTCATTCCAGAGGGTCGGTGCGCCCACAGAGAAGGCTCTCCCCCTGGGGGTCACCCGCCGGCATTGCCTGGCGAGAGTGAACCTGGCGATGGGAGGTTGACAATGGCAGCAGGTGGTCTCGCAAGTACCCCAGGCCTAAGCCATGTAGGGCTTTAAAGGTTATTACCAGCACCTTGAATCACACTCAGAGGGTAACCGGAAGCCAATGCAGCTCGTGCAGGAGTGGTGTAACATGGGAGTACTGAGATACTCCCATAAGCACCTGCGCGGCCGCATTTTTCACCAGTTGAAGCCTCCGGGTGCTCTTCAAGGCCAGCCCGATGTAAAGATGCTGGTGATGATATTGTTTGATATCTCTCGCAACACTCTTTAGAGATAGCAGTTGAAAATCAGCAAAAAAAAAAAAGTTGAATCAGCATATGGTCTTGGTAAGCAAAGTCATTTCTTCATCCTGAATTTTCCTGACAGAAGAATTAATCAGTGGAACAACTTGCCTCCAGAAGTTGTGGATGCTCCAACACTGGAAGTTTTTAAAAAGAGATTTGTCTCAAATGGTATAGGATTTCCTGCCTGAACAGGAGGTTGGACAAGAAGAGTTCCAATGTTCCTTCCAATTAGTCCATTATAAGAATGAGATTCAAGGTGCTGGTAATGACCTATAAAGCCCTAAATGGCTTGGGTCCGGGATATTTGAGGGAACACCTGCTGCCAGCATCAAGCTCCCTTCGTCCAGTGCGCTCCCACAGGGAGGGTCTTCTCAGGGTGCCGCCGGTAAAAGATTGCCAGCGGATAATACCCAGGGAAAGGGCCTTCTCAGTGGGTGCGCCTGCCCTCTGGAACCAGCTTCCTGTGGAGCTCAGGACTGCCCCTGACCTACGTTCATTCCGCCGAGACCTGAAGACTTGGCTCTTTGAGCTCTCTGACCCAGGCTGAGAATTTTAACTGAGTTTTATTTTCAGGGATAATTTAATTTTTTATTTGTCTTTTAACTTTGTATTTTGTATTGGTATGATTTTAAAATGCCCTGTAAACCGCCCTGAGTCCTTCGGGAAAGGGCGGTATATAAATCTAATAAAATCTAAAATCTAAATCTAAATCTCTTTTTCTACCTCTTCTTTCCCTTTTTCTGAAAAAAAAACCTGTAAATTTATGAAGGCCACATTATTGAAACCACTCTTCACCTTTTTGACCACCAAGAATGGTGTGGGCACTTGTTCTGCGTGCATGCTGTGATCTGGTTCTCTTTCTGTGCATTGGCTTCCCCCGTCCTTATGTTGCAGGAAAACACTCAGGCACGAAGTTGGTGGATGTTTTTATGCTGACAGGCCCTCAGTGATGCTTGCCTTTTAACTTTGGAGCTACAAGAAACATTAGAGAACATTACATCTAAACATCTGTGCAGTCGTGAGGATGAAACATACTTGATTGCTGAAATGTAGCACCAAGAGGAAAAAAAAGGGACTCTTTTTTTTAGATGGTTTTATAGATAGTAGTGAGAAAGAAAAAAGAGTAGACAGGATGGGTAGTAGAAGGTCAGCTATTTCAGTAAAACTCCCTGAAAGTGAATGGATTCAAATAGGTATCTTGGGGAAAAAAATCATTATTTTAAGACACAAGAGAATCAGATGCTTCTGTCCCATTATAAGAATGAGCTAATGACTCGGTATGGAATGAACGTAAGAACATAAATGTTCCCTTGCTAAATCGGATCATTGCTCCATTCTCCACTCTGTGAGAACGTCCATATGCAGCAAAGAACAAAGCCAAAATGGTGGTGTTCTTGAATATCAAGTTTTTGCTTAGCGATCACTCTGCAGCTGAATGGTTGAGAACTCAGAATAAGCTGCTTAGATACTCCCAGATGGCTGCAGGTTTTTTTTTTTTTATTTATTGAAATCAGTGGGAACACTGATCACCATTAAACCTGGATTAAGATCTTTTATTTATTTATTTATTTATTTATTTATTTATTTATTTATTTATTTATTTAATTTGTATACTGCCCTTCTCCCGAAGGACTCAGGGCGGTGAACAGGGCAATACATATTAAAAAACAAGATACAAAAATTAAAAGCAATTAAACAACAATGCCCATGAATAAATTAGTACACATTAAAAATATTAAAACAGATTTATAAAACCCAACCCCATCCCATCAGGCCAGGCCAGCTTATTATCCAACTCTTGTTAATGAGCCTTGAATGTACTGTCAGACACCTTCATTTGGTGGCCCTGTGATTAAGTATTATTAGAGTAAAGAAGAAAAATAAAATATAAACTCCATGTACATTATTCACTATTTATGAAAGTTCAAAAAATCAGACACTGGCCTCTCAAAAAAGCTAAAGGAAAATCTATTTGTGGGCACCTTGGTGCTCCCTGTGCTTGGTTATTTTCTTGCAGACTAGCTAACACGATCAAGACCAGACTAGCTAACATGATCAAGTCTGAAGATGTTACCTAGTTGGGTAGTGAAATGTCTGCAAAAAGACCAACAAAGCTGAAAGAGCTTTCTTCAACCCTGAACTACAAATATTTGCTTCCATTCTCTTCATTTTTAAGCCATTTGTGTGAAACGTCTATAAAGTTCTGGGATTTTTTTTTACTATCTGTCCACAAATCTTTTTTTTATTATTTTTTTCCTGTTTTTTTTTTCATTAGGCACTGAAAATTCACAAACTGCTTCATGCAACCAGCTTCTTTTATTGCTTTATGTTTAATTATGAACATTTACCATGATGGGATGTTCATAGTGAAATTTATAATTTAGATGAGAATTCTTCAGCAGTCATGAACATACATCATAGTTTGTAGAGATCTCTGTCTCTCTCTCTCTCTTTGTGTTTGTGTATGTGTTTGTGTGTGTGTGTTTAGCCAGTGCAGACCAATTGAATGCATATTAGCATTATGGCCTAATGTACAAGTATCTCCCTTTCTCTTCAGTTACCCATTTTAAGGAATTTCCAACCCTGTAGTGTTGCTCTTGGCCCTGTGTTATCTTGTTACCTTGGCCTAACTTAAACCAGTGTCCCGATCAGGGGGATTCATTTGCAGAGAAACCTGCTGGTCAGCTCAATCGATCATGGGTGAAATGCAAAGCCTTGTAATAAATCTCAGGCTTAGAGGCTAAGGTTTTATGATCCAATACATTTTCTGGAATCTCCTGGGTGCTGTAGATCACAATATTTCCTCTCCATCTTCAGGGTGATTCAGATTTCTTTCATTTTCCAATGTTATGTGCCTATGCTAAGTGATCACAATGAAAGGTTGGGAAGGAAAATAGAATTTCGTGAAAGGCAGAATGTGTGGTAAAATGTACCTGTGATATATTTGGGAGTACTAAGCCCTGGTCATGCTTCCATAAGTACAAGTCATCCATAGGTATGTTTGCAAGTCTCTCTTTTTTACTCCTTTCTCACTGTGACACTCATATTTGTCATTTATCGAGCTTAACTTTTCCAGGATTTTTAGACAGGTCATTTTAGAAAGACCTCAAGGGGAAAAATGCAGAAGTAACACCTTGGGAAATGTCTAAGACCTAAGCACAAAATTGTTCTCTAGGAGAATACCTGGAATTTGCAAGGAAATTGCAAGTCTAGACGGGTTTGTGGCTGCAAAGAACAGCTCCGGGACCTCCAGTCTTTAGTGGCCACAAAAATCAGGCTGAAACTAGTGATAACCTTCCACCATTTTTCAACCTTTGTAATATATAAAGGGCTAAATGTTTCCATCATGTTGTCTGGGGAACAAGATACAAATGTACTTGTGTTGTGTTGTGTTTGGATCTGCCTAATCCATGATGATAAATGTATTCGTTCGATTATATTGTGCACATGGATTCATGCCAATCATATAATGAAAACTTACTTTAAGTTGATTGTTTTTAATTTTTTCCCCTTCTTTTATTGCTTTGTTTCGGAGGTGAAGCAATGGAAAGGTTTGAATAGTGAGGTCTTTTAACATCAGGATTGTGTGAGACATTTTCACAGGGATCATTGTGAAACACACTAGGACAACTGAATTATTTTTATTCTTTTTTTTTTATTCCCATTTATATCCCGCCCTTCTCCGAAGACTCAGGGTGGCTTACAATTAAAGCACAAATCAATGTGCTTAGCAGTAGCCTTCATTCTATGTATATGCCTGCTTATTAGGGCTTTCGCCGCCCCCCCCCAAGCGGCATTATTACAAAGTCAGCTTATTGCCCCAACAATCTGGGTCCTCATTTTACCTACCTCGGAAGGATGGAAGGCTGAGTCAACCTTGAGCCTGGTGGGACTCGAACCTGCACTAATTGCTGGTGTTACTTAAGGAGGCATTAGCCCACTGCTCCACCAAGGCTCTTTAAGTTTGGAGGCATCTGTGTCTTGTATAAGACTCAGAACATTTTCTTTGGACACTTTTTTACCCTGCCTAGATAGCAATAGCAATAGCACTTAGACTTATATACCAGTTCACAGTTATTTACAGCCCTCTCTGAGTGGCTTACAGAGTCAGCCAATTGCCTTTAACAATCTGGGTCTCCATTTTACCGACCTTGGAAGGATGGAAGGTTGAGTCAACCTTGAGCTGGTCAGGATCGAACTGCCAAAGTTCAGTCAGCCAGCAGTCAGCAGAAGTAGCCTGCAGGACTGTATTCTAACCACTGTGACATACACGGCTCTATACACATAGATGCACAGAACCCTTTTGGCAATTGCAGCAAAAGTGTAGCATTTTTCCCCCATTTTTGTAGACTGAACCCTGAAATTTGCACTGAAGATGTTACTTAATCCAAACATCTGCATGCAAACAACCAAGCTCAGAGACCACCCTCAAATATCTCCCACAGAGTCTTTTTTTCTGGGAGATGCAGCTCTCTCAACACTTTGAGGAAGGCCCTTTGCCAAGTACCCTTTGGAATGCTTTCCACATCCCTATTAAATGCACCCTGATCTTGTAGTGGCAGATAGTGATGTTGTTACATGCCAGATTAGATTAATTGTGACGCTCAGACATGGCTTGACAGAGTATGCCAGTGCACCGGTGTCAGTTCAGAAGTTAGCAGTTTGTAGCAGATTATTCGTGTCGTTCAGTATAATTAGGCACCAGAAAATAGAATGTGTATTGAAAAAGTTTGCTATTGTTTACACATGACAGAAGGAGTTTGCATATATAGTTTTGTTGCAAAAAGCAATCCCGTGCTCCCAGTGAAATGATATTTCCATTTGAATAAACAGAGAAGCATGTAGGATATCAGATAATGCCCCAAAGATGTAAGCGATTAAAAATGTCTGTCTCTCTGTCTTATTCTCATTAACATCCTCCTCTAAAATACATTGGCAGATTGGAACTTGCATGTCCAGTGGTAACAGAATAGCAAAATAACGAAGGGGGAAGGGACCTTGGAGGTCTTCTAGTCTGTACCTTTCCAGACAAATGGCTAGTTTAGTCTCTTCTCAAAAGCCTCCAGTGATGAGCACCCACTACTTCTGAAGGTGCTTGACATTAATTGGTTCCAGGAAGGGCAACAAATACTAAAAAGGATGATTCCCAAACAAACCATGTGACTTACCATGTGACATTTGTTTTGGCTGGGAAGAACTTTGTATCTGTCCCTTTTCCTATGTCAGCGACCTTCCCAACATGTCTATCTTCTTGTCCACCCTCTAGAACTGTCCCCCTCCTTTTGAAGTGACCTTCCCAGCATGGCCAACTTCCTTCCCACCCTCTGCAGCTGCCCCACTCTTCCTATTGCAGTGTGTCAAGTACTAAACAAACACAAATGCATTGAGTACCAAAGTCACTGAGTTTTGAAAGAGCTGAGTATGATTTCTTGCTCACGTGCAGATGCAGGCAAAGAAGTAAGTGATTAAAAATGTCTGTCTGTCTTATTGGCATCCTCCAGCAGATTGGAACTTGCATGTATTGAACAGTGCAACAAGGCTGTGCTGTGGTCTTCTCCAAGGGACAATGCTGAGCATTATCATTTCGGAAGGGAAAGTCCAGTCCTAGAGACTTCAGAGAAGTGAGTGTCTATCTGGGTAGATTTGTCATTTGCAGATGTATCTGCTGAAAGTTAAGGTTGGAGTCATATGACGTCATTAGTTGCCAGACCTTCTAGTCCTGCAATTATCTGGTTGACTTGGAAATGGCTGAGCATGGCCAATGGAGAGGACTGTCCAGAATGCCTTCTCTGTAAATAATAATAATAATAATAATAATAATAATAATAATAATAATAATAATAATAATAATAATAATAATAATAATAATAATATGTTGGCTTGGCTTGTCTACAGGCTTTTGGTGAATGGTTTGTTGGTGATGAGACGTGTAGCGTGGTCATATGAGAGGATTCTCATGCTAATAAAATTGCTGGTACTATATAAGCAAACACAAACACAAACTGGCCAGAAGTGGGATTCAAATATGTGAACAACCTGTTCTCTGTGCGGATGCCACTTCCGGAAGTCCATTCTGGGCCCAGGCACCAAAAAACTAGTTACTGGTTATGCCAAACTGATGCGAACTGGCTGAATCCCACCACTGAAACTGGGCCTGATCCAGTGGTGGGATTCAGCTGGTTCGCACCGGTTCGGCAGAACAGGTAGCTAAATTTTGTTGAGTTCAGAGAACCAGCTGAATGCACACTGCCTCTGAAAGTCTGTTCTAGGCCTCAGAGGCCTGAAGGAGGCCTCCCAGGCCTAGAACAGCCTGACAGAAGTGCACAGATGCCATTTCCGTAAGTCGGTTCTAGGCCTCGGAGACCCAGGCCTGCATCCATGCAGGGAACCGTTTGTTCAGTTATTTGAATCCCACCACTGATCATCCCTGTTATACTGAAGAAGCCAGAATCTAATGTCTATGAATTGCCTTAAGGGAGGTTCTACATTTGACAGGAAGATACTTGTCAAAATTCTAGAACCGATTCTAATACATTTATTAATATGAACGGAGAGACAATTGTTCCTTGCTGGTTTTTTTCAGTCTTGATGGTTCCTAGGCAGATCTGGCTGTGCTGGTTCCTTCTTTCACTTCTTAAATATGCAGTATAGATCATACTTCCAAAGCACATTTTGAAGAATTAAAGGCTGCAGGTACTATTTATTACCCATGTAAAAATGTGTGCCTAGTTAGTTATATAATACGTGCTGGCAACCCATTTAAAAAGGATGGATAAACCCTGAGACTTTAATCTTGAATTACTGTATTATTATTATTGTTGTTGTTGTTGTTGTTGTAAAACTTTTATTCATTAAACATGAACCTCAGTCAACTGAACACTCAAATTAACTGGCACTAATGGTTGACAGGGGTTGCTGCCAGCATCCTAGGTATCAAACAGGTATCTCCTTAAAATGTAAGATGTTCCAAGTAGTGCAGTTTTTTGTAGCTTTGCTAAAGTTATTGCAGGAAGCTGTAATTTCTTGATCTGTTTTGCAAAGTTTTTGGACATAGTTCCCAGTGCCCCGATGACAATGGGTATCACTGTTACACGTTTCATCTATAATTGTGCAGTTTCGATGGCCAGGTCGCGGTATTTTGTAATTTTTTCCAGTTCTTTTTCTTCAACTCTGGCATCTCCTGGTACAGTGATATCAAACAACTGTACGCTTCGGTTCTCTATGGCTGTGATATCTGGCATTTTCTGTTCCAAATGGTGATATTATTATTATTATTATTATTATTATTATTATTATTATTATTATTATTATTATTATTATTATTACTATTATTGATCATCACACAGTCAGCCAGATGTTCAGACTGGATTTGGCATTTTTGTCTACCTATCAAGTCCTTACCAAGGACCTGGGATAGGCAGATGTGGATGTTCGGTGGTATTACAGATATCGTCGCAGGATGGAGGCAGTTCCTAGTAAGGCCGCCTTTCGCAATTGACTAATGGTGAATTTGTCAATGCCGATGATGGTGCTCAAGTGGTGCTTCAGTTGTTTTGGGATTGCACCCAAGGCAGCATCATTACTATTACTATTATTATTATTATTATTATTATTATTATTATTATTATTATTATTATTGTTGTTGTTGTTGTTGTTGTTGTTGTTGTTGTTATTATTATTATTATTATTATTATTATTATTATTATTATTATTATTATTATTATTATTATCCTAGTTTGGAATTTTTTTAAAGGACATATCCATATGTCTGTTTTCGGCTGCAAACTATTGACTTCAAAGTAAGAGGAACAAAGTGGATGTATAAATTAGGTCAAGCTGGTGCAAAGGATTTAAAAGGTTATGGGAAAGTCTGGACTATGCCATGATTAAGGAGTTGGCATAAGAGTGGGGAAGGGTGCTCTCTGTCTGACATTGAGGGTTCCCCCCCCCTTATTTCAGATTTATTTTAGAGAACCATTAGAACAGCGACTCCTGACTTTTTGGACACCAGGGACCAGTTACACGGAGAGAGGTTTCTCCGTGGACTGGAGGGGGCCTGGTTTCACATGGTACCTATATCCTGTTTTGCTTGTTTGCTTGTGGCCCAGTGCCTGTTCATGGACTGGGGATTGGGGATCTCAGCATTAGAAGATCACACCCATAAAGTGGTCAGACATCCAGAAAACTATCCTTTAAATTTATCCATTTTTCAAAAAGCTCACCTTAGTTCTTTATTTTGATCATTTAGCTTTTACCCCACGATAAGTACTGGTTTTTCACCTATGGGGGAAAAAATATGGAAATAAACTTGTCTTTTAAAAAGGAATTTACACATATTGGCTCCTTTCAAGAACAGTTAATAGAAGAGACTGGGAATTATATCTGGAATTCAGGACCATGAGCATAACGTTGCATAAAACCTAGATCATGCATTTGTACAGTCTCTGACAACTCGTTTATTGATTTGATTATTTACTTATTTATCACTATCCCCTCCTTTATTTATTTATTTATTTTTAACAAATAACTCAAGGCAGAGAACATACCCAGCACAATTTCTTCATCCTGTTTTCCCCAGAAAAACAATCCAGCGAGGTGAATTGGGCTCACTGGCCAAAAACCCTCCGCTGGCTTTCATCAGGACTAGAACCAGGGGTGGGATTCAAATATGTGAGCAACCAGTTCTCTGCGCGGATGCCACTTCCGGAAGTCCATTCTGGGCCTGGGCAACAAAAAAGTAGCTACTGGTTCTGCTGAAGTGGTGCGAACCGGATGAATCCCACCACTGACTAAAAACTCACAGTCTCCTGCTTTCTAGCCCGGTGCCTTACCCACTTATGGGAGACCCAATTGACCCCTGTAAATTTCATAAAATATCATAAAACCCTCCTAAATTTCATATGCAGCAGGTCATATGCAAACACAAGCAAACTGTGATTGGGAATTCTAAAGATAAGGGCAGAAGGATTCCAAGGAAGTATGGTTTCTAACCCCTTCTGTTTCTTGCTATTCATCTTTTAGTCGATGGCTGATCATCCATCCTGAAGATTTATTTTATTTATTTATTTATTTATTTTAATTCCATTTATATCCCACCCTTCTCCGAAGACTCAGGGAGGCTTACAAGCTTAGCAGTAGCCTTCATTCTATGTATATGCCTGCTTATTAGGGCTTTCACACACATCCCAAGCGGCATTATTACAAAGTCAGCTTAATTACCCCCAACAATCTGGGTCCTCATTTTACCTACCTCGGAAGGATGGAAGGCTGAGTCAACCTTGAGCCTGGTGGGACTCGAACCTGCACTAATTTCAGGCAGCTGGTGTTACTTAAGGAGGCATTAGCCCACTGCTCCACCAAGGCTCTTTGGTTGTTCAAGGTTGGAATTAACCCACTTTCAAATCCCTGTAAGCCTGGGGCTTCTGGGTGATTTCCTCTTCCTGGGCATTCCTTTCTGCAATTAAACATTTATCTCATTATCCTAATGACTCTAAAATATAGTTTTTCTGGAACGGTTCTATGGGCAGGCTACTGTGTCTGAAAGGCAGCAGTTAGTTAAAAAAAAATGAGGGAAAGAGAGAGGCGTATTTGATTTCCCAAAGCATTCAAGTCACATTCTTCAGTTTAACTGATAAGTATGTGAGAACAGGAAGGACGTGGGAGACTTCTGAAAAATCATTATATAAAACATTAGAGAGTAAAGGCTGAAAAAGGGGCTGAAATTATTCTGTATTTATGTATTACTTTGCATAATGTAAAATGTTAGCATAATAAGAACACTGTTGCAGTATTTTAAGTTTTTCCATGGATGGTTACACACATCAAGCTTCTGCATATATATATATATTTCTTTATAGCTGTTGTTATTCATAGTTTGCAATTACTCCAGCAGCTACAATTTGTGTGTGTGTGTGTGTGTGTGTGTGTGTGTGAGTGTGTGTGTGTGTGTATTTAAATGCTAAACTATCTCTAAATCAGGGGTGTCAAACTCAATTTCATTGAGGGCCGCATCAGCATTGCGGTTGCCCTCAAGGGGGCCGGGTGGGTGTGGCCTATTGGGTGGGCGTGGCTAGAGTGCATATGGCCTACTGGGTGGGCATGGCCAGCTCTACATCGTTCGCATCAAGGGTGCCTATGGGGACCTGGGCAGGAGTGGGACAGATCTGAGGGTCTCTGGCAGAAGGAGGGTCTCTGAGCCAGGGCCAAGGTAGTGGGGGCCATTCCCTCACTGTTTCCAGGATGGCTTTGCGGGCCACATGAAACCACTTCATGGGCCGGATCTGGCCCCTGGGCCTTGTGTTTGACATGTCTGCTCTAAATGTTTTGACAGGATGATGCTTGAAATGGCTGAAGACTTGTAAGATAAGATAAGATAAACTTTATTGTCATTTTTTTTTACTGTGGGCACAATGACACACATCAAAAATAAAATTTAGTTGCCTGCTCTCAAAGTGAAACACATACATGACACACACCTAATCATACTATGTACAACATATGTATAGACCCACACCCCTACATATACATAACAAATGAATATTAAATAGTGTCCATCTTGAATATATAATGGAAGGAAGAAGCTTGAGAGTTCACAAGGTTAATACTATGTGGAACAAAACTGTGACTGAATCTGGATGTGCTACTTCGGATACCACGAAGCCCCCTCCTCCCAGAAGGTAACAAGGAAAACAGGTGGTGAAGAGGATGAGTAGTGTCCCAGATAATCTTATGGACCCTGCTCAAGCAACACTTATGTGCTATGTCCTGGATGGAGGGGAGGGAACTGCCAATGATCTTTTCGGCCATCCTCACCACACACTGCACCGCCTTCCTGTTTGAAGCAGGGATGCATCCAAACCAGACTGTGATGCTGTATGACAGGATGCTCTCGATCGTCCCTCTGTAGAAAGTGGTCAGGACAGAGGAAGGAAGATGTGCTTTTCTCATGTGATGCAGAAAATGCAGGCGCTGCTGTGCCCGCTTCACCAGTGCGACCAAGCCAGCCTACTCATTAGCTACACATCCAGGAATTTGATGCTGGTAACCATCTCCACACGTGAATCATTTATGCACAGAGAAGTGTGGCTGTGCCTGCCTTTTTCTGAAATCGGCAATGATCTCTTTGCTTAAAACTAGGCTGTTTTCCTTACACCAGTTTACCAACCCCTCCACCTTGCAGAGAAGCTGCCTAGGTTTTTGATGTCAATCCATCTGATTCTTTCATCTGAAGTGGCTCCCGAGATACCTATTCCATTCATCAATTATAGTTTTCTTTAAAGTTTCTTAGAATCTAAACCAGTATTTTCATAAGAACCATAACAAGCCATGTATCTTGGGCCATGGTATGGGAGAGGCAACAGCATAATGCCCTTGTTCCTGTTTCTACCTGCTTCAGCTTCCAAAATGGGCATATCCCATCCATCTTTGCTGCAGTAACTCCAGCTGCATTTTATTGTATAGTCAGGCTACCAACGTTCAAGCTATGGAAATTCCTTCATAGATCGATGATTTTTGAAGACCCCACTGTTGAGTCCTATTGTGTACCAATTCCCTCTCACTTTGGGTTGAAGTTGCACGTAGAAGAGGACAGAAAGAGTGTAAATGAGGACTGTTGCCTGCTCAGATTCTCCACAGTAAAAAAAAAAGATCAATTGTAGAACTTGACAGGCAACTGTCTATGGTAAAAAGGTAAAGGTAAAGTTTCCCCCGCACATGCGTGCTAGTTGTTTCCCGACTCTAGGGGCCGGTGCTCATCTCCGTTTCAAAGCCGAAGAGCCAGCGCTTGTCCGAGGACGTCTCCGTGGTCATGTGGCCGGCATGACTAGGCGCCAAAGGCGCACAGAACGCTGTTACCTTCCCACCGTAGTGGTCCCTATTTTTCTACTTGCATTTTTATGTGCTTTCGAACTGCTAGGTTGGCAGAAGCTGGGACGAGTAACAGATGCTCACGCTGTTACGCGGCACTCGGGATTCGACCCACCAAACTGCCAACCTTCTGATCGACAAGCTCAGCGTCCTAACCCACTGAGCCACTGCGTCCCTGTCTATGGGGACACGGTAAACAAGAGACGTGTTGTGCCTCTCTCAGTGCAATGTTGAAACTTTACAAGCCCTTTCACCATCAGAGGGCTGTTCACTTTTCAATGATGTATCTCCTAGCTTGGTTCCAGAAAGAGTCAGCCTTCCTTGATGACACCTAACTCCAGTCTAGCAACACGTTACGTATCACAAAGCAACTAGAGAAAAGCTGAAAAGAGAACGATAATAGAATGGCTTGAAGATACAGTGACAGGTTAAGGTAGACAGCTGAAAATTAAATCCACATCACACCAAAGATGTGGCAGTGTGGCCTCCCTAAGCTGTGCTCTTTTGCTGAGAATAAGGAAAGATTCTCGCTACGTAGACACAATCATCTAGCAATTTTGTACTTTCCAGAATGTTTCCACTTCCACGTCAGCCTGGAGTGGAATGGAAAAAAAAACAACAAAAACAAACTGGAGTTAGACAAAATTCAATTTGACGTTAGATATGAAATGAATTACCTGGAGGTCACCCATCTAAGCCTATTTGGCTTATGTTCAGCTCAAATTACAATAACTAGGGGGTCCAGAAGTTGAAACTCAAATACTTTGGCCACCTAATGAGAAGGAAGGACTCACTGGAGAAGAGCCTAACGCTGGGAAAGGTTGAGGGCAAGAGAAGAAGGGGATGACAGAGAATGAGGTGGCTGGATGGAGTCACTGAAGCAGGAGATGTGAGCTGAAATGGACTCCAGAAGATGGTAGAGGACAGGAAGGCCTGGAGGAACGTTGTCCATAGGGTTGTGGTGGGTCAGACATGACTTCACAACTAACAACAACAACAACAACAGGGGGTCCTGAAGCTACAGAACAGATACAATATACTATGTTCTAATTAAGCTCTTGGATATTTAATCAGTGTTTAGAGATAAACTGTATAGGATTCCGTGGGGGTTGTAAATTCCAAAACAGGCAGATACATTTCTGCTCAATAATCAATATTTACAGCAGATGCCTATATTCTAACTGGTGGTGTGTATTTTATTGCAGGCTATAAAGCTGTGATCAGCAGGAAAATAACCTTGATGGATACACCTGATGACAACATTGATATTTACATGTGTGTTACTTTGTAAGGCAGAAGCTTATCACAGCCCATTCATTTTTCCTCCTTAAAACAAATTAGTATGGGGAGCATAGAGAAGAAACATGCAAACAATAAAAGCTCAACCTTGGACTGATAGCTTTGTCTCAACACAATTAATGCTATTTGTCAAATCTGTTTGACAATTAAAGGAGATTAGGAGGCAGGCTTTGAGAGCAGTCTATTATATCAGAGGATGAAAAATTGCCATTGTGCTTTCTAAAGTGGAGAAGAGTTCAAGCAACTTTTAATATTACTTCTTTGCAATGAAGATTCATATTTCATAGACCCACTTGTTCTACATACTTTTTTATTTTTTATTTAATGATTTTCACATTTATACTGTTACAAATGAGTGGAGATATGCAATTTTTCTGTTCTGTATTTTTTTATGTTTGTGTGTGTGTGTGTGTGTGAGAGAGAGAGAGAGAGAGGAAGAGGAAGAGGGAGAGGGAGAGAGGGAGAGGGAGAGAGAAAGAGAGAGAGAGAAGAGGATATTTGGACACATCAAAATACCCAATATATTGTAATATTTCAAATAGAGGAGTAAAACAAATGTTGATTGGATTTACTTTGTGAAGCAGCTGGTCACTTGAAAGGGAACCAAAGTAGTTCTGTTTCTTGACTGAGGGAGCCAATCATTGTCCAAACAATAACTGTGACCTTGTGGCCAGCATGAATGGTATTACTTTCCCACCAAAATGGTACCTATTTATCTACTTGCATTTGCTTATTTTCAAACTCCTAGGTGGGTAGGAGCTGGGGCAAGTAATGGGAGCTCACCCGTTGCACGGAGCTCAGGACTCAAACAGGGGCTGTCACCTTTCCAGCGGACAAGTTCAATATTTTTTAACTGCTAGTTCCCCTGTTCAAAATTCTGACTGAAGGATTCCAGCATTGAGGACCCATCTTTGATTTCTTTCATTCTACTTTCCATGGGCAGCTGTCAGATCCACATTCCTCTAACAATATTCACCCGTCCCTCAATGCAATATAGAAAAAAGACCCCATCTCTATTATTATCCCTCAATCACTTTTCTGGGTTGTGTGGTTGGGGGGAAAAACAACAACAACAATCAGCCAGCACGAATGCAAAACATTGGGAAGGAAAATATGCACAAAACCACTATGAAAGAATTGAACATAGAACCATCAGTGTAAATCTGCTTATAAAAAATATATTGTGAGACCATATTGGGGGGGTATACTTACCCCAAGTTGGAGTGCCTAGTTCTTACCAACATACATTTCCACAGTCATTTGTAAGTAAATCACTAGGTCCTGCTCCATTTCAATTTTCATCAAAAGTCAATGGGTTTAAACTTGCTCCAGGCTGAATCGGCCATCCATCATTTTGGATTTAATGTCAGCTACAACTTTATTGATTATCAGCACTTTTGTTTGTTTGTTGTTTGTTTTTTACTGCAAGGATTTGTACATAAGCATTCAACGATTCTGGGTTTTTTTGCAGAAGAGCCTTGGCAGTGCAGTTATTAGAATGCAGTATTGCAGGCTGACTCTGCCCATTGCCAAGAGCTCAATCTTGATGGGGCTCAAGGTTAACTCGGCCTTTTATCCTTCTGAGGTCGGTAAAATGAGGAGCCAGATTGGTGGGAGTGATATGCTGACTCTGTAAACTGCTTAGAGAGTGCTGTAAAGCACTATGGAGAGGTATATAAATCTAAGCACTATTGCTATATAATAATAATAATAATAATAGTAATGGTAATGGTAATAGTAATAATAATAACAATAACAACAACAACAACAACAATAATAATAATAATAATAATAATAATAATAATAATAATAATAATAATAATAATAATAATGTACCAAGAGATGCCAGAGTTGAAGAAAAAGAACTGGGGAAAATTACAAAATACCATGACCTGGCCATCGAAATTGAGCAATTATGGATGAAACACGTAACAGTGATACCCTTCCGTCATCATCATCTTCTTCTTCTTCTTCTTCTTCTTCTTCTTCTTCTTCTTCTTCTTCTTCTTCTTCTTCTTCTTCTTCTTCTTATTATTATTATTATTATTATTATTATTATTATTATTATTATTATTATATCTGATTTATATGATATTTAAAATCTTCTTGCGATAGTGACTGTAGATCAGCAGTCCCCAATCTTTCTGGCTTCATGGACTGGCATCGGTAGTGGCGGCGGGGAGGGGAGGAGATGGTTTTACACACACAACCTAGATCCCACACATGTGCAAATGAAACTTCACATGTTCACCTACCACTTCCACAGCCCAGTTACAAAAAGGTGGTGGACCAGTACTGATCCACAGACTCAGGGTTGGGAACCCCTGCTCTAGATGGCTAACAATATATCATGTGTAATATATCCATAGTCTGCATTTTGACCTAAAGGGTCCAAAATCCATGTTGACTGCTGTATGACATCCAATCTACAAAAATAAGATCTGAAGATGATTTTTTAAAGGGGGGGAAATATTTAAGAATTTAAACCTTTTCGGGCCCTCCCCCACTCTTTCTCTGATTCACTTCATTCAGGCTATGATTGACAAGAGGTTTTTTGCGTAATGGTGCGGAGCCTATTTGTTTTCTTGCTTCTGGGTGTACTTCTTCATTTATCATCAAATGTCACTGTTTTATGCTCTGCAAATGAAAAGCATGATCACTTCTGCAGTTGTTTTTTTGTTGTTGTTCTTCTGTATGCATCCTCAAAACTCCAAATTAAACTATCACAGAGTATACGTTTCAAATAACGAAGCTAATTTTTTTTCTTTTGCATTTTTGAGCTTACAACCTTTGAAACAAATACTAGCATTATCAGCCGTGCTTGTATGTAATACGCAGCGTAAGGTATGCACTTTTGCAATTGTCACAAAAAGCACATACAACCTATGAACTTTGCCTTCCCTGCACCAATGTGCTAAGCAGTAAAACCTTTATAACCTTCAGGTAGACAGCTGATGAAAGCTTTAATTAGTTCCTAATATTTAGTGTTGGCTATCCAGAATTTTCCTTAAATTAAGTTTCAGCAGCCTGCCTTGACTCAAAAAAATCAGTGACTGGAGACCTGCATAAGTATTTATCTACAAACACAGCAAAAGTATAGGGCCTTCCATCTATCTATCTATCTATCTATCTATCTATCTATCTATCTAACACACACACACACACACACACACACACACATATATATATATATATATATATATACAGTATATATACAGTATATATATATATATATATATATATATATATATATATATATATATATATATATATATATATATATATATATATATATATATATATATATATATATATATATATAATTTATTATTTATTAATTTAATTTATATACCGCCCTTCTCTCAAGAGACTCAGGGCGGTGAACAGGGCAATACATAAAAGTTAAATACAAAAAATAAAATTAAAATTATTAAAACATGATTAAACAATGCCCATAAATAATACAAATTTAAAATTGAAGTTATTAATAAAAATCCCAACCCGTCCCATCAGGCCAGGCCCGCTTGTTTAAAGAGATGGGTTTTAAGGTCGCGCCGGAAGGAGCGGAGATCGGGCGCCATCCGGAGCTCAACCGGAAGATGGTTCCATAAATCCGGTGCACCCACAGAGAACGCTCTCCCCCTGGGGGCCACCAGTCAGCATTCTTTGACCGGCGGCACCCTGAGCAGGCCCTCTCTGTGGGAGCGTACTGGGCGGAGGGAAGTTGACGCCGGCTGCAGGTGCTCCCCAAGGTATTCTGGACCCAAGCCATGAAGGGCTTTGTAGGTCATTACCAACACCTTGAACCTCACCCGGAAGACAACTGGCAACCAATGCAGCTCGCGGAGCAAAGGTGTGACACGGGAGTATCGGGAAACTCCCAATACAACTCTCGCGGCTGCATTCTGTACCAGTTGGAGCATTATATATATATATATAATTCTTTGTTAGCAATCTAATATATATATATATATATATATATATATATATATATATATATATATATATATATATATATATATATATATATATAATGTTTAAGTATTTGTCAAGGCTTTTTGAAGAATTATATATTAGCCTTCCAGCTAATATAAGAGAGAAAGAACCCCGTGGCTCAGGAGGTTAAAACACTGCCTGATATACAATCAGCCCGGGTTCGAATCTCAGATAAAGGGTATGACTAACTGATGAGAACATAAATGAGTTCGAAATGATCATCTTAGCCTCCCAAATTCTTTATTAGCAATTTGAATAATTTGTATATATATATATATACAATATATATATTCTTATGTTCCCTAGCCTAAAAACAGTAGGAATGAAGCAACATCCAAGCAAAACAACAAGTTACAAAGCAGCCAAACCAAATATTGAATTGAAGAATGTTCAGCTTGAAAATCTTTCTATACTCAAATGCCATCACACAATATTTGTCCTGTTTTATCTGATTTTTTTTTTGGGGGGGGGACGGGGGAAACCTGTTTCTTTTCTGACGCTAGGACTCACATTTTGAGACATAGTCATCTACGCCAGCGGTCCCCAACCTTTCCTGGCTTTTTGGATGGCCAAGTGGATGGGGCGAGAGGAGACGGTTCCGCATGAGCGGCAGGCGAGCGTGCCCACACATGCTTACCTACTGCTTGCAGAAGTGGAGCTGCATGCATGTGTGTGCTCGCCTACCACTTCTGAGGCCTGCTTTCTTGTCCTGTCTCAAATATTCATTGTTATGGTGATTTTTGAAGGGGGAAGATGGCTGAAGCAATCCATAAAGTTCCTGGAAGGTTATGAAAGAGGCCTCTGATAATCGGCCACATTAATTTCATAGTGGAACGTTAAGCAACTTACTGCATTGTGCATAAAAGTAAACGCTAAAGAGCCTCATATCTGCAGTTAGTTGAGTAGGTGTGCAATTGACTTTTGGCCTCTTGGTGACACCAATTGCTTTTTATAAAGCTATTGGGGGATTGAGCTCTAAAATTTGAAAGGCTCCGGGTTTTCAATTCTGCTTACAAAAGCAAAGAGAACTGATGCACTCTCTTCTATTTGGTTTGTTAAACCATTTTAAAAACTCAGCAGAACTCATTTGCTTTAAACATCTCAAATGTCTTTGATAATTACAGGGGTGTTCATAATTACTTCATATAATGTTGGAGTCCAGTTGATATTTATTATATTTATCTTCATTCAACTACAAATGAACAGAGGCAAGCAGATGCTACTAAGGTAAAAGTAAGTCAAACAAGTAGCATTTTTCCCCACGTTCCTGCTTCAATAGATCAAAAATTATTTTATTTTTCTATTTGTTGAATAAGAAAAAGATGGAAGGAAGGAAGGAAGGAAGGAAGGAAGGAAGGAAGGAAGGAAGGAAGGAAGGAAGGAAGGAAAGAAAGAAAGAAAGAAAGGAAGGAAGGAAGGAAGGAAGGAAGGAAGGAAGAAGAAAAAGAAAGAAAGAAAGAAAGAAAGAAAGAAAGAAAGAAAGAAAGAAAGAAAGAAAGGAAGGAAGGAAGGAAGGAAGGAAGGAAGGAAGGAAGGAAGGAAGGAAGGAAGGAAGAAGAAAAAGAAAGAAAGAAAGAAAGAAAGAAAGAAAGAAAGAGAAAGTAAGAGGGAAGAAAAAGAAAGAAGGAAAGAGAAAAGGAAGGAAGGAAGGAAAAGGAGAGAGGGAGGAAAAGAAATAAAGAAGGAAAGATAGAGAAAGGAAGGAAGGAGAAGGAGGGATGGAGGAAAATAAAGAATTAAGGAAATATAGAGAAAATGAAGGAAGGATGGAAGAAAAAAGAAAGAAAGAAAGAAAGAAAGAAAGAAAGAAAGAAAGAAAGAAAGAAAGAAAGAAAGAAAGGGAGGGAGGGAGGGAGGGAGGGAGGGAGGGAGGAAGGAGGGAGGGAGGAAAGAACGAAAGAAAGAAAAGAAAAAGAAAGAAAGAAAGAAAAGAGAAAGAAAGAAAGAAAGAAAGAAAAGAAAGAGAAAGAAAGAAACAAAGAAAGAAAGAAAGAAAGAAAGAAAGAAAGAAAGAAAGAAAGAAAGAAAGAAAGAAAGAAAGAAAGAAAGAAAGAAAGAAAGAAAGAATCATACTAATTTTGAACATACGATTTTTGGAGAAACAAATTCATGAAAAGAAAAGAAAGAAGATGAACCCATTGGTCCCACATTCAGTGTCTACTGAATTTGCTTGTTTTGATAGACTTGGATAAAATTGAAGGTCTAATTTCCATATGAATAAAGATACATGCAGACGGTCTGTACAGATTCAGTTTTATGAGTGGAGAGAGGCAGAAATCCAGAAAGTGTGCTAAACAATGAAGATTCATGCTGTGTTAGAATCATAGATCACAGTTGATGCGATACGTTTTTTTTTCTTGCTTTATTTATTTGCCACATACTTATTTACTCTGCTTGTAAGTTACCCAACTCATTTACATGTCTGCCATCACAGGAGTAGATATATCTTTGCTTCATTGAGCTACTTTAAGCTCAAGTTTCTCCAAGTAACATGGGGTTCCCTGTAACAATCCCAGATATATGCAGATTTTAATGAACTTATCTAAGTGAGAATGATGGATTAAAGGAATGCAGTTCATTGTGGCTGCTTGTATTACAGCAAAGACTTCTTGGAAATATCTAAGCATTGATTTCTGCACAAATTAATAGAGCTCCTTAACTCTGTATCTACAGTATTATTATTTTTTCCCTGGCATAAAAAGTTAGTATTAGAAAAGCTGTATATGGCACTTTGGAAATGCAAATAAAACTATTCATTGCATCAAGTTGGGATAAGAAGACAATCTAATGCTTTACCCTCTTTGTAATCCCATGTTCAGATTTATAGAAAGCCTGCAAAACATTGGGGTGCAACGATGAATGAGTTCGCTAATTATTTATAGTACTGTGTATGACAATTGTTGTCAAATACTCAGAGTACTTTTAGTTTTAACTGGGGTTTTCCTCTTGATCCTGCACAAGTAATATATCACCTTGATTTTTGTGTAGACATGAACAAATTTCAAAAGTTCTCATGACCAGTTCAGACAGGAAACAGAACAGGGCTTTAAGCTGGCTAACACAACTGCCTAAATCAGAGGTTCCCAATCTTTTGGGCACCAGGGACCGGTTCTGTGGACAGAGGTTTTTCCGTGGACTGGAGTGGGCATGGTTTTGTGTGTTGCCTGCTTCCCGTAGATGGGGCTTTGCTTGTTTGTGCGGACCGGTTGCTGGTATTCAACAGCCCAGTACTGGTCCACGGACCAGGGGTTGGGTTCCCCTGGCCTAAATCATTCATGCCATCACTAGTAAACGTAAAGGTTCCCCCGCACATGCGTGCTAGTCGTTTCTGACTCTAGGGGCCGGTGCTCATCTCCGTTTCAAAGATGAAGAGCCAGCGCTTGTCTGAGGACGTCTCCGTGGTCACGTGGCCGGCATGACTAGATGCCAAAGGCGCATGGAATGCTGTTACCTTCCCACCGTAGTGGTCCCTATTTTTCTACTTGCATTTTTACGTGCTTTCGAACTGCTAGGTTGGCAGAAGCTGGGACAAGTAACAGGCACTCACTCTGCTATGTGGCACTCGGGATTCAACCCGCCAAGCTGCCAACCTTCTGATCGACAAGCTCAGTGTCCTAACCCACTGAGCCGCCGTGTCCCTCTTGCCATCACTACCATGCCTCTATTTGCAAGTTTGCATACTATACAAAACTGGGCAACTAGTCCCAAATACTTAAAAAGTGAGCAGTGACTTACAGTTTAGTTTCCTCTGAAGAGACGCAGTGTGACATTGTTGTTAACTGTTAGAACCTTCAAGAGCCAACAGAAGATGGCCTGAAGCCAATCCTTCTTTTTAAATCCAACCCATTTCACACAATGGCTATTGTGGCACACACACACGGACACACAAAGACATCATAACATTGTGCATCAATTTGGTGGACTACTTCCTCCCCAGATGTGATAGAGTAATTGCTGCTCCCCGAATTTTCCGTTTGCACAAAGACTGATAACTCCAGCAAGAGGGGACTGGGTGTAAAAGCAAAAGTGAGTCCATGGCTTCAAATAGCAACTCCTTGGAACTTTATATTATATATTATGCTGCCCTGTAAACTGCCCTGATTCCTTCAGGAATGGGGCGGTATCAAAATTTAGTTAAATAAAAATAAATAAATAAATAAACTAATAAAAAACAAAACAAATAGCTGACACACCACAACTCCTTCCAGATTCATATCCAGGCGAGAATGGTGAGTGAGTGTGTGTGTTTGTGTGTGTGTGTGTGTGTGTGTGTGTGTGTGTGTGTGAGAGAGAGAGAGAGAGAGAGAGAGAGAGAGAGATTGAGAGAGATTGAGTCAATGGGTGGCTTGCTGAAGCAATCTGTTCTTTCCTTCCTCCGCGAGCAGAACCCTTGGAGGGATTTTGCGGTGAATGACAAGGTACGGCAACAGAGCAGAACACTGAGAAAAATGTCACTGTTCTGCTTTGATTACACAATCTGTTTTGCAAGTTTCAGGAAACTCAAACTCAAAGTACTTATAGTTCACATTGATGTGATGGGCTGGTCAAACTGAATTGTCATTAGTAGGACTCTCAGCTGTGAAATGATGAGTAAGCGCACAGTAGCATAGCAAAAATAGTCAATCCCTGCCAGTGTCTAATCGGAAGGGAAATATGTGTCTGTGTGCCTCTCTTCCTCTCTCTCTCTCTCTCTCTCTCTCTCTCTCTCTCTCTCTCTCTCTCTCTCTCTCTCTCTCTCTCTCTCTCTCTCTCTCTCTTGGAGGAGGAACATTGTCCATGGGGTTGCGATGGGTCAGACATGACTTCACAACTAACTAACAACATCTATCTATCTATCTATCTATCTATCTATCTATCTATCTATCTATCTATCTATCTATCTATCTATCTTGGAGGAACATTGTCCATGGGGTTGCGATGGGTCAGACACAACTTCACAACTAACTAACAACATCTGTCTGTCTGTCTATCTATCTATCTATCTATCTATCTATCTATCTATCTATCTATCTATCTATCATCTAATGTCTATCATCTGCCATCCTACATACACAAAGAGTCAAAAAGAAACCTTGTGTAGTGTTAAATAGCGGGTTCTTTGGTGCAGGAATGAAGACGCGAAGCTGAGTACAGGATAACTCATTGTTTATTTCGTGCTGGAACTGTACTGGGGAAATGTCTGTAACTAGCCACAATATATAGTCTAGCCCCTAGGCGGCAGCCAATAGGTTTAAATCAACCATTGCTGCCTGGAGGTAGCCAATTGCAGCACAGGAGACTTAAAGTCTGGGTTGCTGGAGAGTCGTTAGCTGCTCCAGCAACCCACGTGGTGTATAACAAGAGCCCAGTACATAACATGTAGTATAATAGTTATGAGGCTGGATCAGTAGAATAGAGAGCCACGTTCTTTTCCTCCCTTGCCCTATCACTGTCTCTCAGATTAAAAAATAAAATAAATCTATCCTCCCTCACTGAATCAACACAATAAATTATCAAGATGCCCTTCATCCCACAGCACATTCATTGGGCTGTTGATGATGGTATCACCAACAACATGCACACATTGGAAGAAGGCAATGTCAAAGCATTTCCATACTGTCAGCAAATAATTCCATGGACATGTTCATGAAATCTTTAGGAGTTGACCCTGTCATGAGGGATCGTGACCTTTTACAGTCATAGCTCCAAATTCTGTTTGTGTTGTCCAGAACTGGGCAAGACCACAGTGCCCCAAAACTAGCAATTCACTTGTGGGTTTTTTTTTTGTTTTTTTTTGCTTTGTTGATGTAAGAGTTTAGTGTTTAGCAGACCACAGATAGCGTCCAATCTGAGCAAAGCAAGGCAATAAGTCGATAAGTTTTTTTTTTCTTTTTTTTTCATTTTGCTATTCAAACTCTAGGCTCTTAAGAGGAAATAGTTGCAAGATACACTTGATGTTGTGAAGTGAACATATTCTGATGACAGATATAGATTGTGATGCTGAGCTTATCAAGGCAGACAGGTGGTAAGGATATGGCATACTAAAGGCATTCTGCCACTCAGGGAAACATGTTGATAGGAGAAGTTCCTGAGATTAGACCTCCACCTTTTTTTTATGCAGTTCTTTTGGGGATTGGGAGCCTGAGAAATACCCCTGTTCCGTTTGAAAACTCAGACGTGGGTCAGGATTAATCACGGCTGAGACGTAATCTCACTTGGGAAACCTACACCATCAAAACTACCATTCCCTTTGAAACTCCGCCAAATACTAAAGTGTTCCAGCCTACGTTCAAAGAGTTAGATAGATTGTGTGCTGCTGCACTAAGAACTGGCAAGCCACCCAAACAGTTAACTTTGCATATTGGATGGCCAGTTTGACTATGCAGCTTGCATGATACGTAAGTGTGACAGATGCTGATTTATTTGAAAATCACACTGGGACTGGACTTAATCTGGCTGAGGTCCAGCTGTAAAGGGGTTCTCATGTCCATAACATGACAGATTGTTGCAAGCAATTTCTTCAGCCTTAGTATCCCATAGCGTTTTGTATACAAGGGAGTAAAAATTTTCAGATGGCCCCAAAGAATCAAACTGAGAATACTTTCGGTACATATTCACCAATAATAATAATAATAATAATAATAATAATAATAATAATAATAATAATAATAATAATAATAATAATAATAATAATAATAATATAAAGTTGGAAGGGACCTTGGAGGTCATCTAGTCCAACCCCCTGCTCAGGCAGGAAACCCTATACCATTTCAGACAAATGGCTGTCCATTCTCTTCTTAAAAGCTTCCAGTGTTGGAGCATTCATAGCTTCTGGAGGCAGGTTGTTCCACTGGTTAATTGTTCTAACTGTCAGGAAGTTTCTCCTTAGTTCTAGGTTGCTTCTCTCCTTGACTAGTTTCCATCCGTTGCTTCTTGTCCTGCTTTCAGATGCTTTGGAGAATAGCTTGGCTCCCTCTTCTTTGTGGTAGCCCCTGAGATATCGAAACACTGCTATCATGTCACCCCTCACCCTTCTCTTCATTAAACTACACATACCCAATTCCAGCAACCGTTCCCTATATGTTTTAGCCTCCAGCCCCCTAATCATCTTGGTTGCTATATTCAACTTAATGGTCCTACAACTTAATTCTGTAGCAATGTTTTATTGTTCAGATTAAATAAGGGCAACGGATTTTGTGACGATAGACACTTTAGAGCTGTCGTCCATCTTCTGATAAGCAAGACAATTAATGATGGAAAAGAAAGGATGGGGAAGATGGAAGGACATATTTTAGGGTGGGTTGGATAAGAGGAAAAAATAATAATCAGAGTTTGGACTTCAAAACACATTCAGAATTTAGTTCTTTTCTGGTAGGATGGAATTAACAAAAGAATAATGGATGAATCTGGTGATTTACTTCCGTCTAGTTCCCAGCATAAATTTCTTCCATCCTTGTTCCGCAACGGTTTTGGAAGTCCATGTGAAAATATTTGCATATTTTGTAGACATTCTTCACATGCATGCACACGCACAAACACACACACACACACAGTCCTGCAACAGATGGGTTGTTGTAAACAATTTCTTGAGCTACATTTTCTTTTTTTCTGCTAGTTTCTGTAGCATATACATGTTGGGCACCTAATTTTTGCGCTGCGAGACTCAGAGATGTGTGAAAAATAGAAGGCTAATTGTATTCTGCTGTGTGCATTCACTTGTGAAGCATGTACTACCGTTTGTGTTTATTAAAATATGAAAAAAATGTGAACCAAACACATTTTTCCCTCCTAGTCTTTCTCTATAAAAGGCATCTGGCTGGATGAGACCAAAGTCAGGTTACACAACATCCTCTTAACAACAACAGGCAGGTAAAAGATGTTCCTACCACATTCCTTTTATTGGATCAGAATGTATTGAATTTCATGACAGGGATCTATTTAAACAATGGTGAGCCATGCCTGTTGCTTTCAATTATCAGTTTATTGCACTCCTCGGAAGTCTCTAGGACAGGACAGCTTTATGATATAATTCATATTGTGTTGAGGCGGTTGTGTTACAAGCACCAGGAGTTAGTATCACTAATGTCTAATTGTTTGTGCCTTCAGGCTCTCTGTTATCAAGATTTTACTCTAAAAACATGAAAGGTGTAGAAGTTCTTCCTCTTCCTTAATTCTTAAGCAGTGAGACTGGAAATGGCTTCACCAAGAATCTCCAGGCTAAATAATAGTTTTTAAGGGCACAAAACATGTCTAAATCACACTAGCTGTCCAATTTTGCCTGAAATTATATATTTGAAAGGGGACAGGTCTGATTGCTTTTGCTTGCTTGCAAAATGCTTTAGTCCTTCCGGATGAATTGCTACTTATTTAATGGAAATCCTAATGGAATGGCCATCTTAAATGGAATTTCCCACTGACCTCCCTTTTGTTCTTCAAGGACCTTGGAAATGGAAGACAAGCATAGATAGGGGAAATTGGGGTAAATGCTGGCAATCATCATGATAATGATGATGATGATGATGATGATGATGATGATGATGATGATAATAATAATAATAATAATAGTAGTAGTACTAGTAGTAGTAGTAGTAGTAGTTGGAACAGGCCTTGTAGGTCATCTAGTCCAAAACCCCTTTCATACAAATGGCTGCCCAGTCTCTTCTTAAAAACTTCCAGTGTTGGAACATTTACAATTTCTGGAGGCAAGTTGTTCCACTGATTAATTGTTCTAACTGTCTAGAAACTTGATTAGTTTCCATCCATTTCTTCTTGTCCTTCAGATGTTTTGGAGAATAGCTTGACTCCCTCTTCTTTGTGGCAGCACGAGATATTGGAACACTGCTATCATGTCACCCCTAGTCCTTCTCTTCAAATAACAACAACAACAAAAAAAAACATCCAAAACTAATAATACTTGAAGGGACATTAAACTGGAATGTTTAACCTGATTTGAGGGTTTCTTCTTTGAGCAGGAAGTTGAATTAGAATACTACCAAGGTACTTTGTAACTCTGGTTATTCTGTGGGTATTTGTCTAAAGACTGGATATCTTAACTTGATACAAATCCCAGTTTTGTTGCTTGTTTAAGTTATGTAAACTGAACTCTTTGATCTTTCCTCACATATTTTTCCCTTTATTTTTTTTAACAACTAACCAATGGAACAACTTGCCTCTAGAAGCTGTGGGTGCTCCAACACTGGAGGTTTTTAAGAAGAGATTGGACAAGGATTTGTCTGAAATGGTATAGCATTTCCTGCTTGAGTAGAGGGTTGGACTAGAAGATCTCCAAGGTCCCTTCCAATGCTGTTATTCTGTAGGTATCTGTTTAAAGACTGGCTATCTTAACTTAATACAGATCCTAGTTACATTGCTTCTTTAAGTTATGTGTACTTTACTCTTTGATTTTTGCTACTATTTCCCCCTTCCACAATTTATGTTGTAAGTTAGGTTTCACAAAAGGTTCCTCCCATCTTCCCTGAGAAAAGGGGCAGAATGAGAGAAATTGTTGACAATGTATTTAAAAATAAGTAGGAAGTCTATGGAAACAGAATAATATAGGAAAGTTGATGATAACTTAGTACTGATCATGAGCCTGAGTTCACTCCACAAGGCTGGATTTAGGGTAGATAAAGAGGCCAAATAATTGGTGACATGAATAAAAGAAGTCTAGGAGAAGTTCACAAGAAAACCACATCAATACCTGAATTGATAGCAGATCGTAACAGGGATATTGAAAGAAGGGTTAACTATATCCATCTGCAATACTTATCCTTGTGATTTATATTTCTTTCAGTTGATCCTAGCTTTATTCCCGTGTACATTTTTCTTTTTATTAAAAAAAAATGTTTGTAGCTAAATTTGTTCAAGGTGAGTTCTTTGTCTTAAAAAAAAAATCAATGCGAGGCTCATATACTACACTTTATGGACAGTAAAAGGTCTCCTTCTAGGTCAATAGTTTTAAAAGAATTCTGCTCTGATTTACTCAGCATACTGTGCTCTTGTGAGAAAACACACAATGCCTGCTTAAATCTCAACCAGTTTGAACAGCTAACTTGTTTTCAGCCCAATGACGAAATTGATTAAAGCACCACCGAATGGCTCATTTCAGGTGAGATGAGAGAGTGATGGGGAGTTATGTCTGTGCAGAGATAGCAGAGTAATCTTCCCAGTTCAATTTCCAGGGTTGATATTGTTTCATTTTTTTTATGCCAAATATCACAGAAATCCTTTTTCTTTCCTTAAAAAAAACACACAGAGAAAAAAAAACACCTTTTGATTGCATCTATCATTATTCTCTGTCAAGAAAAAATAATAATAATTTGAAAGTTGATAGCCTTGCAACCTGCTAAGAAATATATATATAAATTTATATATATATATATATATATATATATATATATATATATATATATATATATATATATATATATATATATATATATATATATATATATATATAAAGGTAAAGGTAAAGGTTCCCCCGCACATGCGTGCTAGTCGTTTCCGACTCTAGGGGCCGGTGCTCATCTCCGTTTCAAAGCCGAAGAGCCAGCACTTGTCCGAGGATGTCTCCGTGGTCATGTGGCCGGCATGACTAGACGCCAAAGGCGCACGGAACGCTGTTACCTTCCCACCGGAGTGGTCCCTATTTTTCTACTTGCATTTTTACATGCTTTCGAACTGCTAGGTATATATATAAATCAGGGCCTGTTGTTGAATACACATTCCAGGTAGGCATGAGTGACAGCTCCTTCTCCTGCTCTCAGCTGTGGTTTAAGCATTGCTGGCCCATCCTGGTCCACATCTAGAAAGACCCCCTGACTGAGCCCTTACATTTCTCCCAGGGTTGCTACAGAATGGATAACAGGAATGTGGGAATTGCTGCCTAGGTCACACTTTTCCTGGGGTAGCTGTAGGTGTAGGAAATCACCAGGCTGAGGTCAAGGGCTGGTCAAACACACCCTCATTTTAGAGCAGGGGTCTTCAAACTTGGCCCTTTTATGACTTGTGGCCTTCAACTCCCAGAATTCCTCAGCCCGCGTGCCTGGCTGAGGAATTCTGGGAGTTGAAGGCCACAAGTCATAAAAGGGCCAAGTTTGAAGGCCCCCTGGTTTATAGTTTCTATGCCTCTCTTATGTAAGAGGTCTAAGTCCATCCCCACTTGAAGTCCATTGACTCTCTTATCTAATGCCTTGACTGTTAGTAGATCAGATCCTTGTGTACACAGTAGGGAGCATAGAATAAGCTTGTAGTATTTTTGAACCCTATCCTGGCTCCTGGTTTATTACACCTTACAGCAGGGGTCTTCAAACTTGGCCCTTTTATGACTTGTGGACTTCAGCTCCCAGAATTTCTCAGCCAGCGTGCATGGCTGAGGAATTCTGGGAGTTGAAGTCCACAAGTCATAAAAGGGCCAAGTTTGAAGACCCCTGCCTTACAGTAATCTGGATACAAAGGCAGGATGGTGGTGATGGTCTTCTCCTTTTTCTTCGAAGTTGGGAAGCCAAAGGGTGAATCTCAGAAAGGGGGTTTCCAGAAACCTCCTTATTCCTCCATCACCACCCCATTAAACAAGGTTTGGCTTCTTGGCATTAGAATCCTTTCCCTAAGAACGTCAGGAGAATTTCAAATCCATGAAGCAATCCAGAGATTAGCTGAACCCAATATAGTATTTCCAAGTTTCAAGTTTCAAGTTTTATTTAATTTGTATACCACCCTTCTCCTTGGTAGGGACTCAGGGCGGTTCACAGGGCATATATAAAAAACGATACAAAAATTAAAAAAGATTAAACCAATGCCCAGTTAAAAACAGTAATACAATTCTAAAACAACAATTTAAAACCCATAATCCCCCGTCAGGCCAGACCAGCTAATTCAAATAGGTGGGTCTTCAGGCCACGACGGAAAGTTCGGAGGTCTGATGCCGTCCGGAGCTCCACCGGCAGTTGGTTCCATAATGCCGGAGCGCCCACAGAGAAGGCTCTCCCCCTGGGGGCCACCAGTCGGCATTCCCTGACTGGCAGCACCCTGAGGAGGCCCTCTCTGTGGGAACGCACAGGGCGGAGGGGAGTTGATGCCGGCAGCAGGTGGTCCCCGAGGTAACCCGGACCCATGCCATGTAAGGACTTAAAGATCATAACCAAAACCTTGAACCTCACCCGGAAGACAACTGGTAACCAATGCAGCTCGCGGAGCAAAGGTGTAACATGGGAGTACCGGGAAACTCCCAAGACAACTCTCGCGGCCGCATTCTGTACCAGTTGGAGCCTCCGACTGGTCTTCAAGGGAAGCCCCATGTAGAGAGCATTACAGTAGTCAAGGCGAGAGGTCACGAGCGCATGAGTGACCGTACACAGGGCATCCCGGTTCAGATAGGGCCGCAACTGGCGCACCAGGCGAACCTGGGCGAAAGCCCCCCTAGTCACGGCCACTATATGATCTTCCAGGGTAAGCCGTGAATCTAGGAGGACTCCCAAGTTGCGAGCCCTATCCACGGGGGGTAAGAGCTCACCCCCCATAGAAAGAGATGGAACATTTTGAATGTCCCGGGATGCCGGAATGTACAGCCACTCAGTCTTGTCAGGGTTGAGTTGAAGTCTGTTCCTCCCCATCCAGACCCGAACCGCCTCCAGGCAACGGGACATCACAGCGAGGGCATCACTGGGGTGGTTTGGGGTCGAAAAGAAAAGTTGGGTATCATTGGCATATTGATGATACCCAACTCCAAAACCACGAATGATCTCACCCAGCGGTTTCATGTAGATGTTGAACAGGAGAGGCGAGAGGACCAACCCCTGAGGAACTCCACAAATGAGAGACCTCGCGGTCGACCTCTGCCCCCCTGCCAACACCGACTGTGAGCGTCCCAGGAGATAGGAGGAGAACCACCGAAGAACCGTGCCTCCCACTCCCAATCCCCTGAGACGCCGCAGCAAGATACCATGCTCGATGGTATCGAAAGCCGCCGAGAGGTCTAATAGGACTAGGACAGAGGAATATCCCCTATCCCGAGCCCTCCAGAGATCATTCACCAGAGCGACCAATGCCGTCTCCGTGCTGTACCCGGGCCTGAAACCCGATTTGTAGGGGTCCAGATAATCCGCTTCATCCAGGACCAGAGGGAGCTGATGCGCCACCACACTCTCGACAACCTTCGCAAGAAAGCGAAGGTTGGAGACTGGACGAAAGTTGTTCAATACAGCTGGGTCCAAGGCAGGCTTCTTGAGGAGAGGTCTCACCACCGCCTCCTTCAAGACGGTGGGGAAATAACCCTCACTCAAAGAAGCAGCTATAACCGCCTGGAGCCAGCCTTGTGTCCTCTCCCTAGCTGCATAAACCAGCCAGGAAGGGCACGGGTCCAACAAACATGTGGAGGAGCTCAGCCTCCCCATAATCCTGTCCACTTCATCCTGTCCACTTTTACCCAGGGCTTTTTTTCCCTCATAGAACGCTCAGAACGGAGTTCCGGCACCTTTTTTGGGATGCAACCTTGTAGGGTAGGCAAGGCGGCTTGTATGACATGTGTGCGTTCCGGCACTTTTTTCTTTTACAAAAAAAAAAACACACTGCTTTTACCTCTTTGGTATAGTGTTAGATCTAAGGATAGAACAACTTGAGATTTTTTTTCCCTTTAAACATAAGCATCACTGTGGTGGCAAGAGCGATTTTTGGACTCTTTGTTTTGTTTTTCCTTGACTTTGTTTGGACTTTCTGATGACTTTAGTTGAACTGTTCTCAAACAAGAAGTGTGATTTTGGAATCAACGTAACTCTGCTTTCCATCAACACTTTTCAAAGAAGTATTTTATGTTGTCACAGTAGGGATGGTTTATCTGAGAAAGTAATGTTTTCATTGTTTTGTAGAGTTATTCATTGAACTATTTGGTTAGAATGCTATTTGCTTTGCTCCCGGGCATTTTAATTATGGTAATCAATATTAGCCTTAACCCATTAAGATTATCTAGTTTAAATTTGAGGAGTCTTTTTTCCATTTAAATATGGATTCACTTCACTCCTAAATTCTACTTTGCAGAAAATATTGCATCTTTAGCATTTAATTTACAGTCAACTGTGGAATATGATAACTTTTAATAGAACTGGTAGTGTACAAAAATATCTGCAATTGCCTATTACTCACTTTGGACCCACCCCAAAACTTTCCTTAAATCTACCGAACTCTTTGTCTGTTCTATATTTTATCTTTTATAGACAGCTTCCAGGCTGCCCAACTACCTTCATGTCCAGAAATTAAAGTTATTCCATGCAATGAGTTTTCCATGTGAAGCCATGGATATCAGCTGTCTCCACAGTTCTGTCTTTATATCACTATAATATATTTCTGCATCCACAATAACTGGTCCCACAAGAACATACCCAAGGTACAACCAACATTTTGTAGGGTTTAAGGTATTGGGGCTAGGTTCAGGGTGACCTTGGTTCATATCTACCATACACTATGAGTTGAGATACCATTCCTGAATCACATTAAGATACTTATCCCATCGAAGCCCAACCTTCCATACAGAATTGTTTATTGGAGATAAAACTAAAGCTACATCCTCACATAATCCACTTTTAGTTTCTGGAGAAATTAGTCCTACACAGTATCTAATTCTATCCAGGATCTTAAGCATTATAACACACAGGTTCTACCATCACCTGTGACTAGCTAGAAACTGCTTAAACCCTATTAAGAAGGGAACAAATATAGATAAAGTACAAATGTGATGGCCACTTATTGCTAGGAAGATCTTGGAATATCATCATAAGCATTTATCCAACACCCTGGTACCTTCTATACTGTTTAGAACCTGAGGCAAAGGTGAACTATTTGTCTAAAAATGGCTAACTTTTTATCAAAGTGTCTCCTCCTCCTCCTCCTCCTCCTCCTCCTCCTCCTCCTCCTCCTCCTCCTCCTCTTCTTCTTCTTCTTCTTCTTCTTCTTCTTCTTCTTCTTCTTCTTCTTCTTCTTCTTCTTCTTCTTCTTCTTCTTCTCCTCCTCCTCCTCCTCCTCCTCCTCCTCCTCCTCCTCCTCCTCCTCCTCCTCCTCCTTCCATTATCCTTTACCTTTACACTGGACCTTGGAAAGAGAACAATAAAGAAGGAAAAACATGACTGTCTCAGAAAACTGAACTTCCCAAGGATCTTAATAGTTTTTGATTCAATAATGTTAATGCATTTGGGTGCTTTTTTCCAGGGGAAAAAAAGGTTGTCTGAATGAATAGAACATACGCACTGTATTGAATGCAGAAGTCAGACTTGTGTTCTGTAGGAATTTAAGCTGGTCACAGAGGAAGTTAATTAGAAGGAAGTTTCAGAAATACCACTATATAAAGCCTCAATGCCACATCTGGAATACTGCATACAGTTTTGGTCACTGCATTATAAACAAGATGTTAAGACTTTGGGGGGAAAAAGAACAACTGCCTGGTGGCTAAAACATATGAAGAACCATTGCAGGATTTGGGTTTGGCTAGCCACGCAGTGGCTCAGTGGGTTAGGACGCTGAGCTTGTCGATCAGAAGGTCGGCAGTTTGGCGGGTCGAATCCCGAGTGCTGCATAACAGAGCGCCAGTTACTCGTCCCAGCTTCTGCCAACCTAGCAGTTCGAAAGCACGTAAAAATGCAAGTAGAAAAATAGGGACCACTCCGGTGGGAAGGTAACAGCGTTCCGTGCACCTTTGGTGTCTAGTCATGCCGGCCACATGACCACGTAGATGTCCTCGGACAAGCGCTGGCTCTTTGGCTTTGAAACGGAGATGAGCACCGGCCCCTAGAGTCGGAAACGACTAGCACGCATGTGCAGGGGAACCTTTACCTTTTACCTTTTAGTCTAGAGAAAAGAACTGGAGGGACATGATAACAATATTCTGGTATGTATTTGAGAGGCTAGCAGAAAGAGGAGATGGTCATCTTATTTTCCAAAACATCAGAGGGCAAGATAAGAAGCAATAGGTGGAAATTAATCAAGGACAGAAGCAACCTGGATTTAAGGAGAAACCTCCTAACAATCAGGACAGCTAACCAGTGTAACAGCTTGCCTTCAGAGGTTCTGGGTGCTTCACTGTCAAGAGGCTAGACAGTCACTTGTCTGAAATGGTATAGGGTCTCCTGCTTGAGCAGGTCGGTGGACTAGAAGACCTCCAGGGTTCCTCCCAGCTCTATTTTGATTGACTGATTGAGGTGCAGTTGGCATTTGGTAACATGGCCAACTGGGTAAATGCCTACAGCTTGTGTTTCTTATCTATCTCCATTGTTTTCCTGCAGATGATCACGTTGGCAGAACAGTGACTGGCTTTTGTTCCTTATATTTTCCATCACCACCATGGGGCAAATATTTTGACAGATACACATAAACCCACAGAGAGAGAGACACAGAGACGTGCCCACACAGAGATAGCACTTCAAATCACGAGGGGGGGGGGAAAAGGCCCCTAGTAGCCATGCTTAATTATTGACTTTTAATTATATTGTGCACTAATAACGCTAGTTAATTATTGACTTATTTTGTTCTTTTTTGCATGCATCATCGTCTCTGCACTCTAGGGCTTTGACAAAATCAGCTCAATTACCATTATAAGAAATCAGTGAGATGATAACACACACAGAGAGAGAGAAAAATAAACCTAGCGTACCATTCCTGATGTTAGTAGAAATTGCTACTGATGGAAGACAGTCATTCAGAGACCATCCTGTGTTTTGCCCAGAAATAGCATGATGGGTAATCCTCATCTTACAGCCTTTTGTTTAGTAACTGTTCAAAGTCATAACATCTCTGAAAAAGTGACCTAGGACCGTTTTTCACACTTATGACCCTTCAAGCATCCCCAGGGTCACATGATCAAAATTCAGATGCTTGGCAATTGATTCATATTTATGACAGCTTCAGGGTCCCCCAGGATCATGTGATCACCTTTGGCAACCTTCTGACAAGCAAAGTCAATGGGGAAATCCAGATTCACTTAACAATTACATTGCTGGTTTAACAGCTGCAGTGATTCCTTTTACAGCCATGGCATTTTACAGCCATTGTATGAAAATGGGGGAACTTAACAACTGTCTCACTTAACAACATACATTTTGAGCTCCTTGTGGTCATAAGGACTACCTATATTTCATTTTTACATATTTGGAACAGCACAGCCATTTTTCAGTTGTTTGTTATACAGTACGTACACATATTTGGGCTCTTCTCCTGTGTTCACCTCATGTTAAACATGGTTTAACATGAATCATGGTTAAACAAAGACTGGACTATCTTCCAGTCTCGAAAAGAACATATAGAAGGGAAAATCAGGCACTGTTAGTCAGTGAAAATCTAGCTTCGGTTTGATACAGCATCCCATCTGTGATTTAATATGGCCAGAACCCAGTATTTCTTTCTTCCTTCTCTCTCTCTCTCTCTTTCTTTTTTGATAGTCTGCTGATATTCCATCTGTTCAAGCATTTAGCCACTGTCTGAGTGAAACAGAAAACAGGAAGAAGTAGATTCACACTGTGTGATGTGTTCAAGCTAGGGCAGCACTTGGCTGAACAGCTCCTTATATAATGCAAGACGTAATGTGTAAAATTTAACAACATCTTGAAACTGAGATCATTGGTTCGATGTAATAGTGTTGGCAGTGATTAAAGGAAAGTACGTTGAGTTGACTTTGGGTTGACCACAAAGAATGGCCATTATTGTTTTCTTGGCAGCATTGTGGAAGACCTTTGATATGGTCTTCTGAAGGCTGCTTCTTCTCAAGTGCTTAGTCTACTCAACCATTGTGGCATTCCTGGGAATATGTCATCCATGTGTTGTTTAAAATCAGCAGCGCATTTCAAAATCAGCCAAGGTTGGATACAGCAAGTGATGCAATGTCAACCTTGGAGCACAGTGGGTGAGTTTGAACCAGTCACTTTTTGCAAGCTATGATACTTCAGAAGGAAATAGTTAGCCAAAATATTTAGCCTCATTCTCTCATTTATTTGTGCTTACAACCTTACAATTTTATACTGCCTGTTTTTATGTGCAGGAGAGAATTAAGCATATGAATAAGGTCAACATTTTCTAGGTTCTGAGTGGGTTTTTTTTCAGACAGAATTTTGCTTCGTTCTCAATGATTGCCATCTCGAGACCAAGCAAATGAGTTTTAATCTTAAACTTGGTTGAGAGTGACAGACCGATTAAATCATTTGAGAGGAAAGGGAAGCTGGGGGGGGAGGAAAGGAAGAGAATAGAACTTCCCACTCCTATCTCTCTGTACCTGTCTATCAAATTTCACAGTCCTTTATCCTTTCAAAACAGACAGGCTTGGCACTCTGCTTTCAAAGGTGTCTGCTTTCTTCTGGTTCAGCAGCTCCATTCATTATCTCTGGAGGAACTGTGTGGAAGTTGTATAGATTGGGCTATGTGCAACCGTCTGATGTCAAAATAACAGACTAAAGTAGGTTAGTAGACCAGCCTTTACTGATGAAAATGCACCCACCACTTTTTATAGCTCCAGATTCAATAACAGAAAGGTTGGAAGGGAATTTCAAGAGGAGAGGCTTGAAGATCAAAGAAGATGGTCAAGATCAATAGACAACGGGCTATTAGCATATTTCTTGGATAGCAGAAGGCAATACGGACCATTGTAATGGGACACAGAGCAGAAAATTCTTTAATGCACTAGTTTGGAGTTAACAAGCTTTTGATTTTCAGTTTGTGCAATCTTTTCAAGAAGTTCCTTCTGCACCACCCCAAGGATATACTTAAGGCCATATGATTCAATAAACTGGTTGACAGAGATATTTGGGAGAGTTTTTCATAGCTTCCTGCTTTTCTGATTTTCCCTTCTCTTTTCAGCTCATGTCAGGTACTAATAGTTTACTCCCATAAATTCATTTTCAGGATATATATATATTTTTGCCCACAAACCAAAAAAAATAATCCTCAGCGTAGGACTGCAGATATCTTCAGCAGCTTAGTCATTAATTCATGAATATGGGATTTAGTGGGGTATGAATTAAAGGCAAACCGATTGATTGATTGATTGACTTTGGATTAGAAGAAATGGTGAACCTTACTTGCTTATTTTCACAATGGACTGTGGTATGCTAGAATATTAAAACAACCCAGCTGGATCAGGCCAAAAACTGCCCTAGTCCATCATTTTGATTATTTATTTATTATTATATTTTTATACCGCCCTTCTCCCGAAGGACTCAGGGCGTTGTACAGGGCAATAAATATAAAACAAAATACAAAAGTTAAAAAACAATCAAATATTATGTCCAAATTTAAAACAGTAATTAAAGACATGTTTAAAACCCCAACCCTAACCCATCAAACCAGGTCAGATTGCTCGAATAAATAAGTTTTTAGATCACGCCGGAAGGAGCAAAGGTCCTTATTATGTATGTGTGAAGAAGTCCTTTATTTTAGGTATTCTAAATTCTTTCAGATCAATTCCTTGGAATAATTCCTAATATTTTGCATGAATTTGTAGATTTCAAAATAACAGAATGAGAAAGGACTTTGGAAGTCTTCTAGTCCAACCTCTGCTCAAGCAGGAAACTCTATACCATTCCAGATAAACGGTTATCCAATCTCTTCTTAAAATCCTCCAGTTTGGACCACCCATAACTTCTGGGGACAAGTCGTTCCACTGATTAATTGTTCTAACTTTCAGGAAATTTCTCCTTAGTTCTAGGTTGGTTCTCTCCTTGATTAGTTTCCATCTGTTGCTTCTTGTCCAGTGGTTTTCATTCATGTCCCTCTTCTGTTGTCTTTTCTTAAAGCTAAATCATGTCACATGTCACAAAGGGTCATCACCACTTAGACTCACAAAGCAATTTCATGTTGTACTTATTCAAACGACAATCAGGGCTTTTTTTTCCTCATAGAATGCTCAGAACAGAGTTCTGGCACCTTTTTTGGATGGAACCTTGTAGGGTAGGCAAGGCGGGTTGTATAACATGTGTGAGTTCCGGCACCTTTTCCTTTTACAAAAAAAGCACTGATGACAATAATTATATTTTAGCCACAAACAAAATATTTAGAGCAAAGATCATCAGGCATTATGTTTCAGGCTGGCCAGACTTCTCACTGTTGTGTTATATGAAACTATCCGGTCTAAATTTTGACGTCTGTTTCCAATTCCTTGCTGAGATTGAATTTGATCTGATCTCCGTAGAGACCTGCATGTGGCTTTGCCACATGAAAATTTGGCTGTAATTGGCAGCTCCCAGTACAAGATGATTTTATGCCATCATAAAATATTGATTTGCTCCTTGCAATTTTATGCTTTATCAGCTCAACAATTTACTTCAATTGGATCTGAGAAGGCATAGATTGAGTTGAATGTCTAGGCTCTTGTCAGTAATATCTGTAATGATCTAAACATAACCTAAATTCTGAATTGGGTAGATATGTTTGGAAGATGTTTCTCTTATGCCAATTACTTCTCGCTATCCTTTTCCTAATTCAACAGAGAGACTTTCTTGATTTAATGTTTTGCCATATTCTTTGCTGGAGGTTTGATTTAATGTGCACAAATAAACATCCCCTTGCTTTGAGGCGTGTGGGGGGAAGGGAATTGGTGTCCCGTGTTATTTTGCACTGCTTTTTTAAAAATCCACTTTGGCAAGCTGACCTAATAATGCCTATATTAATTCATAATCACAGTAATTCAGAGGGAAACATACTCTCATTTTCATCCTCCTCTTCTTCACTAAAACAACAAGGTAGCAAGAGGGAAATAAATCAGAGAGAGAAATCAAAAACACATAAAGCAATTAACAACCGCAACAATATTTATGTATATAAAGTTTTCTCATCCATGTATATACATTGTGCATATTTCATTTTAATTGGTGGTATATAATCTCCACCCTTGTGAGCAACTCTGTCTTAAGTCACATGTAACATTAACTGAGAAGATAAACGGAGATTTCTAGAAAGATCACCAAATTCAGTTCACTTACCACTGATGTTAGACCAGGGGTCTTCAAACTTGGCCCTTTTATGACTTGTGGACTTCAACTCCCAGAATTCCTCAGCCAGCCTCCATTTTGTTTGTTAGATTTAAGACGGGTCTTCAAACTTGGCCCTTTTATGACTTGTGGACTTCAACTCCCAGAATTCCTCAGCCAGCCTCCATTTTGTTTGTTAGATTTAAGACGGGTCTTCAAACTTGGCCCTTTTATGACTTGTGGACTTCAACTCCCAAAATTCCTCAGCCAGGACGGCTGGCTGAGGAATTCTGGGAGTTGAAGTCCACAAGTCATAAAAGGGCCATGTTTGAAGACCCCTGGGTTAGACCCTTAAACATGTAGCAAAGTTGGCAACCTTATTTGTAGCTTTGGATGCCTTTAATTTATTCATTTAATATATTCTCTTTGGTTGAGTGTAAACCTGACTCTTCATTTTCATTTGATTTGGCGTTTGCCTTCCTACCTAGCTAATCCCCTTGATTTTTCCTTATCATCCTCCAAAATTCCAAAGGGCGAGCTGACATATTTGGCCTCCGAGCCAGAGAACTGATGGTACCCAATAACAAGAAATTGTTGGTTACATTTTCCCACTTGTATTTAATACCCTTGAATGGGTGAATTTATATAAGCATGATTTTGAAAAGGAATATGAGAACTATGCTTCCTCGCCATTTTTTTTAAAGCTGAAGAGAAAAGTCATTCCCATGGTTGAAGTCATTAGTTGTGTGAACTTGCTGCATACTGTATGTGGGAGGCACCCTGTGATGTTGTAGATATTTTTGGAAGACTGAAAAAAAAAATATGCTTTCTGTCTCTCTTTTCCTGTGTGGATAAGTGTTAGATAGATGCCTTTGGAAATGGTGGACTTCCTTTCTGAAAGACAAAAAGAGTGAGGAAACGTGCCATTGTTTCCAAGTTTATTCCCAGGAACCCTAGGAACAATAAAGAGAAAGGCAGGAACAAATGATAATTACGTTTTGATATTAGTTGATTGTAAGCTCAAGTAAGAGACAGAAGTACAGTAGCTGTTTTTTTTTCTTCTGAAGCAGGATCTAGATTTTTCTTCAAGAACTGTGGGATAATTAGCCATGATAAAGGAGACTCTGTCTCTCTGCTCTGTTATCTGCATTGCATTTTTATGATTATTTGCTTCTTTCCAATAGTTTCTTCAAAGTCCCTCTGTGGCTCTTTCTTTGCCTGCAGTTGACTGAAGCAAGGAACAAAGCATCTGTCATGCCAAATTCTAGAACTAACTGTTAAGAAGGTTTTGAATGAGTAGCTTCAAATTGATTTGGCTTCTGGAGAAGTTGGGACCCAGTGATTTTTTTAAAAAAAGAAAAACAAAAATACACAGACACAGACAAATAAAAACATACATTGCAAGCATACAGATGTATCATATGTGACATACTTATATGGTGCACGCACAGACATGGACATGTGGGCGTGTGATTTAAATTTACATTGCACGAAAGGCAAATTGTTCAGTGGCACTATAGTGACATTGCTTACAATGTTACCTTCATTAATTTTTTATCTGAATTTTAGAAAGGAGACAGAAAGAAAGCCAAGGATTGATTGCTAGTTATCCTAGGTTTAGTGCCTCAAAAAAAAAGTCATCCTACATTGTTGTCGTCAACAATTCAGTCACGTCTGACCCTCAGCTGCTCTATGGACCAGCACTCTCCATGCCCTTCCATCTTGCACTTCCTCCTTCAGATCTGCCAAGTTCATCTGAATGCCATCTTTTATAGTGCCCAGTCAGTAGGTACTAGGGCAGTGGTGGCAAACCCATGGCACGCATTCCAGAGTCGGCACTCAGAGCCCTCTCTGTGGGTATGCGTGGAATTGCCCCAGCCGTGCCTCCCCCCCATGGCCCTCTCCTCATCAGCAGCCCCCACAGAGGAGAGTTGTCCCCAGGCGCGGCCCACGTTGAGCAGTGCAGCCAAGGAAATGGCAGCTGGGCAGGAGGGACAAGGCTCTGCCCTCACGCCCCATCATGCACAGATGATGCTGTGGGGTACAGACATTGGAGCATGGCTGCCATGGTGCTGCAGGGCTGCCTGGGTGATCTGTGGTGGGCCTTGAAGATGGTGGTGGCCCTGCGGGCAGGCAGGGGCAGAGCATTGGGTGGGGTTGGCAGGGGGTGGGGCGGTTCTGCAGTATTCAGTCTCTAAAAGGTTCGCCGTCACTGTACCAGGGCAAGCTCTTATCCTTTTTTGTCAGGATAATAATTCAATAGCTAAACAGTTTATGTAAAGATGTAATGTAATGTGAATGATGCAATAAGAATGACTCAGCAGAGTCTGTGTCTCTGTCCCTTTAAGAGTAAGCAGGGACTGTATCCCTTTAAGAGTCTGAGTATAAAAGGGAAGGTTTTTTGTTTTGCTGGAGTCTTTCTAGTCCATTTGCTGTAATTGCTGTGTATTGGAGTTTGCTATTTCACCACGAGTATGTATCTTATTTCTAGTGTATATTTGTAGATATAGTGTAATATAAACCACCATTTAATACGAACCACTATGCACTGCATTTACTCCTGTGTTACCTCAGCACAATAGGACTGTGCATGCTCTGACATTTTTTCTACTGATCACTCCCAGCATGATTATTATTTTTTTCAATCAGATCTATAAAATGGTCAGTTCTCATGATGTGACCAAAGTGCGACAGCCTCATTTTGGCAATCTTGACTTCAAGTGATGTTGTTGGTGAGGTTCAGTCCAGGACTTCCTTGTTATTTTTCAGTCCATGGGATGTGTAAAAATTGCAAGTCATCCTACAACTTCTGCATGTTGGTTAACAGATTATTCAAAAGTCTAAACAGATTATCCAAGGGTCTAACAAAATGTAAGTTGGATTCAGTTTCCACCTTGCCTGAAATTCTTGAGAAGTATCCACGGAACTTAGTAGGAAAGGCTGTTGTATTTTAGAATCTATACACAAGGTTGTCAAAATGGATGAGATGACATCTGTATGTCTGAACCTGTGCTATGAATCCAACGTCTCTCAAACCAGAGAAACGCTGAGCTAGGAATTGACAATGATATTTATTTATTTTATTTATTTACTTTAATTTTTATACCGCCCTTCTCCCAAAGGACTCAGGGTGGTGTACAGGGCAATACAATAAAATACAATATATAAAAATTTAAAAAATATTAAATACAACAGCCCAATTCAATAAATTAATACAAAACGTTAAAATACCCCTAAACCCATCAGACCAGGTCAGCTTGTTCAAATAAATATGTTTTTAGGTCACGTCGGAAGGAGCGAAGGTCGGGAGCCGTCCGGAGCTCCATCGGTAAACGGTTCCAAAGGTCTGGCGCTCCCACAGAGAACGCCCTCCCCCTGGGGGCTGCCAGTCGACACTCTGATATAACTTTGTTCTTTTCTTAGCGTCTCCCTTACCCACCCTTTTGCAGGTTGATGTTTAATTTCTGCTAGCAAAAGGATGGGCTCAGAATGGCTTTTACAGGAAACCTGAATAAATCTAATGTGCTGTCAACTTTATTATTAACAATCAAGTGGCAGGCCTCCACAACAAACTTTGGTAAAAAGTGCAGAGTTGATCTCTGCAGCTGCAATTAATTTGCAATTTTATAGCACATGTGGACTGCAGACGTAATGGCTAGAATTGTGGTGTGTGGTTTACTAAACAATTAAGGGTTGGAAAAGGGGTAATTGTACCATCACCTCATCTTTTTCCCAATGAATATGAATTTTGGGGGTCTTGGTGTCCCTCTTATTTATCTGTTACTGTTGGTTAAAAAAAAGCTTTAAATTCACCACATTAGGCATGACAATCATCTCGGAAAATTAATAGGATCTCATTCCTGACAAAACCATACATTTAGTTTCAAAAGTTCTACTTTCATTAAGTACTAGTGAAAAGTAGCAGAGGGTTAGGAAGAGGTAAGAAAAGATACACAACTCTCTTTTTTCTTTCTTTCTTTCTTTTTTTTTGGCTCATCCGACAAACTGGGATTGTTGTTTGCTTGACTTTTTCAAATGGTGAAGTAATAAAAAGTGAATGGTAGCAGGAAGAAAGAAAAGGAAATAATTCTATATGTGATTGCATATTTTGTAAGTTCTGATTGAGTGCTTCTGTACCAGAGATAAATTCCTTGTGTGTCTAACCACACTTGGCAAAATAAAACCTATTCTATTCTATTCTATTCTATTCTATTCTATTCTATTCTATTCTATTCTATTCTGTTCTGTTCTGTTCTGTTCTGTTCTGCTCTGCTCTGCTCTGTTCTGTTCTGTTCTGTTCCAATTTCATCTCTCTGTTTCTCTATCAATTATCTATCTATCTATCTATCTATCTATCTATCTATCTATCTATCTATCTATCTATCTATCTATCATCTACTATCAATTGAACTATGGAAAATATACCGTTAAGTGAAAATTGAAACATGGCTTTTTTAAAAAAAATAGACATTAGAGTTTTACAGTCCAAAACAGAGGCACTGACTGGGATAGCTGGCTATAGAAATTTAAAAAAAAATCCAAATTGTGATGGTTAAATTGTTGCTATTACTGTTTTGTTTTATAAAATTTGTGCTAACAGTATGTTCAAGGAACCAGTTTTCATTTTTTAATTAATGGCTTATGTAGAATGGGAATCAAGATTTTTTTTTCCAAATTGCTTTTCTGCATGTCCTTCTTAATTCATGGTGTTCCTTCTTGCATAATTCCTCAATTGGTTGAAAGAGGGAAACAATATGGAAGAATTTTGGGTGACTTCAGGTTAGTCTGGAGGATTTTTTTTAAAGAGAGAGAGAGAGAGAGAGAGAGAGAGAGAGAGAGAGAGAGAGAGAGAGAGAGAGATCAAATGCATCACAAACTGGAGTGCAACAAAGAAGGAAGCAAATAATTCTCTTTCCACTTTTTTCCATTTCCCAAGTTTCCCTCTAGCTGAACTTTCTTATTTGTTGACTCTTAGGTTGTTGTGCCTCATTGTAATAATAGCCAACTTCTTATAGAAGGCAGCAAATACCAGGCTGCCAATCACCTGTCCATCACACTAACAGGTGCAGTGTCACTGTCATTTTCCTGTGGAATGCTGGGGACCAGAGGGACAAGTGACTATTTTCCTTATCTCGGGGTGGCAAAAGGGCTCAGCTTATCAAAGAAGGAAAGAAAGAAAGAAAGAAAGAAAGAAAGAAAGAAAGAAAGAAAGAAAGAAAGAAAGAAAGAAAGAAAGAAAGAAAGAAAAGCAAGAAATGGTGCCTTTCTCCAGCACAGGAGATACTTGATTTGTATAATCTGGAGTTTGAAGTATTGTTACAGAAACTGAACGAGACCAGATATTGTTGTCTGGAACCAAATGCGTTTTTTCTTTCATCTGCCCTGAAAATCAATACCGTCTCTTTTGTCGGTGTGGATTCTCAATCCTTCAAAATCCCCTTTCTGGCCGTTCCTTGGCCAAACCTGCCTTGTTATTGAAATGCTTCATTACTCATCAAACCTACAACCTACTCAATGCTGAGGAGTGGCAGAGGAATGAACGGCACATCACTGGCTGCTCTATGTTTCCATAGTAAAACACACAGCTGCACCACCTCTGTTATCACAAGCTAAAAACTCATCAGAAGGTGTTGCAGAAGTCTGTACTTTTATTACAGCAGACGAGCAATGTGTTTTTAAACAATCTGGGATGTGGTGTATTGGGTGGGTTAGGTTAGCACTAATGCATCACAAGACAATCTTTATTAACCTAGAGCCAAAAGCAGAAACAATTGGAGTCAACAGATATCCCTGGACTCACCCATCAAGGATGATGTGGTCCAGGAATTGAACAGAGAAAGCACCATCAGTCATGTATGGGCTCCATCAGTCATGAGACCTATTCTTAGCCTTCCTCTGTTCTCAAGCTATGTGAGAACAATGATTAGAGACAGCATACCTTCATAGCTTTTTGGGAACTATGGTAGACTTTCTGTAATAATCTATGGTAGACTTTCTGTAATAATCTTTCTTGGGCATAATCTTTCTTAGGCAAGAAAAATAAAATGTACAGGTACAGATTAGGTGACACCTGACTCAATAGAAGTAATTGTGGCTTTTTCCTAGTGATTGACCTAGTGATTGTCCTAGTGGACAATCACTTAAATAGAATTGTGCAGCAGCAGCAGCAGCAGCCCAAAAAGCCAACACAATCCTAGGTTTCATTAACAGAGGTATAGAATCAACACCACATGAAGTGTCAGTACCACTTTATAAAGCCTTAAGACCACACACAGGATATCGCAGTCAGTTTTGGTCACCATATTATAAAGAAAAGAGGGATCTAGAGACTCTGGAAAGAGTGCAGAAAAGAGCAACAAAGATGATTAGTGTTGTGATTCAGGGTCAGCCTGTGTGTTTGGCAGTTGGGTCAGATGATTCAGAGGAGGAGGAGGAGGGGGGTGTTGGAGAGCCTGCAGAGAACAGCCCAGAGGCTTCGCAGAGCCCTCAGCCAGGCCCCTCCCATCTGGTCACGACACAGACCCAGCTGTGTGAGCCTGACAGCGTGGATGAAGATGACCCACAGCTGGCCCTGTTCAAGGACGCCTGACGCAGGAGGCAGTCAATCAGGAGTAAACAGAGGAAGGCAATGGGGCACCTCGGAAGGAGGCAGAGAGAAGCCACGCCTTGAATTGTTTAAAAGGGGAATGTGTGGGAGGGCTGGTTTGCTGAAGGCAACCATTTGAATAGCTCCTGTTTCATGGTTCGTGTTTTTTGTTTGGCTCTGTTTGCTCTGTTTTATGTCAATAAATTCCAGCCTGTTGCCTTTTTGTAAAGGGGTTGTCCCTGCCTTTTCTGCAGGGCCAGTAGTAGGCTGGTACAGAACAATTAGTTAAAACCTATGAAGAAGACTTGCAGGAATTGGGTTTGTCTAGTCTAGTGAAAAGAAGTACTGTGGGTGACACGATAAAAGTGTTCCAGTATCTGAGGGGTTACCACAAAGAGTGGGTGGGTGTCAACCTATTTTCCAGAGCACCAGAAGGCAAGACTAGAACAATGGATGGAAACTAATCAAGGAGAGAAGCAACCTAGAACTAAGGAGAAATTTCCAGACAGGGAGAGCAATTAACCAGTGAAATGGCTTGCCTTCAGAAGTTATGGATCTCCATCAATGGAGGCTTTTAAGAAGAGACAACATGGAATGCTTGGGTAGGTAGTTGGACTAGAAGACCTTCAAGGTCCCTTCCAACTCTGTTGTTCTGACATCAGCTGTGATTAAAATATGCATGATTTCCATAAAACTATATACCTCCTCAAAGCTTGGCCTTTCCTTGGAGATCTTTAGATTTTTCACAAATAGGGAACTTCCCCTTCCTTATGAATTTGAAATCTGAATTCAGTGTAAGATGGGGTTTCTGTCCATCCAGATATGGCTAAACCACTCTGGGCCTGCAAACGGTACAGTTGATACTGAGGAATGTTGTGTGTCAGCAGCAGTTGGATATATCCACAATGTTGTTCCCCTTCAATACGAACAGTACAACAAATTCATGCAGTTTAAGTCAGAGGTTTCATTTGTGACTAAGTGTATTCCCTAATGAGTTTAATGGGGAAACTGCGAGATGATTTTAAAAAGAGAGAGGGTGGGGGGAGGGAGAATCGGTTTAATGAGGTTTGATCGTTCAATGTATTAATACTAATTTGCTTTACTTGCCCAAACCAAGCAAAGAAATCCACAACCACTAGGTGTGATCTGATCTGCACTGTCTAGATTAGGGGTCTTCAAACTTGGCCCTTTTATGACTTGTGGACTTCAACTCCCAGAATTCCTCAGCCAGCATGCCTGACTGAGGAATTCTGGGAGTTGAAGTCCACAAATCATAAAAGAGCCAAGTTTGAAGACCCCTGGTCTAGATTGAAGTTGAACAATTCATTTTGCACTATCAATTGGATTTGAATTTTCAGATAAGTTTAGGGGGGGGAAATGCATTTTTTTTGCATTTGAAAATGTATGCTAAATGCCTTATTGGGTCTGATTTATTTTCCCAAATCAGTTTAGAAATATCCAGGTTTTTTTTTTTAAAAAAAAAACATTATTGAATATATGAATCACACATTCAACCACTAAGAATAGTTTCCTTATGGACCTCCAAGGGATTAAGGATCCCCATTTTCATCACTGAATTTCTAAGTGAAATAACAGTAAGAACTATTAGGAATATTCACTTGATCAGTGCCTAATATATTCTGAGGTCTAGAATGTAACTTGTAATTTTTCATACAATAGTGTTAAAATGATCAACCAAACATTGATATCTGAGCAGAATCCCATTAAATCCCAAAGTACCTCATCAATTCCATAGCCTTTACCAATGTAGTTGATAATGTAGTTTATACTCTATTTTTCACTTAGTGTCTCTGCTAAGTCTGATAATTTTCTAAAACCATTTATCACCAACGGGACTCCAAAAAGCTTGTCCTTATAGCTTAGGTTCAGTTGGTGTTCATTCATTACATAGATTTACTGTATATACATCCTACTCGGTAAAGTCTCAGTGGCTTACAAAATACCAGTAACAACATCACAACCTATCTTTGTAGCTCCTTTGCTCAGACTGACGAATTTTCATTCCAGTTCTGCTTCCTCTTCAGAGTCAAGTGCTAAGATTAGGCAATGATACACACCAATGGCATTCTAAGTAGTATTACTAAGAGCAGCAGCAGTTCAACTGAAAAATAATAATAATAATAATAATAATAATAATAATAATAATAATAATAATAATAATAATAATAATAAAAGAAAGCAATTCAAGAAAGAGGTGGATTAGCACATAAGTTGCTTTGATTTCTTTCAAATCCCAAAATATTGCCAAGTTTCAGGAACCCAGCCCGTGTATTTTTCCCACGAAGTAATATTTCAGGCGAGGGGATAAGATATTGAGAAACAGAAGCACGAGTGTAAGCTGGGGAAGAAAAAAAAAAGACATATGTACAAAATGAAGTGACAGTATGGAGGTCTTCAGGAAAGTTGAGCAGAAAGCACTTTCATGTTCTCTGAATCTAAGCTCCTTATCACACATCTCCTGGACAAAGCCTTTCATTTGTTGTCTGATTGACTCTCCTTGGACCTTTACCAGCTCAGGACTTGGTTTCTCGTTCAGCCATCAGACACTGGAGATGTTGTTGGTTTAGCTTTTTCACTGTTCAAATATCTACTCTTAGGAAGCGAAACAAAGGCTTTATTAGAGTTGGGTTTCCAATTATGAAAATGCAACTGGATATTTCAGAATTCATCAAAACTCAATACAATGATTTCAAAAGCACAGAAAAGGCAACAACATGACAAATATTCCCAACAGGAATGTATTCCATAATATTTAATTATCCTTAAATTACCCAGTATGATATTGCCACTAAAAAAATAGGAGAGTCCAGTTCCTGACCAGTGGTAAGTCCTTTTTTTTTTAATTTTAATGTAAATTTAAATGAAATTCAGAGACAGCTAGTTGTTGTTGTTGTTTTTTATCTTGAACCCATCTGTCTTGAGCCTTACCTTCCTTCTTGGTCACTTTTGGTCTTCTGAAAGGCCAGGGAATGTCTGGGAACACTCTTGTTTTTAGTGGTATTACTGCACTGGGTTATTTAAAGTTGGTATAATAAATATGTGGATTATGTCCCCAATCTGTGGGTGAATCTGTAGATCAGTGGCCCCCAACCTTTCCAGCTTTGTGGACTGGTGGCTGCAGCAAAGGAGGAGAGGGGAGGCTTCCACATAGGTGGCAGAGGACCTTGTGTGCATGTGCAGGTCCATTTTCACCAGCGATGGGCATGCACCCATGCTGGTCACACAAATAGAGCTTTGTGCATGCACGCTCACACTGCCACTTGTGCAAGTGGAGCTGTGCCCATGTGTGCATTCATCCGCCACTTATGCAGCCCAGTTCCAAACAGCTCAGCAATAGGCCACACCCAGTGGTGAGATTCAGATATGTGAACAACCGGAAGTCCATTCTGGGCCTGGGCAACAAAAAAATTAGCTATCGGTTCTGCCAAAGTGGTGCGAACTGGCTGAATCCTTCCACTGGCCACAGCCCTGTGGGTGGGTACCTCTAGTGTAGATAAAACATATGTTCTATTTCTGGCAACATATAAGCATTGCTATACTGCCTTTGGTTGCTCAGGTGAAAGCAAGCGTGATGCTTCCCATTTGTCCCTTGGCTAAGCATTTTGAAATTTTCTTATTATCCAAAGTCCAAGGATAGTATATAGGTTTACTTTTGATGTACCTTTTTCTGATATGATTCCAGTCTGCTGGGGATGCTCAGCTGTACTAAATATACACTGCTTGCTAAGCACTGGTAGTTACCTAAACCTCTGAAGCACAGAAAGTAATTAAGGGGTGGAGGGGAGGCTAATTTGAAACTGCAAACCTTTTTCTATTTTAACACAGAAGTAGTGTATCTGCCAAATAGCTCCGTGACAGGCTTAATAGCTATGCAAAATTTGCAGACCAGCACAAGCTACTTATGTATGTATTTCCTTGATTCTTACAGTTGCTGTATTCCTTACAATTTGCTGGCAACTTGCAGGCATATGTTGCAATAAAATCCATATTTGGGCAAAAAATGAAATATCCAGGTATCCATAACCAATTTGTAGATAAACATTACACTTCCCACATCCTGTCTAGTTCTTTCTTCAGCCCCTGGTACTTCTCCAGATTCTCATCCACCTTCTTCCTGATGTTGCTGTCACTGCTACATCTATCACCATTACTGTCTCCTGGCCCATGACTACTACCACAATGTCTGATTCATTGGCCAGTACCTGCCTGTCCATCTGGATCTGCAAGTCCCACAGGATTTAGCTTTTCTATTCTCCATCTGGGATCTCTCATCTGGATATGAGAGGGTCTAGCCCACACACACTGGTGATGTTCCCTTACACAATACCAGCTACGTCTTGTGCTTTTTCAGTGTGTGCTGTTTCTGCCTACATTTTATGTCAGAGTGTGCACTTTCTTATTGCACAAGATAACCCAAGTGTAAACACAGTAAACAGTGGCTTGCATTAAATGATGGTTTGTCTTACACTATCTACAATATCATACACCAGGAACAATATACAAACGTGTGGCAATACAGCAGGATGCAACACACAGCAGTTACAGCAAGAAAACGGAAGAGAGAGCACACATCTGCTGAACCTTCCCTTTTATACAAAGCTCTTAAAGAGACACAGACCCTGCTGAGTCATTCCCATTATTATATCTTACATTACATCAGATGGTTTAGCTTTTAAATCATTACATTGACATTTCACTCTCTGCCACTCTATATGGGGTGTCTCTGGGGCCTCTCTGCACCTTGGATCCTGTCTCCTGTGACAGACCACTTCTTCCATGGATCTGATGCTTAGTGCCTTTTTTTGTACTGCTATGATCAGTGTCTCAGTGCTGTCTTTTAGTCCAGCCCATTTCAGCCAATGGTAGGATCTTCCAATGTCTGGCACCTCAGTTATTTGTTGCTGGTATCCCATCTTGTCTTACCATGACCCTTTGTATACTTCATCTTCCTCCCATGTCAGCTGCTTTTTCACAGAACATCCTGCATTGTCTCAGCAATTCATTTTCAGCACCATCTTACTGATGGTATTCCTGGATGCCATGAGTTTCATCCAGGAGAGTGGCTTTGACATTCATCAGATTCCTCCCACGCACTTTGTGGCTGGTGTACAGTCTCTAAGTGTTCAACTTGGGGTGGAAGCCTTCATCTCTTGTGAGGAGCTTCTGGGCCTTTGAATTGGCAGATTCTATGTCCTCTTTTGGCCAGCTCACTACACTGGCAGAGTACCTAATGACTGGCAGAACATATGATGATGGCATGGAGCTGAGTCTTCAGGACCTGTCTTATCCTTTGGTCTTATCCTTCCTTGCCTCTGTGTGTGTGTGTGTGTGTGTGTGTGTGTGTGTGTGTTTGTGTGTGTGTGTGTGTGAAAAAGAGAGAGAGAGAGAGAGAGAGGGAGGGAGGGAGGGAGAGAGAGTGTATGTGACATTTTCCAATAATCCTAAATGCTTTCATATTAATTAAAATGTTGTTCTTTTCCTTTTTTTAAAAAATAATCTCAGTATCCAATGGGGATTTTGATTATAATATTTGGCTGTCTTCTTTGTGTGCAGCACCAGTGAACTCCATGAAGCTTGCATCTGATGAAATAGAAACTATTTAAAAGAAATACAATACTTACTTATATTTAATTACAATATTTCTACTTCACTGGTCATTTGCCAATCCAAAGCAAACTTGTTTAAATATTATTTAAGCCATTTACTTCTTGGCTCTCTGTGTAAGTTCAGATATATGTACAAGCATGTGTACCCAAACAGAATGCAGTCAGTTATTTATCAAAGTCTCCTAAATTCACTCATCTGATTCATGTGTGTTATTTTCATTTTGGATCATTCTATATCATAGAGCAAGTTTTAATTAGTTTGTATCAGCTGTCAAACATGGATCTAAATCATAGCAGTCTTCCAATATCTCAAGGGCTGCCACAAAGAAGAGGGAGACAAGCTATTCTCCAAAGCGCCTGAAGGCAGGACAAGAAGTAATGGATGGAAACTAATCAAGGAGAGAAGCAACCTAGAACTAAGGAGAAATTTCCTGAGAGTTAGAACAATTAATCAATGGAACAACTTTCCTTCAGAAGTTGTGAATGCTCCAACAATGGAAGTTTTTAAGAAGAGACTGGACAACCATTTGTCTGATATGGTATAGGGTTTCCTGCCTGAGCAGGAGGTTGGACTAGAAGATCTCCAATGTCCCTCCCAACTATATTATTGCTATTGCTATAATTAGCTAAGTAGGAAACTGCTGTTTACACTGAGAATTATGCATTCTTAAAAGGCTGAGTTGGCCTTAAGATCATTTCCTACTATTGCTGAATATTCTGATTAAGTGTTAAACATGTGAAAATCCAAAAGAAGGCAGATAATACAAGATCAAGGACAACCAGCCATCATCCCTTGATTCTTTCAAGGTGATTTCTGGATGGCCACCTTGTTTCACTTGGAATGTGATTCTTCTTCTTCTTCTTCTTCTTCTTCTTCTTCTTCTTCTTCTTCTTCTTCTTCTTCTTCTTCTTCTTCTTCTTCTTCTTCTTCTTCTTCTTCTTCTTCTTCTTCTTCTCCTCCTCCTTCTCCTTCTCCTCCTCCTCCTCCTCCTCCTCCTCCTCCTCCTCCTCCTCCTCCTCCTCCTCCTCCTCCTCCTCCTCCTCCTCCTCCTCCTCCTTAGTGATTTTTTTTTCCAATTGAATTCCAGCATCCAAACCACTAGGACTATTATTTATGCTGAAACTATTTGTATATATATTTCCCCTGCCTTCTGAAGTAATATTTTCCACCAAGCTGAAACTCATGTAATTCAGCTGATCTCATGGCTTAGCTTTATCTCACTCTTTTCTGTTTTTGTTTTTAATTGATTTTAACTTTAATGTTTCAGATTGCTTTTGCGTCCACTCTGAATCCCCCTAAGACAGTGCAATAGGCAGCGTGGGTATTTTTACTCATGATCAAGGCATTAATTTTCAGTGCTAACCACAAGCAAGCACGCACAGGCTGCATTTATGAAGTTTGTAACAGATCTCTCCTTGAAGAGTTCAGAGGACATTGGGGTTGATGTGTGTGTGTTTCTTTCTTTCTTTCTTTCTTTCTTTCTTTCTTTCTTTCTTTCTTTCTTTCTTTCTTTCTTTCTTTCTTTCTTTCTTTTTGGTTTTTGTGCCTAAGGATTTGTACAAGCAAATTGAAGCAGCAGAATGGATTGAAACTCATGCTGGTTTAAATATATACTCTTTATTGCTGATGCCTCGGTTTGTATCTGCCATTCCTATCACTGCCTACTGTTTTCTTTATGAGCAGAGCTGTCTTTTATAGTTTGCTTAATCTGCTGAAACCTGTTTGAGGTAATCCTTAGTCTAAATATGGCTCCCACAGAGCAAAGGAAGCTAACAGTCAGTCTGGTATCTTTTGCATGGAAATATATATATATATATATGAAGCAGTAGAATAGGCTACTTCTCCTTCTCTGATGACATAGAAGATGAGCTGAATTATCGTCTTCAGAGAAGTCTCAGGGGAAGGGTATTTGCATTGCAAGCAATGTGTAGCTCCCACACTGTAATCACTGTACTACATACATACATACACACACACACACACACACACATATATATACACACACACATACATACATACATACATACATACTGCATACATACATACATACATACATAGCTGCCAAGATTGTACCAGAAATTAACAACGAACACCGCTAAATCCCCCAGGGCACTGAACTGATAAGAATGAATTGGAGATGTGGTAGTTTAGAAGCTACCTATTTTCACATGTGGTGGACTTGTACAAATATAAAAGCTTTTTGGATTAAAATTTGGTGGAACATTCAAAAGATTTTTAAGAGAAAGATAAAGTTTTCTCCGCAATTGTTTTTATTGGGTATTGTTGTAGATTGTGATGTTAAAGAAACTAATTTGATGTTGAATATGATAACAGCAGCACGGTTACTGGTGGGACAATATTGGACGAAGGATAGTTTGCCTACTATAGAAGAATGGGTGTTTAAAGTTTTGAATCTTGCAGAAATGTCTAAGATTTCTGCTTACTTGAAAGATCATTCACAGGAAAGATATATTTCAGTTTGGAGGAGATGGATAAATTATATTCAGAACAAATATGGGACTAAAAAGTTCCATTTAGCTTATGAGTAGATTTTAGTGGGATATTGTTATTGGTACTTTGTTTGTAGTTATGTTAAAGGGGAGTTAAAGCACATTATGAATTTGGTTAATTGTATTATGCATATTTTTTATTTAGTTATATTATAACTATAATCCTGTATTTAGCTCTGGGAAGTGGGGGGGGAAGTGGGAGGGTTTTGGGGGGGATTGGGGGATATATTGTAAAATTTTGTTTTTGTAAAACTATTTAATAAAAAAAGAATGAATTGGCAAGTTTTAAATTGCTAGAAGGTGAAACAGGGTGGACAGGAAGAAAATGTCCAACTGTGGCCAACCATGCAGTGTGGTTAGAACTGTGTTTCTGTCTTCTGTATGTAGACACTGGAAGAAAAGTCCACCTCTAACGCTGTTGTCATGAATACTGTGGTTACTGTATAATGGCACGTACTCAGACTTTTAAGTCATTCTTCAGTTCTTATGACATTTAAGACATGGCTTCAAAGGTGTAAAAGAAGTCCTCTGCACCCCACTTTTCAAAGAAATAAATGTGTGTATTTCCTTTTGTGAGGGTGAAGTTTCGTTCTCCAAGCTTGTGGGTTGGTTTCTGAACATTTCGTTACCAGGCTAGGTAACATCTTCAGCAGAGCTTAGGGGATGTCAGTGTTGGTGTTCTTTTGTGTATAAGGGCTTCAGGTGTGGGTGTGTCAAGTGAGGGTCTTGTGATGGGTCAGGGGTGGGTGTGTCAAGGAAGGGTCTTTGGTGGGTTTTGTGATGGGTCAGGCGTGAGTCACTAGTGAGAAGCTTGTGATGGGTCTTGTGATGGGAACTTTACATCAGGTCAGGGTCCTTGGGAGAGGAAGTGCTGGTGATGGGGGGCTTGCGTGGATTGGTTGAGGGTCCGTGATGTCTCTGGCTGGCTGCGTGGTTGATTTGGATTCTAAAAACAAATTGTCCTTTTGTTTTTAGAAGAGAAAAGACACCAATTCTTTGGCAAGTGCGAAAACAGTGGAAAAGGTATATCATGAGTCCCCAAAGCTTAAATTAAGTCAATTTTGTTGACAGTTCCTGAAGATAGCTTTCCTAAAGCAGATTTGAGAGAAAAAGCATTGGTTGGTCAATAGTGTACCACCAACTCAGTGTCTGCTCTTAGTGACTACATGAATGTACCACATGGATATACCTTCCACAGAAACATCTGTTCCCAAAATGGCCCTTCAGATCTACAGATGGCGCATCCCTGTTGTAATTGAACCCAACAACTTTATTGCTAGCTGTCTTCTTCTGTCTTTTCCTTCCACATTTCTCAGCATTGCAGACTTTTCAAGGAAGCTGGATCTTTATGTAACATATCCAAAATATAATAATTTGAGTCTGATCATTTGAGTTTCACGTAAGAATCCCATATTGATTTGATTGGTGATGTGGGAGGTTTGTTTGTTTTTTGGCTCTCCATAATATTCTCAGGAGTCTTCTCAAACAGCAAAGTTCAAAGGTATGAATCCTCCTCCTCCTCCTCCTCCTCCTCACTTCCATAGACTGCTCAGATAATACCATGTCTTGTGTGATTCTGATATTTGTAGGTATATACAATCACAACTTCATCATTTCCAAGATAGTCATGATAGAGCTTCATGATTGGTCTATCAAGTGCTAGTCTGTAGAGTATTGGTTGACTGATTGTTCCTTTATTGTTGATGCTTGATTCTAAAAAAAACCCATAAGGCATCTACCACACTAATATCTTCATTGTCAATTCTAAAGCTGGTTGGAATAGAATAGAATAGAATAGAATAGAATAGAATAGAATAGAATAGAATAGAATAGAATAGAATAGAATAGAATAGAATAGAATAGAATAGAATAGAGTAAGTTTATTGACACCTTGAATGTACACTAATTGGCACACATTAAAATGAAATTTTGTTGCATTCAGCTCTCAAAGGGTCACCACCTCCGATATACAGTACATAAATATGACAAAAAATAAATAAATACAGAATTATGCATATACCCACATATATTATATGACACAGAGCAACGTCAGTCTAGTTCAGGTTATGTATACATGCACATGGTGAGAAAAACAAATCTTGTGAGTTTACCAGATGGATGGCTTAGGGAACAAAGCTGTTTAAGAATCGGATAGTCCTGCTGCCACTGGTTTGGCCTTCTTTGTACTTTATTTTAAGGATGGCACAGACAGGAAAAAATATTTTCTATTCAAAATTGCATATAGATCTGCTTGAGTTCAACATGGTTTTGCTTTATATCTTGGAGTGAAGCAAAATTAAAGCATAAGCATGCATTGAAACCTTAAAGAGCGCAGTTGGTATCAATTCCACTTGAAATTCCCACCATGATCTATTTCTTAACCAAATTGACAATATTTCTCCCACATTCCCTTTACTCTATCTAGAATAGTTGTAGGATGTTGATTAGTTAATTCTGATATAAATAACACCTCTCTAGAACAGCTGAGATCAACAGTGTTGAAAGCTGCATCAACCAAACTATTTCTCTCATGAAACAAAATGTTTCTAGAAATTTGAAAAAAACAACAACAACAAAATGCACATATATGTTTGTGTTCCACTTGATTTTTGGAACTGGATTAGAAAAGAATGGAAAATAGCTTTTATTTGTCCCATTAACCTGAATGAAAGTCCAACTGGAAAATTGTGCACGATTGTCAAGTTCATAATATCTAATACAATAGAAGCAAATTAGAGTTATCTCCAGCAGCAGACGAAGAAGCAGATTGCTTTATAAATCATCATATCACTGACAGTCAATTACATTCAAAACTTCCCAAGCATGAGCATGTGGTAGTGTTTATCTACCAACATTATTTTTTTTTTTTCCTATAAGAGAAAATAGAGTAAATTTTGGGAGCTCAAGACAGCTTCTATTGAAAAGACGCAATATTTGTTTCCAGATTTAAATTATTGTGTGGGGCTTTTTTGGCAGTAGATTTTCTCCTTCCTATGTTTTAAAAATTTATTTCAGTAGGACTTGCCTTAACACAGGGATGTTCAGATATGAGGCTTTGATGTCTTATAGCTGCGTTGGTTTGCTGACACATACGCAGACACACATAAACACACGCACATTCCAGACCTTCTTGAAGGATGCAATTGCTTTCATGATTTGAGAAAGAGGGTTTCATTCATACAGTGAACAATGTCTATGGAGATCCAGGTCGGGCTTTGTTCACAAGGCAACTGGACTTTCTTGTTTTTCTTTGAAAGAAAGTGAGGGGCACCTGAGCAGTGCAAACGGGTGTGGAGCCTTCTTGGAACTGTTGAAATGACTGCGTTGTAGAAGGCTCCACTACTCAGGTGACCCCCGATGACACAGATAAGCCTCCAGGGGCTTCAACGACTTGCTAAAAGAATGCAAACGACCAGCTGTCTTCAAGGAGCATAAATCCTTCCATTCCCCACCATCCAGTCAGAGCTGAAGAAGCTTCTTGGGATGAGAAGCGAAACGTCTTCAAAGAAAAGCAAGAAAGTCCAGTGGCCTCCTGAAAAAAAAAGCACCTTTGGGACACACAGTGCACACTTTTCTAATGTTTTGCACCAGCCCCCCCAATACTCAGGCAGTTCGGTCTCAGTTGTGTACAACAACACCTTTATTGTCACTTTGAATGTACACCAATTGGCATCAGGCTAGACACCAGGAAACCATGAGTTCCAGTTCTACCTTAGGCACAGAGCCAGCTTGGGTGACATTGTCCAGCCACTTTCTGATAGAGGAAAATATATGTGGCACTGATGATGCTACTTACTTTGGATAACTGAACAGGACAAGAAGCAATGGATGGAAACTAGTCAAGGAGAGAAGCAACCTAGAACTAAGGAGAAACTTCCTGACAGTTAGAACAGTTAACCAGTGGAACAACCTGCCTCCAGAAGTGGTGAATGCTCCAACACTGGAAGTTTTTAAGAAGAGACTGGACAGCCATTTGTCTGAGATGGTATAAGGTTTCCTGCCTTAGCAGGGGGTTGGACTAGATGACCTCCAAGGTCCCTTCCAACTTCTTCTTCTTCTTCTTCTTCTTCTTCTTCTTCTTCTTCTTCTTCTTCTTCTTCTTCTTCTTCTTCTTCTTCTTCTTCTTCTTCTTCTTCTTCTTCTTCTCCTTCTCCTTCTCCTTCTCCTTCTCCTTCTCCTTCTCATTATTATTATTATTATTATTATTATTATTATTATTATTATTATTATTATTATTATTATTATTATTATTATTATTATTATTATTATTATTATTATTATTATTATTATTATCTGCAAGAAAACAACCACGGTCTGAGAGCACCAAGGACCCTTCAGATACTTGCACAGGAAAGAGGCAGTGGAAAACTTCAGGGATTTTTCCTGGCAGTCTTTGAGAATCAGACACAATTGAACGGAAGGAAGAAATATACTTACACACAAACTTCCATATACATTTTGAATAAGTAGGTGATGAAATGTCTTTAAAATGTCTTTCTTTGAACCCAGAATGGGTCCATTTCTTCCTGCCTGGTTGCTTGGAATGACTGTTTTATTCTGAACAATTTCTAGATTGGATCTCTCTTTAAGGATCTTCCACCCATGACTTCGTCTTTTGCCCTTGCGTGTTGGTGAATAAGTCAACCCCCCTTTTTTCCCCTCTGGGACAGCCCCTCAAACATTGGAAGACTGCTGTCACATCACCCCTAGTCCTAATCCTAATTCTGGAGCTCATGTTATCTTCTATTTTGGCTGTGGGTGAACTTCTTCATCTGCTTCCAGAATCAGCAGGTTAAAAGTTGGTTTCCTTTCCAGTGGTCTGATTCATTTCTTATTCTATCCAGAGGAGTATAGAGCATTTTCTCTAAAATTCCAATAGATACTGCAAGGAGTAGCTTTTGTCTTACCTTCCTCATTGTTGTTTTTTTTTAGAGTTTAGAAGTATAAGATCACATTTTAGAATGGAACAGAATAGAATAATGGAGTTGGAAGGAACCTTGGAGGTCTTCTAGTCCAGCTCCTGCTCAATGAAGCTTTATTTTTGGGTTAGTTAAACATGTTATACATTTTATTGCCTTCCCCCCCCCCCCAGTTTCTTTTGTGAATGGAAAAAAAAGAGTTGGGCATTGGAATTCTTGCATTCATAATGCATTTATTCAAACAATTGTGCCAAAAATATACTGAGATGCACATTCAAATTTTAGAATGTAGTATAAATGAATCCCAAGTGCCACATAGCAGAGTGAGCGCCTGTTACTCATCCCAGCTTCTGCCAACCTAGCAGTTCGAAAGCACGTAAAAATGCAAGTAGAAAAATAGGGAACACTACGGTGGGAAGGTAACAGCGTTCCATGCACCTTTGGCGTCTAGTCATGCCAGCCACATGACCACGGAGACATCCTCGGACAAGCACTGGCTCTTCGGCTTTGAAACGGAGATGAGCACTGGCCCCTAGAGTCGGAAATGACTAGCACACATGTGCGGGGGAACCTTTACCTTTACCTATAAATTTATTTATTTATGTATTAGTTGAATTTATATACCACCCTATTCCCGAAGGACTCAGGGTGGTTCACAGGGCAGTTAAAACAGTACAAAAAAGAATACAATGGAATTAAATTAGTACAAGCCCACAATTCATAATAACAATAAAATTAAAATTTTAAAATTAATTTATATAATTTAGTATAATTTAATTAAAATACTTTAAAATTTAAAATCCCTCAGCTTGCCTCTTCCATTAGAATTAAACCTGCTGGGCTGGCATTCCTGGAAGAGGGCAAAGTTAGAAGTGTGCCACTATTGTTATTCCTTTACACCATGAGTTAGGTTAATAACTCAATGAATAAAAAATTAGATCCAACTGATTTTGGGCTCATCAAATCTATACAGAATAGTAGAGTTGGAAGGGACCTTGGAAATCTTCTAGTCAGTGGTGGGATTCAAATATGTGGACAACTGATTCTCTGGGTGGATTCCGCTTCTGGAAGTCCATTCTGAGCCTGGGCAACAAAAAAATTAGCTACTGGTTCTGCTGAAGTGTTGCAAACTGGCTGCTTCTAGTCCATCCTCCTGCTCAGGCAGAAAACCCTATACTATTTCAAACAAATGGTTGTCTAATCTCTTCTTAAAAATCTCTAGTCTTGGCACACCCATAACTTCTGGAGGCAACTTGTTCCACTGATTGTTCTAACTGCTAGGAAATTTCTCCTTAGTTCTAGGTTGCTTCTCTCCTTGATTAGTTTCCATCCATTGCTTCTTGTTCTGCCTTTAGATGCTTTGGAGAATATCTTGACTCCCTCTTCTTTGTGGCAGCTCCTGAGATATTGGAACACTGCTATCAGGTCACCCCTAGTCCTTCTTTCCATTAAACTAGACGTACCCAATTCCAGCAACTGTTCCTTATATATTTTAGCCTCCAATTTTTCACCCATTGCTAAAAAATGTTACAAAGCTACAAACCCCAATGGCCTAAAACTTGACAGATGAAGTGGACATCTTCAAAATAACCTCTGTACAACATAATGGAAACACTGCAACTTTTTTCGAAGCAGGACCCTATCCTTTAGATAACATCAGAGATTCATGCTAGGAATATACCAATGTTTTAAAGAAGAGGGGTATTTTTTTTAAAAAAAAATTAGAATGAAATAGCATAATGATTTTTGTTTCCCCATACATATTGATGTTTTAAATACATGCGTAGCTTTGGTGGCTGAAAAATAACCAGCCCAAGGAAAAGAGTCTTTTGCTTGACAGTTACAAATCAATGGAACATGAAACTCGAGAGCCACAGTTACAGAAGAAAGCCAAACCAATGACATCTGTGGCCTCTTGTGTTCTAATTATGCTTCAAGAGAGCAGACTGGGAAAATGACTTTTTGTGGTGTTACGGCGGGAAGCAAGCGATGTCATTTCTTCATCTGCAGCCCGTTTGGGAACATGACAGTTAATGTTTTGGAAGTGATTTGCATATTTCCAATCATCTGCCTCTGGCAGATATGGGGAAAAAAAGTTTTCAACTGCCAGGTTTGATAGTCACAAAGTCTGGCAGCTGCCTGTAACCGGAAAATGAAGCAAAACACATCAGGAAAGGGGCACTGGGGGAACATGCGTGCTTACCTTTCCCATTCACACAACCTTGGGAATTTCTAATGTTTGCTCTGTTCTCAATAAACACCCATCACCAGAAAGACACAGGGGAGGCTCGTTAGCCTGGGTTCCAACAGGCCCAAGTATTGGTTCAATTTCAAGCAAAATTTGTGATTTTTCACTTTTCTCGTGGTGTTGTTATTTGGGTTCACTGCACAGTCAGCCAGATGTTCAGCCTGAATTTGGCATTTTTATCCACTTAGCGAGTCCTTCCCAAGGACTGGGACAGGCAGAGGTGGATGTTTGATGGTGTTAAAGGTATTGTCATAGGCAGTGCTTTTTTTGTATAAGAAAAAGGTGCTGGAACTCACACATGTCATACAACCCGCCTTGCCTACCCTACAAGGTTCCATCCCAAAAAGGTGCCGGAAGTCCGTTCTGAGCGTTCTATGAGAAAAAAAAAGCCCTGGTCACAGGATGTAGAGCATTCTGAATAAAGCTGCCTTTTTGCATTTGACTGTTATGGTTCATCGCACAGTCAGCCAGATGTTTAGCCTAGATTTGGCATTTTCATCCACTTAGCGAGTCCTTCCCAAGGACCTGAGATAGACAGTAGTTGATCCTCGATGGTGTTCAAGGTATCTATTATCACTTTTATTTCCTTTTCTGCCATTCCCTGTTCCCATTTATTCACAGTATTTCTGAGAATCCATCAAACGAATGCTTGAGGCTTTAGTCTGTTGCTGTTCATAAAGGTGATGCTGAATTGATCTTAGTGTTGATTTTTTTTTAAAAAAAAATGAATCTTTCATTTCTAAAATAAAATGTCCTCTTAAAATTACAGTAATAAGTACTTAGGTCATAGGGAATGCATGTTGCTTAGATATTGTGCCTGCTCTCATCAGTTCGATGCAGTGTAGAGACTGAGAAAGCATAATCAAGTTTCAGAATGACCTCAGAAGGACTAATCATTGCCAACCATCATCGTGCTTTCCATAATTACCAGAGTGATATCTTTAGCAGCCATGTCAACCAACTCCGTTCTATTACCCCCACGTTGCATCCGGAGGATGAAAACAGAAGGAATAATAGTTTCTACAAAGCCAATGTGGAATTTGGAACCAAGCCGAAATTAAATCCAGGAGCTCAAATGATCCATGATAACGGAGATATTCATGGGACCTTCAGCTGATTAAGTTGAACATCTGCCAAACAGTTTTCTGGGACAAATCCAAAGGTGGAATACCGAGGGGAGAAAAAAAACTTTAAACATTACAGTTTGAAATCCTCCATTTTTCCTTCCTTTTAAATAGTGAAGTATACAGCATAAATAGCTGAATGTTGAGGCATGTATCATTTAGTTTATCACATGATAGTCATACAATCATGTTCCAAACCCTTCAAAAGTTAGCATGTTTCAACCCTACAATGAGAAAAGAAAAAATATGAATAACAAAACATTTCTGCCTTAAGCAAAAAGATAGTTAATGCTAGTTAATGCTATTCTTGCTTTCCATCTTGATAAGAAACTGTTTTTTCCGAAGAGCACAAAGTGAAAAAGACCTACTTTATATATATATATATATATATATATATATATATATATATATATATATATATATATGTGTGTGTGTGTGTGTGTGTGTGTGTGTGTGTGTGTGTGTGTGTGTGTGTGTGTGTGTATACGTATACGTATACGTATATGTATATATATTAGTATTTTCTTTCTCTCCACGATGGACTGGTCTGTCAACAGTGTTCCAATATCTCAGGGGCTGCCATAAAGAAGAGGGAGTCGGGCTATTCTCCAAAGCACCTGAAAGCAGGACAAGAAGCAACGGATGGAAACTAATCAAGGAGAGAAGCAACCTAGAAGTAAGGAGAAACTTCCTGACAGTTAGAACAACTAACCAGTGGAACAACCTGCTTCCAGAAGTGGTGAATGCTCCAACACTGGAAGTTTTTAAGAAGAGACTGGACAGCCATTTGTCTGAGATGGTATAGGGTTTCCTGCCTTAGCAGGGGGTTGGACTAGATGACCTCCAAGGTCCCTTCCAACTACTACTTCTTCTTCTTCTTCTTCTTCTTCTTCTTCTTCTTCTTCTTCTTCTTCTTCTTCTTCTTCTTCTTCTTCTTCTTCTTCTTCTTCTTCTTCTTCTTCTTCTTCTTCTTCTTCTTCTGCCAGCAATGGAAAACATTTTTTTTCATTTACATTTGTCTCGATTTATATACAATATTCTAGATCTTCTATTGCCTGGATGCCCTCTGGAGCTTAAGCCAAATTTCATTCGTTCTGGCTTCAACCTGTTTTGTTTTCCACTCTCTGTCTGCCTTTGTTTTGGCTTTCAACTTTTCTCCAGATGTGTTGTAGTAATAGATCCCAATAATTGTTGGGCTGGATGGTGAACCCACCAAGGAAAAGTCCATTAAGATTCCATACTTCCCAAAGTGCATGCTCATAAAATAATTGGTTTGGGTTTTTTTTGCTCAAGGTAAATTGTCTTTGGTTTGTTTCTACAAGGTGGTGTTTGGAGCACCTTCAACATCCAACTTACACAACAAATGTGCATTATTTTCTTTCTTGGGTACATTTTTAGCAGCTTGACACATATCTTTAAATTCTTGATAATAAAACTTGTGTTTTAATGGTAGTCAGGAAAAGGTGAGTAAGATGATGAAATGTTTAGAGGCTGATTAACAAGACATGGATAGCAGACAAAAATAACATAAAAAACACACTTAAGATTTAGTCAATAAAGCTTTAACAGACTGGCATATAATTAATGCTATTCTCAACAGGATATTATTAGGGGGGAAAATGTCATCTTGAATCTGACCACATTTTTATAATAAGCTAAATTGAAAAATGCAATTTGGATGATATTTCCTCCCACTTTCTAAAAAAACTAAGGGATGTCTTATAGGTAACCTTGTTTTCTGTCAAGTCTCCTCATGGAATATTTCCACTTTCTTCCTGTTATATCCAGAAACACTTTTAATGCAATGTGTGTTTCCTGCTTTCCTGTTTCATATCAATGGCAGATGCTCAAAACACATTCCGGATACTCAGTATGAGAGGTAGCAAAAATGCAGATAACAAGATTCATGAAAATCCACTGATGATTGCAATTTATTGGATAGAGATCTAATCAATCCTTCAGTGGCAAACAGCTTGAACTCTTATCAAAGAACAGGATATTACCAACTTTATTTATTTATTTTTTAAGGGCACAGTAATAGTTCCAGATATGATGATACTTCACGGAGACATAAAGAAATCAAATCACAACAGGTGGATATACCTAGCTGATCTTAAGAATGGTGGACAGGATTTAATTGTGGATGGGGGACAACCAAATTCCAGGTTGATACATAGTTTAGGAATGATAATAATGTCCCAGAGAAAGCAATGAAAATCTACTTCTACATTAATAGAACATGTCTGCATTAATAGACATGTCAATGTAGTCTATCCTCATTTGACTGCAGCCTTTGAAACTCACTTAAATTCTATTGATTTCAATACACCAACTTTTATTATTTATTATTTAGTGTACATTGAGAACATGATAGATGAGAAGTAAACATATACACACAATCCATATAATTGCATACAAAATGTCTATGGGATATGGCAGTGGCTTCAGAATTGGACGTCCAATTCAGCTATACAAGCAATTACCTCTGGTATTGCTTCATGCAGACCTTCAAGGGAACCAAAGAATGAACGTTGTGAGCAATCTCACACCAACTAGTATAAAAACATAAAGCTATTTAAATTTGATAGTGTTGGTCAATAGACACTTTTAGTGGACCGTCATTTTTTAATGAAGAATATGGAACTAAATGGCTGGTTCTACATGTCTTCCTTCAATTCATAATATCCAAAGGAGAAGGAGCTCTAAGAAAAATTGGCCCATATATAGAACCTCAGAAGAGCATATCCTGACAAAAACCAAAGATTGGATACCACGGTTCATAGTCCTGAAGGACAAAAGTGATCCAAAAAACATGGAAAACCCTACCAATGCAATGTGAAAATGCAACCACAAACATTTGCCTACAAATAGGAAAAGCAAGAATACAGTATCCAAAAAGGCCAATGTCAAAACATTTAGGGAAAGGTAAAGGTAAATGTTTAGGTAAAGGTAAAGGTTCCCCCGCACATGCGTGCTAGTTGTTTCCGACTCTAGGGGCCGGTGCTCATCTCCGTTTCAAAGCCGAAGAGCCACCGCTTGTCCGAGGACGTCTCCGTGGTCATGTGGCTGGCATAACTAGCCGCCAAAGGCACACGGAACGCTGTTACCTTCCCACCGTAGTGGTCCCTATTTTTCTACTTGCATTTTTACATTCTTTCGAACTGCTAGGTTGGCAGAAGCTGGGATGAGTAACAGGCGCTCACTCTGTTACGTAGCACTCAGGATTTGAACCATCAAACTGCCGACCTTCTGATCAACAAGCTCAGCGTCCTAACCCTGAGCCACCGCGTCCCATAAAAAATTATGGAAAAAATTGAATATGTTTTGAAAATGAAAGGAGGGCCATGTCATCCAAGAAGAAGACTAAGTAGTCTCCAGAAGCTTCAAGAATGGTGGTAGAAATGCTAATGCACAGCTGAGGCTTGCAAGGACAAGAAAAGAGGGGGCAATTTGACTACTTTAGAAACAAAAGCAAAGCTAAGTGGATGTAGATGCCTGCTGAGTAGAAAATATTGAGAGGCTTATGAGGGATAGTGAGAAGATAAAATCTCTTAACTCCTCTTTAGTGTTGATCTGGAGAGCTTTTTCTTGTTAATGTCTATGGAAATTCTCAATCATCCAAGTCATGGTTGTCCCAAAGGTGCTTTTCAAAAGCAACTGGACTTTCTTGGTTGTTTTTTTTCCCCTTGAAAATATTTTCCTTTCTCATCCAAGTAGCAGAAGTGAACAAGTTTCTTGGATGAGAAACAAAATATTTTTAAGGAAAAACAACAAGAAAGTCCAGTTGCCTTTTGAAAAGCACCCGTGGGACTTGCCTTTGGTGGTTATTTTACTGGGAGAAGGAAACAACTGCACCGAAAGACAAAGAAGGAGAAGGTAAAAGAGTACACAATTAATATAAATGGTTTAGGTCATCCGTGCCAAACACTTACATTCGGATGTAATGAAGGAACTAAAAATAGAAAAGAAGAAGAAGAAGAAGAAGAAGAAGAAGAAGAAGAAGAAGAAGAAGAAGAAGAAGAAGAAGAAGAAGAAGAAGAAGAAGAAGAAGAAGAAGAAGAAGAAGAAGAAGAAAGTTGGAAGGGACCTTGGAGGTCATCTAGTCCAACCCCCTGCTCAGGCAGGAAACCTTATAGAAGAAGAAAAAGAAGAAGAAGAAGAAGAAGAAGAAGAAGAAGAAGAAGAAGAAGAAGAAGAAGAAGAAGAAGAAGAAGAAGAAGAAGAAGAAGTTGAATATATCAAATTGAAGTGACCTATAGTTTATCTTTTGAGTCTTATTTCATTATTTAGCCAAAAGGAAATAAATGAAATAATCAAGATACACCAACCAATCCAATCAGATTTGACTCATGACTTGACTTCTCAGTCAAGTTGGGGATTTCTGTGTGTTTGTTTAAGCTTCCGAACCAATTCAGAACCCTCCAAAATTACACAAGGCAAGTTGACATGGCTGTTGGACTAAAGAATTGATTTGATTTGGAGATTTGATCAAATCCCTTTTGAAATTAATTTCGGGAACGGAGATAAACACTGAATATGAAACAACATTCAAGAGCTTTCTTTCACTACTTTTATTGAAGCTCTGTTAGCCTCTTCTTCCTTTAAGATTTCTGTCCCAAAAGATAACAGTTTCCCTTTAGAATTGACTTAACATCCTTTGGTTCTTTAATAAAGAATCAATGTAGTTCTATTGCAAAGTAATATTGAAGTAGGATTCACATCTTAATACAGAAGATTCTCAAAGTAAATATAAAGATAAAAACAGGGGCTTTTCTTTTAGATTTAATGGATAAAGAACTTTACAAAAGTGTGGAACCTTGATGCCTATGTATGCGGATGACAGCTTTTAGGAATACTTTATGCACAAAAATGGAACAATACTTTAATTCCCACAATGGATGAATGGGTTACAAAGGTTGGAGGAGTTAGCAGAGAGGTCTAAATTGACTGTTTTGATTAAAGAAAAAAAAACACAATATTGTTTCTACTTGGAAATCACTTTTGGACTTTGTGCTTGAGGTGGAAAAAAATAAAAGTTTGATTTGGGGTTTTGCTGATTAGACAGGTTTGTTGTTCTAGAAATGGCTAGTATGTATTAGTATATAAAAGTAAAAAAAGTAGCAGTTTTATGTTACCATCATATTGTACTGCACCAAAAGAAGTCATGCTTTCCTTTTTCCCCCTGTTGCCCTATAGTTTTGTCTCTTCCCCCTTTCCTCCCTTAGTTTTCTCCTTATTTTCTTTTTTTCTTTCTACTTCTGTATTTTATATTTTGATAAACTAATACAAAATACCAAAAAGAAGGAGCAATGCAATTCTATGTACGCTGAAGAGGATCAGGAGACAATTATAACATCAAAGTCTAATTGTACATAACTACTACTTACGTTAAGGGACGTGGTGGCTCAGTGGGTTAGGATGCTGAGCTTGTCGATCAGATGGTCGGCAGTTTGGCGGGTCGAATCCCGAGTGCTGCGTAGCAGAGTGAGCGCCTGTTACGTGTCCCAGCTTCTGCCAACCTAGCAGTTTGAAAGCATGTAAAAATGCAAGTAGAAAAATAGAGACCACTACAGTGGGAAGGTAAGAGCGTTCCGTGCTCCTCTGGCACGGAGATGCCAGACAAGCGCTGGCTCTTCGGCTTTGAAATGGAGATGAGCACTGGCTCCTAGAGTCGGAAATGACTAGCACGCATGTGCGGGGGAATCTTTACCTTTACCACTTACATTACTTGAACTGTTATTATTGTGGTGGTAGTGATGGTGGTGGTGGTGTGTCTGTATGTGTGTGAGAGAGGTTTACTAAGGCAGAATGGCAAGTGCCAAACCAATTCCTTTATCTTTCATACTTCATGCGTTACTCCAAAGGCAGCCTCTGGTCTAAAATGGCATTTGTATTCAGCTCGTTATGGCGTTACGAATGCTTATATTTCCTACATCAATTTATTTAAACATAATGTTAAGGTGCAGAATGGAAAAATCACAGTGACCTGTGAGGCATGTTCCCCTTTTTGTAATTTAAACCTTTCAGTGTTTCCATTCCTCTCCTCTGCCCACCCCACACCTTTATTTTTTATTCTTTTTTTTCAGTTCCATGAAAGGGATTTTCAGCAAGGGGAAAAAAAAACCAGCAGGGAAGCTGGGAAAGGAACAAACCAGGAAATAGCAGGGTAGTTGCCATTGTCAAGGGGAGACAGAAGTGGAGAGGGGGAGAATTGGAAGGGATTTGGTTTAAATGCAATTAGGTTGGCCTAGAAGAACAAAATTCTGATTTAACAGTCATGACCCATTTAGGCCCAGCAAGAATAACACGGCCCAAAGAATTCAAATTGTGGTTCTCCCATCAGAAATTGTTTCTAGGATACCTGCTGTGAGTAATGGCTTCAAACTGCACAGGGCACGAGTGCTTTACTCCAGAAAAGGCAGCTAAAAGGAAAGAGCAGAGCAGTTGGGCCTTCGATACAAATGTTTGTCATTCCACCGACACCCCTATCTATTTAAGGAACAGAAGCTACTTTTCATTTTTTCCTTTGCTTTACCTTCTCTGCCTTTAAAAAAACAAAAAACAAAAAAACCAACAACAACCAGATTTCTTTCAAGCTTTGTTACAAACAGCAGGGTCTGCTTGTATATTACGGCGTCTTCAGGAGAAAAAAAAAAACAGGAAAAGGTTTTTCGATTCTTCATTATACGATCAAAAATCCTGTTTTGCAGAATTAGCAACACTGTGCCGGACCATGGGTGGGCTCGTGAGGCTGTGTATCAGGCGAGGAAAACAAAGATTAAAGAAATAAGCCACCGCTTGCAGACAAGAGATTGCTAATTGGTATCTTGTAGGTTTGATCAGTTTTGTGAAATGAATGCTCCTTACTTATCAATGAGCTGTAAAAAGGGTTGATTTTATCATTATTATTTTTTACATGTGAGAAACGGAATGAACATATCGTAGGGTGCATATTGATAGTGATTGTATGGTACTGTTGTCCTCTTTGCATTGCAGGAACCTGACCACTGTCTACATCAGGGGTCTTCAAACTTGGCCCTTTTATGACTTGTGGACTTCAACTCCCAGAATTCCTCAGCCAGCATGGCTGGCTGAGGAATTCTGGGAGTTGAAGTCCACAAGTCATAAAAGGGCCAAGTTTGAAGACCCCTGGTCTACATGGTTCTTTGCTCAATTTTTCACACAGTCCAGTTGTTTAATAACCTTCAGCCCTCCACCTCTCTGATTCAAATGGTTAGGTTGTATAACCATGGAAAGTTCTTTGTTGTTAACCCCCCTTTTTCTGTAAACATCACAACACAGGTTCTCATTAGCTTGCAGAAGAGTTTAGAAATGACTTAACATCCATTGGTTCTTTAGTTTGAAAACTCAGATTATAAAGCATCAATGTAATTCTATTGCAAAGTAGTAAATCTTCTGTATCTTAATACAGAAGATTCTCAAAGTGAATATAAAGATAAAACCAGGGGCTTTTCTTTTAGGTTTAACGGATAAAGAACTTTTTTTAAAAAGCGTGGAACTTTGATGTTTATCTATGTTGACGACAGCTTTTATGAATACTTTATGCACAAAAATGGAAGGATAGTTTAATTCCCACAATGGATTAATGGGTTGCAAAGGTTGATGGAGTTAGCAGAAACATCTAAATTGACAGTTTTGATTAAAGAAAAAAACAACAACAACACAATTTTGTTTCTACTTGGAAACCACTTTTGGACTTTGTGCTTGAGGTGGAAAAAAATTTGATTTTGGGTTTTGCTGATTAGACAGGTTTGTTGTTATAGAAATGGCTAGTATGTATTATTATATAAAAGTGAAAAGTAGCAGTTTTATGTTACCACCATATTCTACTGCACCAAAAGAAGTCAGAAGTCAATCCTTTCCTTTTTTTTTCTTTTCCCTGTTGCCCTATACCAGGGGTAGGCAACCTCGGCTCTTTTATGACTCATGGACGTCAACTCCCAGAATTCCTGAGTCAGCATAGTGGAATCAGGAATTCTGGGAATTGAAGTCTATGAGTCATAAAAGAGCCGAGGTTGCCTACCCCTGCCCTATACTTTTGTCTCTTCCCCTTTCCTTCCTTAATTTCATCTGGCTATTTGTTGCAGGTTGATTATGTGGAGTTATTTTTTTTAACTTTGTTTTTTGCTTATGAAATAACAGAATAACAGAGTTGGAAGGGACCTCAGAGGTCTTCTAGTCCAACCACCTGCTCAGGCAGGAAACCTTATGCTATTTCAGACAAATGGTTGTCCAAAACCAATATTTTGTGTCAAATAAATGTCTTCCCATACCTTTGTGATGTGATGCAATGGTCAGGTCATTGCCGAAAGTGGACATTAGAGCAGATTGAAACGTAACAATACAGTCTGATAATTTACTAGCGAGTTATGATGATTCCGACAGACATAATTGACTCTCCTGGAGCCACCAGTGCTCACCTATTTCTAGGTGTAGGGGCTCAGTTAACTGCGTGACTAAAGTCCCTCCCATCAGGGAGCCATTGGCTTGCTCGTATGCCCATTTTCATGGCAAATGGCAAGCTAATGATGCATCAGGAGCATCCAGAATCAACTAGCACCTTTAAATCTACCTGCGCCCCCAACTTAGGGATTATGACATTGTCAGAGAGTGAGAAAGGTGGCACGTGTTGACTCACCATTGGGTCGTTGTCTCCTTTGTCATCACTGTTGAAAGAGGGCAGAGCGGGGGCGGGTCCAGCCTGAGTCCCAGCATCCTCCTGTGTGGTGGATGTGACTTGGGCAACAGGTTGTGGTGTGATCCAGTTGGATTTCTCTCTCGTTGGCTGCTGGGGAGATTTCTTTCTCACTGCTGGTCCCAGTCCCAGTCTATTCTGCTGTTGGGGGTAGGGACTGGGCAGTTCACTGTTCAATGTCCCTGCTGTCCGCATCGGACGCACCTGATTGGTGCACCTGCAGGTAGCCTGGGTCTTTCAGCAGCTGCGGCACTATTGTATGTTTTTTTTTTACAAGTACACCAATGCTTTAAAAAACAAAACAAAAAAAAACCCAATAGCCAAGGGCCTGAACCAACCTAACTCATTTGTCTTTGAACTGAGGGCAAAAGGCTGTTACCTTAACATTGTGCTTGTACATCTGACTTATTCCAGCACCTAATTAAAAATGTTGGCTCAGACTGGCACTCAGTGTGGACTCAACTTTGGTTTCCTATGAGACACAAGCCAACCAAACAGCTGTCTACAACATTAGAAATCTTGCAGTTGAATAATTTGGGAGCTGCTTAAATATTTTGTTTGGTTCCAATTTTCTCCTGGCCTAATTGTTACCAGGTGAGCTTTGGAATAGGCCAGGGGTAGGCAACCTTGGCTCTTTTATGACTCATGAACTTCAACTCCCAGAATTCCTGAGCCAGCGTGCCTGGTTGAGGAATTCTGGGAGTTGAAGTCCACCAGTCATAAAAGAGCCAAGTTTGCCTACCCCTGGAATAGGCATAGCTTTGATGTTTTTAGATCCACTCTGTCCCTCCCTCTCTCTCCTTCTCTCTCTCTCTCTCTCACTCACTCACTCACTCTCCCTTTCTTCCTCTCTTTCTCTCTCTCTCCCTCTTTCTCCCTCCCTCTCTCCCCCTCCCTCCCTCTCCCTCTTGTGTATGTATGTATTGAAAGCAGGCAGTGGAAGGTCTTAAACGTTGGCTGGGGTATCAGACTGAGTTATGCTTTGGCAGTGCTAAAGTTGCAGAGGTATTTTAAATGTGTTGCATGTTTACTGCAACATATTCAGATCACTTTGCTAATATACATATGATAAGGCAGGAATTCCTACCTTTAATATCTCCTCTTTCTGATACAGCAGAGAGTTTTATTTGGTATCTTTCTCTCTCTCCTTTCCCCACAGGAGGGATAAGAATCATGAAACAATGACATTGTATGTGATGGTCCTATCTTATGTAGATTCTTTCTTTTCCCCCCAATTTTCAGTTTCCAACTAAATAAATCTCCGTCCCCTGACATTCCATATATCTGATTTATATAGCTGTTCTTCTGGACGAGTCTTTGGAATAAACCCAACTGTGGTGATATTTTCATCTGACAACAGAATTGTTAAAATACACTAGGGATTGAAATCAGGCTGCACAGCAACCAAAAGAGATTAGAGTTGTGGGGACTGCATGTAACACTGATAGATTCAATATTAATAAATGTAAAGTCCCAGAGTCATAGGGAAAATAAATGAAAACAGCATAGATGCAATGCTGAAAGAAGTAACCAAGCAACAGCATCATTGCAGCACAGAGTCCTGTTCTTTTTAAGTACATCCTAAATGTCCTTTTAAATAACTTCAAAATGAAACAGGAAAAGGGAAGGAAAAAGCTAAAATGGATGGATGGATGGATGGATGGATGGATGGATGGATGGATAGACAGACAGACAGACAAATCTATCTGTCTGTCTCTCTGTCTGCCTGCCTGCCTGTCTACCAAGAGCTAGAAAGTGGCACAGTGGCTAGAATGCGGTAGTACAGGCTAATTCTGCTGATTGCCAACTAGCAGTTTAGCAGTTCGAGTTTCACCAGCTCAAGGTTGACTCAGCCTTCCATCCTTCAAAGGTTAGTAAAATAAGGATCCAGATTGTTGGGGGCAATAGGGTGACTTAGAAAGGGCTGTAAAGCACTGTGAATGGCACAATCATTTTTTTTTCATAGAACGTAATAAGAATTCTAAAGTCACAAGTGCCATTGCTGTCTGTCTGTCTGTCTGCCTGCCTGCCTGCCTGCCTGCCTGCCTGCCTGTCTGTCTGTCTGTCTGTCTGTCTGTCTGTCTGTCTATCTATCTATCTATCTATCTATCTATCTATCTATCTATCTATCTATCTATCTATCTATCTATCTATCATCTATCTATCTATCTATCTATCTATCTATCTATCTATCTATCTATCTATCTATCTATCTATCTATCTATCTATCTATCTAGCCAACTAGCCAACCAGCCATCTAGCCAACCAGCCATCTAGCCATCTATCTAATCATATGGCAATGTTACATTAGTCAGGAGACTACAGTGTTAATACAGAGACATTATTTGGCTATCTTAAGACTGCTAAGCCCATTCAGTTCATGCTCATGTGCTACCAATGGTGAACGACAGCCATAACATCCAAAATTAATTCACTACAGGCCAAGGCATCTTCATTGAAGCTTATGGACTTTAATCTACATGTTGATCCAATGCAAGATCACTGAGCTAGCTTCTATGCCTAAAGAAGACCATAACTCGTAGTTTCCTAATTTTGAGTCTAGCATCTTAATCAGTACTTAAAATTACTACAGTATCTACTCCTGGGTGGATCTTGTCGCAGGTTACAATAGCTAGAAACCAAAATATTTGATTTCTTTGAACTGTAATTTTTAAAAAAAGTAGTAAAACAAGGACTGTCTTGTAAAGGGAAATTTGGAATTCTTATTATGCTCTGTGAAAAAAAAAATGATTCTGCCATCTAATACATTTTAACAACTTGTTTAGAAGAAAGGGGATATCTTTGGAAGAAATAGATGAATGTTTCACATGGTTCATTCTCAAGTCTTTGATTCTTTTCTTTTTCTTTTTTCTTTAATTATCTTTAGGGCCACTTACAGAAACAAACCTTACCAATACAAGTCTCTGTGTTGCGGGGGGAAAAAGAGAGATAAGATATTTTGCAGAAATAAATGTATGAGAAAACAATAGAAAAAAAAGGCAGTTCTACAACTGCATTTTTATGAACAGTGGACCAGAGAGAACCACGGTTCAAATTTTAGCAGTGTAATATATTGAATTGACTGCAGTAGGGAAAATGGTTGCTGATTCATTGAAGAAATAATTCTTTATTAAGAGAAGGTGGCAAAATCCACTTATTATATTTAAGAGAAATTTGGAGAGGATGCAATAAAATACCATCTTTCTTCTCTCAGAAATACTGTACATTTGGGATATCTGGGTTTTTTGTTGTTGTTGTTTTGTTTTTGGAGAGCAGCTGCCCCAACCTTTTAGTAATCCTATCCATGATGTGTCAGAAATAAACGAGTTTAGGATCTGATATAAGGGCATGTGGGATTGTCATCTTGATATTTATCTCTCAAATATTTCTTCCATTAATAAAGCAGATCACCTGTTGCATTTTTCTTTAGCTTCAGTTCATGGCTTTAGTTGATTTCAATGAATACAATTTTGGAAATGAAAAATCACAGTAAACTAAGCAGTAACGTTTTTGGATTGAGGGAGCTACGCTATAATAAGCCAACTCTGATTTTTCTCACTATATGATCTGCACTACTAGTATTTCTTTCTTTCTTTCTTACACACACATACACACACACACACATGTGTGTGTGTGTATAAGGCTACAGCAGTCATAATCCATCTTTGTATCATGCCAAGAAACTGGAAGATATTTGATTGATCAGAAATTGAGCTACACTTGACAACATCATGTCCTTTACTTATGCAGACCCTCTTTTTCAAAACTGTTATCATGCTAACGAAGGAGAATATTTGTAGCTCAGGGCTGAAACGAAGAGTCCTTGGTGCTCTCTATGCTAGCAACCTCAGAGAGCACCAAGGACCCTTCACATTATTATGCCTTAACAGGTTTTGCCGGAGACTCATTTTTTTCTTTAAAAAAAACATGTTTAAGACAACAAATGTTAAAACTCAATATTGGGGACATTAGATGTTGGCATTTTGTACTCATGAAATGAAACCTCACAGTCCACCTCTGATAGGATTAGAGTTCCATGTTGTCCTTGATGCCTCAGCTGGATTTTTTTTTACCCAGGATGTACACATTTGTGTGATAAACCTTCTTAATCTTAAGGCTAACACCAGATGGAAATCCAAGCTTCTACATTTTCTGGGATTGGAAAGCATTTGTCAAAATGAGTATGATGTGAGATTTGGAAAGTGCGGAAAAAAACAACTTATTAGGGACAGTGACCGGTTAATTTCAAATTATTGAACTAAAGAAATGTCCTAAATCAAAACAAAATAATGTTCTCAGAAAAAATCTCTCTCTGTTTGTGTGTGTGTGTGTGTGTGTGTGTGTGTGTGTGTGTATCCCATCTGGATATGTAATGAAAGGTTTGCTGGATAAAGAAATATAGTAAATTAAGTTTCTGCCTGCCCCTTTGTGAAATTGGACGATAAGTATATTCCAATTACTTCTCAGTAAAAGGAACATCAAACTTAATTGCTACTATTCAAATAGATGTGTCTTTTAACTAGAACCGTACAAAAATGTGGATCTAGGAATTATAGGAAGCTGGGTTTTGCTTTTTTTTTTCCCCCTACCTTTTTCAATGGACACTGAAATATTTTTTTTTTTTTTACCACAGCTGCAGTTTAGAATTTTTAAGGTCAATTCTACAGCCTTTTTGGAAGCCAGCAGCCTCTAAGTACATGGTAAAGAACATTCATATACTGGGGAAGAAAATTCATTTCTCTAGGGCCTGGTCCTAGACAAGGCTAACTCTCAGGTCTTCTTGGTTTAGAAAAAAACAAAACAGCAATGGGAGAAAAGTGTTGCTGCTCCAGCAGGGCTGTCACACTTGCCCCAAGTTAGGTTCTTAGGAAAGAAAGACCGTCGACTACATTTGTGCAAAAGGTGTGCTTTTACTAAAAAACAAAACAAAACAAAAAAAACAAGTGGTTACAGTACAGCAAAGCCAGAAATAAAAGTTTGTGCACAAAGGTTCCCCAATTAACTCTCCCTTTCCCATCCCTCCCCCCTGTTATCTCCCTACTGTCCAGTTACATTCAAAGGAATTGTTTTGGAAATGGTCCCTCATTGGCAGACTAAATGGTGAGCCGTTGCATTTCCTCTCCCAGGTCTCTGTCCTCGGACGATGAGGCGATGTCTCAGGAAGATGCAATGAATAGTTCCGGTTTCTCCCTTCCCAGCAGCTCCCTCTCCCCATAGCCTATGGCAGCTTAGCATCTAGTAAAATGAGGCTGAAGCTCAGGATGGTCAATTCTGACCTTTGGCTTTTAGTTCTGGCTTCCATAGATGCCTACTTGCCTTGCCTTTCCCCTCATGGCAAATATCTACCATTGTGATACGGCAACATGAGATCTTGAAAAGAGAATTTGATTCTTTATCCGTAAGCTTGAGAAAAGCCTTTGAGATGATGGGCAGGAGAGTGCCAAAGATCAGCTCCAGTCAAAGTTGTGGAGAACGCCTATAAATTTCAATAAAGTTGCACTTTGCTCTAGGGCTCCTGATGTGGATTGCTAAAATTCAGCCGATCTAAACACAGAATTCCTGACAGTCTTCGCTTTTGATTTATGATGCTGTCGTATGTGCAATACCTTTGCATTTAGCTTTTCACAAAGGGAACAAAAGAAAATTGCAATCTGGTGTACATCGCTTTGTCCCTTGTTCAATACCAAAACAAATGTAAAAGGATGGTGGTGATGAAGATAATGTTATCAATAAAAAATATGCCCAATACTTTTGGAATATTTTGATGGTGGTTATAGTTTTTTGTAATCTGATGCGGTTTCTGACATGAAATTTCTGGATATACAATGTGGACAGTGGCAACCTCATCCTTTTAAAGCTGCAGTATTTTTCTCTCTCTGCATCTTGATGAAAAAGAAGCCTGCCATTGCATGTCTGTGGCAGCCAAAGACATTTGCATCCAATCTTATTTTCTCCTGCCCTGCCCAATAGAGATTTATTAACCAGCTCAAGTGCCCAGTATTGACAAGTTATGGATTCTCAGAATAAACAACAATGAGTCTCAGGTTTAATGTCTCCTGTAATGATTGAGCTTCTCTAAAAGATAACATGTCACTATTTTTTACCTGGCTCCTATCTTATTCAAATCAAATGAATTAAGGATGGTTCCTTTGAACGGTGGCTAGTCAGTCAAAGCAATTCTTACCTGGACTGTACCTCAATATATAGACACATACCCATAATTAGACGTGAGGTTTTCCTAGGATGGAAGATTGCTTTCTGCAACCACATTATTTACGTTTGTTTTCGCCCATCCGCTTGGCTAGCCTCTTTATAGGCCTCTCCAGAGCTTCGTGTTACCTTGTGTGTGAAGTAAAATATGACAGTAAAGTGAAGATTGTCAGTGTTGGCAGCCAAGTTGAAGGACAACGCTGAACCCTGTACTGGCCTATCTCAGGCTAATTAGCAGTATGGAGGAACTCTATGCCACAGGCAGAGTTTTATCTAGAAAGGACATCTTTGCTGTTCCCACTGACAGCTGAATTGCAACTGTTCATGAAGAAAATGGCATTTTGAGCAGGGGAACAGGAACAGGTGAAGAGGCTTTAGGATAAGTGACAGTTCTACTGTCCTGAACTGTCCTGAGTGATCATAAATAACAGAGATGAAAAGAGGAAAGGTAGAAATAGGAATCATGGAATCGGAATTTAGTTGTAAGGAAGGAAGCCGCAGAAAAAGGACAAGAAGCTGGCTTTGCCAGTATGCAATGCAGAAATTGGAATGTAACAGCCTTGTGATTAATACAGGGTCATCCTGAATACAATCCAGGAATTTTGATTCTGAGTCTCGTAGAAAAGAGGACGTGGAAACTGTTAAGTGTGCCTTAGAACAAGACATGATGTTTGACAGCCTGAATAATGGAGAGTGGTCCAGATATTTCCTTTCTTCTCTTTTCTTTTCTTTTTTTGCTTTGATGGATGATTAGAATAAAAAGTAAGATTTTCTACCATGGAAAAGATGCACTAGAAAATCATGAGTGGGATATATGGATTCAGAACTTTGGGGACTATGTTTGGAATAGCCAAAGCTATTGGAGATTTGCTCCTTTATTGAGATGACAACGCAACTTTATTCATTTATTTATTCCTAACTGCATTACTTACCAGCATAGGAAAACGGTGTCTGGGGGACATTTCATCCAATTAAAGCAGAAGGAAAAAAGAAGGAAAGCCAATGGATGATTATTATTGTTGTTGTTGTCGTTATCTTTATCCTTCAATAGACATTTTTATTAAGAATTTTGATTATAGTAGTAAAATCTGACGCACACTAAACTTAAAGAAAGGAGTAGTAAAAAGTGCAAGAAAAAGAAAAATAGAGAAAGAGTAATATAAGAATACAATAATAGAAGAGAAAATAGATATAAAAAGAAGTCATTTCCAATCTTAAACACAAGGATAAACCTATTTATTGACACTTCTATTACTTTAAGGGTCAACACTGGAAGTTTTTAAGAAGAGACTGGACAGCCATTTGTCCAAAATGGTATAGGGTTTCCTGCCTGATCAGGGAGTTGGACTAGATGACCTCCAAGGTCCCTTCCAACTTTATTATTATTATTATTTAATTTAATTTAATTTAATTTATTAATATTTCTATACCGCCCTTCTCCCGGAGGACTCAGGGCGGTGTACAGGGCAAGAATAAAACACGGAAATTTACAAAAACTAAAAAATAATTAAATACATGCCCGATTAAAATACAATTAATACATAGTAAAAAACCCCAATAAAAATAATAAAAACCCCCACCAATCCCCCCTCAGGCCAGGCCGGCTTGCTCGAACAAGTATGTTTTCAGATCGTGGCGAAAGGAGCGCAGATCGGGCGCCGTCCGGAGCTCAACCGGTAACTGGTTCCATAGCTCCGGGGCGCCCACAGAGAAGGATCTCCCCCTGGGGGCCACCAGTCGGCATTCTCTGACTGGTGGCACCCTGAGGAGGCCCTCTCTGTGGGAACGCACAGGGCGCAGGGAGCTTGATGCCGGCAGCAGATGTTCCCTGAGGTACTCCGGCCCCATGCCATGGAGGGCTTTGAACACCATTACTAGCACCTTGAATCTCACCCGGAAGACAACTGGCAACCAGTGCAGCTCACGGAGCAGAGGTGTAACATGGGAGTATCGGGAGACTCCCAACACAACTCTCGCGGCTGCATTCTGTACCAGTTGGAGCCTCCGGGTGGTCCTCGAGGGAAGCCCCATGTAGAGAGTGTTGCAGTATTATTATTATTATTATTATTATTATTATTATTATTATTATTATTATTATTATTATTATTAAACATTTATTTCTTCATACCATATTATGATAGTTGTTTAAAAATAAATCCATAAAACTTCAACTTTTCAGTTCTAGTGTCAACAGAAAGTTCAAAAAGGACTGCCATAGAAAACAATATATTTTGTTTTAACTTTGATCAAATAAACCAATTTTATATTATCTTAATCCTTAGATCATTCAAACATTGGTGTAGGATTTAATTTGATTTCTTCTTTGGCCTGACCCATAGAATTCTTCAAGGCTTGAACAAGCATCTTTTTGTAAATCCAGTAGGGAAAATAATATATCCAGGTCACTCTCTTCATCTGCCATATGTATTTTTTTTTCTTTTAAATTTGTACTTCCATATGGAGAACGTATGGGCAATCTCCCATCCTCTCCTTATCTGGGAAAGGTTTCTTGGTTTTTTGCCATGGCCATCAGCTCCTCTTTTGCACCCTCTTCAGTTTGTCATACCTCCCATGGAGTCCAGGGAAATCCAAAATTTAATGGACAACACTACATTTTATTCCCTCCAATCCATCCAAAAAGGGGAAAAAAATAGTTCAGGCTGAGTTTGCAAACTTTTATTGAAAGAACTGCTAGCTACCGAAAATCCCTGCTATTATGCCATCTGATGCTGTTTGTACCAAGGTATACAACCAATGACTTCTTGGGCATCATGGTTCTGTAATAAAATACTGACCTCATTTAATAATAAATAAATAAAGTTAAACTAAACATGGCAATAATGCGACTAGGCTGCATTTTCCAAATGCATAGTGTGGAATAAAAATGCAAGGTTTCTCTCTCTCTCTCTAACAGCTTTGTTCCAAAAGCACACAAACTCTGAGGATGGGCAAAAACTAAACAAAACAAAACTCCACTTTCCCAACGGAGGCTGAGTGGGAATAAAGACCATCCATGGAGTATCAAAAGGGGGTTGTTTCTGTGTCTTTCATCTCCCACTTTCTTCAGGTTTTGTTTTGTTTTAATCTGCGATTTTACTGAAGATTTACTGCTTATTGGCTCTGGTTGCGGCTAGCAATTCTTGGACCTACCCATTCTGTGAAATTAAAAGACTGTCTCTGGACGTACGAGATGCAATCTGTTTGTTTGGCATACCTATCTGCTTATTGCATCTGTTAACATAGGATTTAAAAAAAAAACCTTGCTTGAAGCTGCATAATTTTTTAATCTAAGGATTCTGATAGATACATCCTTGAAACAAAACACTTTATGGAAAGGCTGAAAAAAATGGCAACCCGATAGTTGATTAGAATAGAATAGAATAGAATAGAATAGAATAGAATAGAATAGAATAGAATAGAATAGAATAGAATAGAATAGAATAGAATAGAATAGAATAGAATAGAATAGAATAGAATAGAATAGAATAGAATAGAATAGAATAATGGAATGGAATAGAATAGAATAGAATAGAATAGAATAGAATAGAATAGAATAGAATAGAATAGAATAGAATAGAATAGAATAGAATAGAATAGAATAGAATAATGGAATAGAATAGAATAGAATAGAATAGAATAGAATAGAATAGAATAGAATAGAATAGAATAGAATAGAATAGAATAGAATAGAATAGAATAGAATAGAATAGAATAGAATAGAATAGAATAGAATAGAATAATGGAATGGAATGGAACGGAATGGAATGGAATGGAATGGAATGGAATGGAATGGAATGGAACGGAATAGAACAGAACAGAACAGAACAGAACAGAACAGAACAGAACAGAATAGAATAGAATAGAATAGAACAATGGAATAGAATAGAATAGAATAGAATAGAATAGAATAGAATAGAATAGAATAGAATAGAATAGAATAGAATAGAATAGAATAGAAGAGAAGAGAAGAGAAGAGAATAGAAGAGAAGAGAAGAGAAGAGAGGAGTGGAGTACAGTAGAGTTGGAAGGGTCCTTGGAGGTCTTCTAGTCCAGGCCCCTGCTTAAACAGGAGAACCTATACCATCTCAGACAGGTGAATGTCAGTTCTGTAGCTGAATCTCAGAATTGTGCCAAAGATTGTTCAGACCCTGGTCAAGCTACCCGGTATGATTGCGGGTCAGCTGAGTAGCTACAAAAAAAATGCAGATGTGCTTGCAGGAGTCTTCTGAAGCATTGTAGAAAGATGGCAATAAAGCTTTCTAACAAATTGGCTAACTGTGTAGCATTACAATTGTGGGAGATAAATTCTGCCCTTTGTAAGAAGCCCCTGCTGGTATAGTGTAGTTGCAACAAAACTGTTGCCAAAGCAAGTAAACGCCTGATTAGTTTTGATTCAGTAGTGGGGTGCTAATCTACCTTTATGCATTGCAGATACAATACATTTGAAGGCATGTTGACAGATAGGATTTGGCAAAGCCCTTTGGCTGTTATGTATCGGTTTCATATTTTTAATATTGTTAATAAATTTGCAGCAAAGGACTTAAAGCTGAAAATGCCAATTATATTGGTAATGTCTGGAATTTATCTACTGATGAAGAATGTTAGCTCAGTCACACCAGGTTATAAAAGGATTACAATGTGCTTATGGAAAGATGTTAGTAAAACAGATGTCAAAAGAGCATTTCAAGGAATGTGTTCTGTCTCAGACTTTTAATTGGTTCTTTACTCATAGTCATACTGAACAATATGATTCTTAGTGATTAAGGTTAATTTGTTGTCTAAATGTTGAGCTGTAATATTCTTTATTTCTACACACATTCACGCACATACGTATCAGGTTAATAGTCAATTAATCTTGTCCTATTGCTATTATCTCAGATTCCTTATATTTTACAACTGGAGAGTATAAATGCCGTTCTTTATATCTTTCTCTTTTCCCTGAAATAACAATCACAATAGAAAAAGCACTTAGACTTATATGCTGCTCCACAGTGCGTTATAGCACTCTCCGAGTAATTTACAAATGTCAGAATATTTGGCCCCCGAACAATCTGGGCCCTCATTTTACTGACTTTGGAAGAATGGAAGGCTGAGTTAACCATGAGTTGGTCAGAATCAAACTCTTGGCTGTAGGCAGAGTTAGCCTGCAATACTGCATTCTAACCACCATTGATCTCATTGAAATGGTGGGTGGCCCTGCAGGCAGGGCAGGGGGCAGAGCAGGGAGGCAGGGTGGGGGCATTCGGTCTCTAAAAGGTTCACCATCACTGGTATAGACCTACACCCTTACATATAAGTAACATATAAATATTAATCACTGTCTCGAGTAACAACTGTTTAACCAGAGTTATGACAACCTCAGGAAAAAAGGACTTATGACCCAACTTCAAAGTACCACCCCTATGGCCATGTGATCACAATCCAGGTGTTTGGCAACTGACTTACCCTTAAGATGGTTGCAGTGCCTTGGGGTCATGTGATCCTGATCTGTGACCTTCCCAAACATCTTTCAACAAGTGAAGTCAGTTGGGGAAGCTGGTTGTAGAAATAGGTTCAGTCATATAATGGCTCACTTAACAACTGTATAACTTAGCGATCAAGTCCCAATTGTGCTTGTAAGTTGAGGGCTACTTATATGTTTTTGTTTTAAAAAAGGAAGAAAAAAATATTTTTCCCATTGTATCCAGAAACAACCAGGTTTGATGATCAGATAACTGAAGGAGGAAGTTCACAGAATGCTTGACTCATAATGCCATTCAAAATTTTATTTTTAGACACAATATAGGATGCAAAAGAATGGACTCGGTCAAAATGGGTCTCTTTTATAAAGGAAAACCATGCTGAAATGCGGAGAGCACGTAATCTAAAAAAAATATCTCAGGATAGGAGCGGAACCTCAGGGAAGGAGTAGAAAAAATAAAAATAAAAATAACCAGGTGTGTTTGCAAAACAGGAAATGAAACTCAGGTTAGCGAAGAAACAGGATGTGAAAAAGCGGTGGTCCAAAAATAAACGTGGCAATAAAGTCTATGAATAATTCAACAGCATATTCTAGCTCAGTTCACCAAGATTTGAAGCCAAATAAGTCGGTAAAGGGAAGAAAAAAACCTGACAAAGAAATGGACAGGAATGGGAGATGGATTAAATGGGCGCAAGTAGCTTTTTCAACATGAATGTTGTTTGTTTCTTTTTTCTTCTCAATGGAAGCAGGGAGAATCTATTGTGATCACTGTGAAGGATCTCTATTTGCAAACCTTGTAGGTAGGAAAATAAAGTCAGTAAAGATATCTGATATCCAAGCTGGAGGGATTCATCCCTCACCAACCTGTGGGGCCAACAAAGTCATCTCCCCTTTTTTTATTCAATCGAGGGTGGGGTGAGGGCTGCTGTCTATGAAAAATCGGAGATTGACAGCCTGCATTAAGAGTCTGCTGTTCCCATAAGGAAGCATCATTGCTGAGTGATCTTGAGAATCCTTTCGGGTTTGATTTAACGATGCAGAAGTAGGAGACAAAGTTTTCAGCACATTTGTTTTTTAGTGACATAAACGTGATGACTGATTGATTGATTGTGGAGGTGGGTAGCATCATCGAGTTTCTGGGTGTGCAACTAATGAGTAGGCTGGCTTGGACACTCAACAGTGAGACAGAAGTGAAGCGTGCACAGCAGCGCCTGTATTTTTTGTGTTGCATGAGAAAAGTATATCTTCTTTCCCCTGTCCTTACCAATACCTATAGAGCAGGGGTGTCAAAGTGCCGTGGGCCAGATGTGTCACGTGGAAGCTGCACCTACCCCAGCTCCGGCAAGGGGAAAAAAGTTACAATGTGTCATGACATGTCATGTGATGCAGTGAGTTTGACACCCCTGCTATAGAGGAACGATCGAGAGCATCCTGTCATATTGCATCAAAGTCTGCTTTGGATAGATAGAGAGAGAGAGAGAGAGACAGACAGACAGACAGACAGACAGACAGATAACATTTATTGTCATTTTTTTCATGTGGGCACTATGGCACACATTAAAAATGAAATTTGTTGCTTCCTCTCAAAGTGTACACATACACAACACATTTAGAACATACTATATACAATATAAGTAATACTTACTGCTTCGGACATGAAGGTGGTATATATATATATATATATATATATATATATATATATATATATATATATATATATATATATATATATATATATATATATATATATATATATATATGTTTGTGTGTGTGTGTGTGTGTGTGTACATATACATACATACATCTCTCTCTCTCTCTCTCTCTCTCTCTATCTATATATGTATGTATGTCTATATCATCTACCTATACATACATACATACATGTATGTATGTTTAGATAGATAGATAGATTATATATATATATATATATATATATATATATATATATATATATATATATATATATATATATATATATATATATAATATACAGATAGATAATGTGAATACATATCTTATGTATGTGTATGGGTAGGTGTATACTTTTTTTGAGAGCAGCCAACAGAATTTCATTTTTAATGTGTGCTCACAGTAAAAAAAAAGACAATAAAGGTTATGTTATCTTATCTAAGTGTGCTACTTCTTGTCCAACAAACCATTGAGAGGTTTGTTGGACAAACCTGAGACAAACATGAGACTGGAGTGAAATGCTGCAACAACTTTCTCCCTTTTTTTCTCCTTCCCCAACAAGAGATGAGTTATCACCGAATGGCAGATGCAAACTGTGGGGGGAAAAAATCTGGAGAGATATTTGCTACTGGGTTTTTTAATGAGGTCACTAACCCTGTTCTGTGCAGCCATTAATTTCTATGGCACCTTTTCTGCTGAATTTGCTACCGGGTGTTCAGGTTTCTGTCCCCCCTCTCCCCCTCACACAACAAATTCAGCTGTGGTTTGCATTCATCCATAACCAACCTGTTGCCTTGCTTTAATTGCTTTTCCCTTTCTCCTGCATGAGAACTTTTAAGAATCAAACCTGGCTCTAAAAAGTTGCAGGCGGAAGATGTTGCTGAATGGCTCGGGTTAAAAGAAATGATTTTTTTTTTGGGGGGGGGACTTTCTAGGGTTTTTTTTTTTTTTGAGCTTCTAGTTCATCTGCTTGTTGGAAGTCCTCACCCTCCACAAAAACTATATTGCATGTATGTGACAATTGCTACAATGTTCAAACTCTCCATGAGGCTTGAGGTTATTTATCCTTAACCTTGCAATTTTTAGGTAGGAATACGAGATGACAAAACGGGTATGCTTACACTCGTAAAGTAATATATGGTTTCTCAAACTACTGAAGATTTCAGTAATGGGCGTTTCTGAAGTGTTTACTATCCATGATTTAATCTCTGCTAGTTCTACATGGCTAAGGTTTATTATTATTATTATTATTATTATTATTATTATTATTATTATTATTATTATTATTATTATTATTATTATTATTATTATTATTATTATTATTATTATTATTATCTCTCTTCTTCCTGGTAGTTCTTCTCTCTTTATCCCAATAATAATTGGACTAACTTTAGGAGATCTTCCAAAAAACAACAACAACCCTTCTACCTCTATGGATGGTACTGTATGCATCTTCCCAATTTCTAGTCCTTTACCAGAGGCCTGGGATATTTGATGGCTCTGCATAGGATCTTAGCTATTCTTAACACTGTACTGTTCTGAACAGAGATGCTTTAATGCTACTCCTGGAATCTGTTGGAGTGACTTTTACAACCACAGGGACCACTTTGGCCTTTAATTTCCACTTTCCATCTAGTTGCTCCTTCAGGCCCTGATACTTCCAGCTTCTCATAGATAGGTACATAGGTAGATAGATAGATAGATAGATAGATAGATAGATAGATAGATAGATAGATAGATAGATAGATAGATAGGCGGGTGGACAGACAGACATACAGAAAGACAGATGATGCATGGATGGATAAACATTGATGTACTGGTATGTATGTCTTGCCAATCTATATTGGTGGTGAGTCCAACAGACTCTAAAAGCAAAATCAGAGCAATTTCTGATATAGTGGTGTTAAGTCCCTACAATTTGGGACTTACGACCACTGTTCATGGACAAGAGGTCAGTGCTATGAACAAAAGTTACTACACAGAATTCTTAGATTCCCGCTCATCTTCTAGAGAACCTGAGATTGAGGAAGGCACACATATGCATACTTACAAACATATACTTACACACACATACACAAATATGCATACTTACATACATATATATATAAGTTTGAAATGATCATATTGGTCTCCCTTTATTCTTTGTTAGCAAGCAAAAATTAATATATCTATATATCTATATATCTATATATCTATCTATCTATCTATCTATATCTATATCTATATCTATATATCTATATCTATATCTATATCTATATCTATATATCTATCTATCTATCTATCTATATCTATATCTATATCTATATCTATATCTATATCTATATCTATATCTATATCTATATCTATCAATCTATCTATCTATCTATCTATCTATCTATCTATCTATCTATCTATCTATCTATCTATATCTATATCTATATCTATATCTATATCTATATCTATATCTATATCTATATCTATATCTATATCTATATCTAGATGGATAGATAGATAGATAGATAGATAGATAGATAGATAGATAGATAGATAGATAGATAGATAGATAGATAGATAGATCGATCTTTGGTTATTCGGGTTTTTTCCTGCATAGAACTAAAGGTGTAGGCACAACGTTTCGACGGAATCCCATCCGTCATCATCAGGCTGGTGGCTTTAGCTTCCTTCTTCTGGGAGAAGCATGTGGCTGTTTGTTCCTCTTTTTTAAACTGCCAGAGGGGGTGTGTTCTGTGGGTGGAGGTGTGCTCTGATTGGGTGGGGGACCAAGTGTGTTCTGATTGGGTGGGAGTGTGTTTTGAATGGTGGGTGTGTTCTGATTGGGTGGGGGTGTGTTCTGAGTGGATGGGCTGGTCTTAGCTGCCAGCCTTAGACCTGAGCTGGTGAGTTGTGCTGTTTTTGTTCGGCTTCGTGTTTGTGGTGGTGCCATGTTTTTATAGTGGGTGTCAGTTTGCAAACCTATTGGCTTTCGAAAGCCAAAAAGCCAGGCGTAGGCAACCTTGGCTCTTTTATGACTTGTGGACTTCAACACCCAGAAGATGTTACATAACATAACATCAACTGGAAGATGTTAAACTGTCCTTCTGTTTCTTTCCTTCCCAAAAATTGTGTTAATGAGTCCTCTCTAAGCTCTGCTGATCAGCTTGTCCTGCATTGATTTGCTGCAAAATGGAATGGTTTGCAAGTTGCAGTTGAGACAGCCCATCTCATTTTAGATATATCACATATAATTGAAGATTGTAATTAGATGTGCATGCACGTTCAGCAAGTATGATGTATTTGCACTGGCATTTCCAGGCCTCTTTCCAAGCACATCCAGAAAAATTTGTAACAAACATTGGAATTCTCAAGGCCATGTTTGGTATTTCCCAGCAATCTGTTACTGGAAGGAAAAAGCAATCCCTGCTGCATTACTGATCCCAGAGAAGCATTTGCATGTATGCAGGTATCCTTAGGGTGCCATATGTATGGATGAGAAATATTGGTTGTAAAGTTGGCATTTCTGGATGTAATACAGATATTTTGGACTTATTTTTCTTTCTTTGCATGTTTGATATTTTTAAAAAGGCATACGCTACTGACTACACTTATGCACATATGTAACATCCTTTGCTAAGATACATGACCACTGCTTGTCCAGAATTTGAAAAATGAAAGATTGTGACTAAACAAAATTTTAATACACAGATAATACCACCAGAAATCATTTTAGCCTTTTTAATAAATGTTGTTATTGATGTTAAGCTAACCATAGAAAACATCATATATTGTTATGTATATACTAGGTTAATTATTTAAAGACTGAAGTGCAACATACCGTAACTAGATTCTAGTAAATAATCTATTTTTCAAAACACACAACAGTCCAAACAGTAAAAGTAAAGTCCAAATTAAGAATATTTCATTCTTAAGAATTGTTTAATTTAAAGTGGTTTAGTTGTAATAGATGGTTCTAGATTCAAAATAGTTTTCAAGAGTATTTACAAAAGATACTATTTTTTCTAGCATCAGCTAAATTAGACATATTACATTGAAAAAATGTTTCTCATTCTTTCCTGTTACCTTTATTGATTTCATTGCAGAGATGTTAACATGGTAAATAGATTATTTTGTTATCTATTTTTACCTTCCAAAAGACAAAAGCAGATGAAAAATGTGAGGTTCTTTCCTGTTGGCTTTTTTGAATTAGCTGTTTTAGATTCTAAAAGTTTAGTTCCTAAAGAAGTAACCTTGTAAATAATTTTAATGTCCTCTTCTAGTGCAGGGTAGGCAACCTTGGCTCTTTTATGACTCGTGGACTTCAACTCCCAGAATTCCTGTGCTAGCATGGCTCAGCTTGGAAACCTCTCTCTTTCCCCTCAGCATGGCTGGCTCAGGATTTCTGGGAGTTGAAGTCCACGAGTCATAAAAAAGAGCCAAGATTGCCTATCCCTGCAATAGGCTTTTGAAAGCCAATAGAGGGAGCTTTTTTTTTTTTTGCAAAAAAAAAGGTGCCGGAACACCGTTCTGAGCATTCTATGAGAAAAAAAGCCCTGATACATGATATAAATTAATCTAAACTTATTTTTGTTCCATTTAGCAACATCTTATGCAATATTATTGGACCTCATTTATAGAAGTTTATTCTGAAGCTTTATGCATGATTTCAACCTGGACAGACTTAAGTCCTTTAGGGGAAAGAAAGTATGAATATTATTTTCCCAGGCTTATGGTATCTTACCTTGTCCCATTGAATGACAAGGCTTGAAAAATTTTCTACTCATATTTGTTTGAATATAAATAGGTCTCTGCATGATCCTGGTCTCTGCTTTACCAGATTGACATTTTCAAAAAAAAAAAATCTTATCTTTCTGCAAGCAAATGAAAAAAAAAAATGGAAATCCCCCTGCTAGGTTTTTGTTTTTTCTCCCAACAGGCAACCCAAGATAGATTGGTGTTGAGAGAAAAATCTAATTGTTGAAAGAAAAATCTTCATCAGGGTCCAGTCCAAGCTGGGAATAAACAAAATGGAGACTGCTTTAGAAAGAAGGTTGTAGTTTATTGAAGCGTGGAGCCAGACAGAAGCATGGTCTGGAAAAGGTGACCACATGTAGTTGGAAGTGGTGGGTTTTTATACCTTCTGGGGCTTTTGTGTTTGGAGTTCCTGTTCCTGTGGTATGAACTTTGGCCTGAGCTTTTGAGTGTGTGCTCTTTTTGTATTCTGATGGTGGTGGGTTAATCTTATTATGTCCTTAAGGTCATGTCTTTAGAGTTTGGGTAGGGTATGTAGATTTTAGGGGTCTTTGTCTTTCTAATCTCATCAGCTTCCAGCTTTTGGGCTTCAACCTTTCTGAATAGGATTATCAAATCTGCATTTCTACAGACCTGGCCTCTGCCTCATTTCTGCTTGGGGCTATTAAGAAAAACTGGGCCTGCTTTTCTGCCTTTAAGATCCTTTGGGCTAATATAATATTCTACTTTTTAATATTCCCAAAATATTTCTTTCTCTGGGTGTGTGTGAGTGTGCTGTCCTCCCACATTGGAAAAATACTGGTTTGAATATCCAAGACCTTGAGAAAATGGAAAACTATGAAAGATAAGAAAAAAAAAGTTGAATATTTGTAGGGGAACAAAAGAGCTTTGGACAAAGCGACGGCTGCAGTATTTTTATATGTTTGCCCTGTTCACCGCCCTGAGTCCGTCAGGAGAAGGGCGGTATACAAATAAAATAATAATAATAATAATTATTATTATTAGCTAGCCAGGTATTGTAACTTAGCACAACTAATAATGTATCCTAGTATATTCTCTCCATCCAAACATTGTCCAATTCCTGTCCCTTGTTCTGCCCACAATTGTTCTGAGACTCAGCTATCCCATGAAGTGAACAAGGAGATGTGTCAAAAGTTTGATTCCAAAATTGAATAACCCCGATGGGTATGAAGAAGATTTGATCTTGAAATGATGCTCTGAGTTTTGAGGAAGGTTGATAGAATTGAGCCTCTTGGCTGTTTATCCCTCTTCTGATTCCCCCCCCCCCTTTAATACCTTTGTGAGACACAGAAAATTGGGACTTTAAAGAAATGACAAATTCTGTAGAGGATGATGGTCTTTATGCCTCCAGGCATTTGGTGTAAGAAACAAAAAAAGGAAAACAACAACAGCAACAACCAAGTGGCGATGAAATAAATATCGTTGTTGTTATTGTTTTGTTTAGACATGAAATCTGTGCCATTTATTTCACACCAGGATGTATTGAACAGACTGCCGTCACTAAGTCCTCCAGGCAGTGTACAGAAGGGATAAGCATTTTATCACGGTTCTAAACATATTAATATTTTGGCTATAACGTTTATCTATAGCATCTATCCTGTGTACAGTACAGTACGTGTCGCCGTGTGCATTTGTGTGTCCCTTTTGTGCACACGCTGGCTCATATCACCATTTTCAAGACCTTTCCCCCCCCTCTTTCCTGTTGAACAAATGTAGCAAGTGATACACCAAGCATTCCAATAGGTACATTTTAACTATGACTCAGGCTATAACAGGCACTTGTAAAAAATGAACAGGAATTAATACACATACCCACCAATCCTATTAAGCACCTTCCCAGCATTGGTTTTTAAGCTCTTTTAATTTTGTTTTGCTTTTTTTTTTTAAAAAAAAAGTAGAACACTGAACTTCTCTATCTTAAAACTAAATAAAAAGGGTTAGATTTAGATTTATGTTGTAGTTCCTCTTTGAAATCAGTGCCACGGAAGGCCGAAATGTACTCAGCAGTAGAAGAAGCGTTTGCAAAACTCGAAGGAAGAAGCACATCAAAGGATAACTTTAAGATGTTCTTAAATTGGGTTTAGAACAATCTGCATGCTTGGCTCCAGTTTAGGAACATGTGTTAAGTTAAATTTTAAATACACATTTTAAAGAGTGATTGAGAGATGTATTTGCTCAGTCGGCTATCCACACATTGAATTTAATTTTCAGAGCTTATAGTTTCTTTTCTGCCTGTTAGCTGTTCCCTCTTTAATCCAACTAATATTAGACCAGGGGTAGGCAACCTTGGCTCTTTTATGACTCGTGGACTTCAACTCCCAGAATTCCTGAGCCAGCCATGCTGAGGGGAAAGGGAGAGGTTTCCAAGATGAGCCATGCTGGCTCAGGAATGCTGGGAGTTGAAGTCCCCGAGTCATAAAAGAGCCAAGGTTGCCTACCCCTGAATTAGACTAACTTTAGGAGATCTTCAAAACAAAGATCAGTCTTGGCTGTACTTCAAATAGTTATATATCTGGAGGTCTACTTATATGCGTAGGTGACCCTTTGGCATAATTTACTCTTTCTCAACAGAATCAAATCATATTCATATATCAATATTTTCACTTTTCTGAATTTTGCAATGTCATTCTCAAATTTCATTTCATTTCTTTTCTTTTCTTTTTTTTTTACAAAGCAGACTGCATGAGTGTATTGATTAAAGTAATGTATCAAATGGAAATCTGCAAAACTGGGATTCACTGTATCAAGTCAGTCATAGACACCAGGAAAAAGAAAAGAAAAGAACAAATTTAGAAACAAAGCAAAAATTAATCTTGTACACCAATCCATTCTCCATGGAAAATAAACTCAATTAAAATTGTCTAGTCTATCTACTGGGCACAAAGGATAATTTAGTTTATTCATGAGTTTGAGGCAATTCTTGCTGGATCTCCCCAACACATTTTAGTGATGTATTCAACTGATAAACCATAATGTGGCAAATAGCATTAAAAATACTAAGAGGATATTTGCTTTTTCTTTAATGAATGAACAAAACTATATAGCACAGAAATGTGGCACTACATAGTGGTCATTTAATAAATCTCTTTACACCACCCCCTGGAATTATGTATGTTTGTACATCATTCCTAGTTCTTTTTATGAAAAAAAAATATAACACAAACTTGCTTTTCCTTCAAATAATGTCTGGTAATAGGTTTCTGTGGCTTCCCAGATGCAGAATATATCTAAAGCATTTTTGCAAATATTTTTAGAAGGTTGGCACAGGTGATGTGTATTATTTATTTAACTCCACAGCAGGGTCCCAGGCATTCAATTAAGAGAGGATACAATGCAAAAACTCTGTCAGAAATTCTAACCACTTCCTAGGAATATTTATCACTTCTCTTTAAAAACTTTAGGTGGTTTGAACAAAGATAAATTATCCTTTTGTTTCTCCTAAAATAAATTCATAACCAATATATTCAGATCCTTTATTGTTAAACTTGAGATATCTCTTTATTGAAGGCTTTTCATTGGTGGACATTGCACCTGTGGGATAATGTGTAAAAGGAGCTTTAATAGGTGAAATGTGTTCACTACTGTTATGAATTATATTTCTTATTCTGAAATACAACTGCAGAGAAGGCAGCTTTAACCTGGTGTGCTAAACTATTACAAATCCTATCCATCACAGCTACCATTTTTGAGATCAACTCTCCTAGAATCCAAGAACTTTTAATATATTTTTACACTGAATAAAGTGGGGTCTAATGGTCTTATCAATCACTGCTGCTAGCAATACAGTCTCACTAGTAAATTTCAGAACAGATTTGCAAATATTCAGTATGTCATATGCTTAAACTCACTAACATATCAGATGGAGAAGTCAATGATGCATGATAGAGAAACTGGATGTTTTTAGCTAATACATATATTTCACGTTTAAGATGACCAAGTTTAATTTTCAATATCTACTGTTCAAAGAACATCAGGCAAGTATATCTTTTGGATATCCAGTAACTAAAACTTTTGGATATCATGAGGAACATAGTGGCTTGTTCACTATGATTTCATATGAGTCTTGACAATTAGACTATTTAAATTATGATATAAGTCAAAGTTAAATAATATTATGCCCTTTTAAATTTTGTCAAGAAGCAAAATGCATAGTGTTGGCTGAAATAGAGGAACTATATAAGCATTTTGCCTGGATCAGTGAACATCTTCTGCCACTTAAGAAAACTTACTAACTCTTGCTATTTGTTCAAACACAATATTTTCAAACCCAAGCAAATATAATTTATTCACAAGTTAAAGCATAGCATAGAAACAATGTTTGATTTTAAGAATAAATATTGCTCCACTCCTGAGTATTTCTGTTGTATTCTTAACAACTCTTGCTGACAGTGAGAAAAATTAGTCAATGAAACAACTTGCATTGTGGGTGCTCCATTGCTGAAGGTCTTCAAAAAACAAAACAAAACAAGAAAAGGTTGGGCAATCGTTTTCCCAGGATGGTATAAGAACTCCTGCCTTGAGTAGGGAGTTAGACTAGAAGATTGAACCTATGATTGTATGATCTTCACCCAGCCTTCACACTTGCTATGCCATTCTAAAACTTTGTTTCACCATTGTGGTCCTCCTTTGTCCAGAAAAAATCTAAAATGGTTAAGAATTTGCAAAGTATATAGCACCTTAAGGTAAAGGTAAAGGTTCCCCTGCACATGCATGCTAGTCGTTTCCAACTCTAGGGGCCGGTGCTCATCTCCGTTTCAAAGCTGAAGAGCCAGTGCTTGTCCGAGGACGTCTCCGTGGTCATGTGGCCGGCATGACTAGATGCCAAAGGTGCACGGAACGCTGTTACCTTCCCACTGTAGTGGTCCCTATTTTTCTACTTGCATTTTTTACATGCTTTCGAACTGCTAGGTTGGCAGAAGCTGGGACGAGTAACAGGCGCTCACTCTGTTACGCGGCACTCGGGATTCGACCCGCCAAACTGCCAACCTTCTGATCGACAAGCTCAGCGTCTTAACCCACTGAGCCACCTTATCTCCCCACAAAACAGTATATCCTATAAATTCATATATATATATATATTCACACATGCAGAGGAAAATCAATAGAAGTGGAACTGTGTCAAGACATTTAAACAATCTGGGGAATAAACTTTCAAGGATCTTTCTCCTGAGAGCTAGCATTAGTTGTTGTGAATTATATTCTTGAGGTTTAGAAATTCGCAAAGAGGTTTTTTCAAAGACCTGTTTTCTTGGCGTGAAATAAGTTTGCAATAATGAAGTGTGCTTTATTTATGTACTACCAAAGGTTATGGGTTTTTTTTTCCAGCTCCGTGAGGGAAAATGGTTTGAGAACTTGTTGAAGCATTTTAACAAGGGTTATTCATGGTCTCAAATCTCCCCAAAAAACAAAAAACAAACAAAAAAAACAACAACAACAGTTTCCTAAATTGGCTGAACTGGTCTTTGCTAAAGTGTGGGATGATCTTCCGGTGAGGTAGAACTTAATCAGGGAAGAAGGAAGGCAGCAATTGTTCATTTCTCCAAGACTTTCTAAAATAATACATGAAGAGTTGCAGCCCATTTAAATATAGCTCCACCCCACCCCCACCCCCCCAAAAAAATCCTTCTGTTGCTCTTCTTAATGGCTTTGCTTAAAACTGTTTTCTGGTCTCAGTGATGAAAAATCCTCCACTCTGACCTGGTTGCGGATTTTTTTTTCTTCCCTCACTTAGAATAACGAAGGTTTTAGATGTCCGACAAAAGTATTAAAAGTGTCCCTATATCTGACCTTGAATGAGCTTGAAAGGCAGTGTTCTGCGACAGCTAACGTTTACTGATAATGTTTAATGTATTTATGTGATATGTACCAACTCAGACATTTAGAAGGGGCTTGGTGAGTGAAACACTATTAAAGGTGATCACACTTGGGATTTCTAAACTAGTGCACCTCCTAAGTCAAAGTGGGTGAGACATTTTCAGTTCTAGGTTATATCAATTACTTAGCTTTTTACAGTTTTCGTGCCCACTTTCTGTAATGTGTGTGTGTGTGTGTTTGCAAACATACATACATACATAAATACACAGACCCACACAAATACACACACACATGTGATAAAAGCCATCTACCAAAGGGATCTTAAAACAAGATGGACATACCTACATACATACCTACATAAATACACAGACCCACACAAACACACACACACACACACACACACACACACACGTGATAAAAGCCATCTACCAAAGGGATCTGTTCTGAACCAGCCTGCTACCGGCCTTGCAATAAGGCAAACCCCTGTTCAAACAGTAGAGACTGGAGAGCGTCTGAGGCTGAAAAGCGTCTGCCAAGATTTATTACTCAAACAACAGAACAAGAAACAAAAACACTGGAACTTGAATCCTCAAACGGAAGGGTTGCTTTCAGCAACCAGCCCTTCCCCAAACACTCCTTTTATTTAGAGTTCAGGGCGTGGTCTCCCTGTGCCTCCTCCCGAGGAGTCCCACAGCCTTTCTCTGCTTGGTCCTGCTCGACTGCCTCCTGCGTCGGGCGTCCTTGAACAGGGCCAGCTGTGGATCATCATCCTCCGCACTATCGGGCTCACGCAGCTGAGAAGAGGGCCCCGGCTGGGGGCTCTGCGAAGCCTCCAAGCCATCATCAGCCAGTTCGTCTTCCACACCCTCCTCCTCCCCCTCATCTGAGTCATCCGAGACATCTGAGCCGGCTGCCGGACCCACAGGCTGGCCCTGAGTCACAACAGGATCTTAAAACAAGATGGACTGACAGCAAGTATTGTGGCCCAATCGGCAAAAGAAAATTTGGGACCATGTTGTTTGGAAAAATGTGGAAGAGGCCTTCATCTTGCAGTGCATAAACAATGGCTAAATAAATATAGGCAGACAGACAGACAATGGATATATATGGATAGACATATAAAACCAGTGTCTATCCATATATATATATATCCATTGTCTATCTGTCTGCCTATCTATCTACCTACATACCTACCTACATATGCATATGCATATGCATACACATACTGTACATATACATATACATATACATATACATATACATATACATTGTGATAGATAGATAGATAGATAGATAGATAGATAGGAATAGAGAGAGAGATGGAGAGAAAAAGAGAGAGATGAAGTAGAAGCAGAAAGAGAAAGAGACGTAAAAGCATAAACAAAAAGATGTAGATATAAATATTGATGTAGATGTACATGCATAAATGTAGAGAGTTATCCTATGGTAAGATGGGAAGCCAATGCATTTAATAAATAAATAAATAAAATCTACATACACAAATACCTACATATACACTTTTGCAATTCAAAACAATTGTACTAGTTCACTTATTGTGATGATTTTATTTTATTGTTTTTAAAAAAAATACTCTTCCTTTCCAAAAGTTGGTAAATGGAAATATACAGAATAGTTTCTGGACATTTGAGGCTAGAGGCTGACTTTCACTACTTCTTACTTGCTGTTCAGAAAAAAAAAATCCCCAGCTTCCTTTTTCTGGGGGCTGCAATTCTTTGTAGTTCATCTCGTGACCCTGTTTCCCTCTTTCTGATCTTTCTTGACAACTTTCTTTGCGGTGGCTTTTCAAGATGTGCCTTCCTCCTTCTCCATGTTCCCTGCAAAGTAGACAAACAAAGAGGGATGGGAAAGGAACTGTCTCTGGCATTGTGTGTGATGGGAAGGAATTATTACCACCGTGGGAAAGCGTGAACTAGTTTTTAAAGCAAGCAGAAAGAAAAGGAGAGGAAGAAAAATAAGTCATAAAAGGAGAATCCTCTAAAGTAACGCTTATTCTCACCGCTAATAAATGTTTTAAAAGCGTCTTTTCGGTGCCCAAAACAGATATTAGATTTTTCCCCTTATTTTTTTTTTTCATTGCCCCAGACCTCCAAAAGATATACTGCAAAGGAGATCCGCTGAAAGACACTTTTTACATAATATTGACACTACAAATGGAAGACCAAAGAGTGCTTTGAAGTTGGGTTTTTGTTTCTGTTTGGAAGATGCAATCAAATAATAGATGCTGAAAATATGACAATGAAATTTGAATATAGACATAGACATAAATAGCAACCTAGAACTGATGAGGAATTTCCTGACAGCAAGAACAATTAATCAGTGGAACAACCTGTCTCCAGAAGCTTTGAATGCTCCAACACTGGAGATTTTTAAGAAGAGACTGGACAACCATTTGTTTGAAATGGTCTAGGGTTTCCTGCCTGAGCAGGGGGTTGGACTAGAAGACCTCCAAGGTCCTTCCAAATTTTTGTCCACCTATCGAGTCCTTACCAAGGACCTGGGATAGGCAGATGTGGATGTTTGGTGGTATTACAGATATCATCACAGGATGGAAGCAGTTCCTAGTAAGGCCACCTTTTGCAATTGACTAATGGCAAATTTGTCAGTGCCAATGATGGTGTTCGACTGGTGCTCCAGTTGTTTTGGGATTGCACCCAAGGTGCCTATTACTATTGGTACCACCCTTGCTTGCCTTTGCCACATTCTTTCTATTTCTATTTGTAGATTTTTGTATTTTGTTACCTTCTCTAGTTCTTTCTTGTCTACTCTGCTGTCTCCGGGCACTGCCACATCCACTATCCAGACTTTTTTGTCTTTCTTATCGACAATTGTTAGGTACAGGGTGTTATGTTGCAGGTGCTTGTCTGTTTAAATTCTGAAGTCCCAGAGCAGTTTAACTTTCTCATTTTCTATGACTTTCTCTATTTTATGATTCCACCAGTTCTTGCTTACAGGCAAATTATATTTCTTGCAGATCTTCCAATGCACCATTGTTGCTACTTTGTCATGCCGCTGCTTGTAGTCAGTCTGTGTGACCTTCTTGCAGCAGCTCACCAGGTGGTCCACTGTTTCTTCAGCTTCTTTGCATAGGCGGCACTTAATGTCTGTTGCTGTCTTCTCAATTTTGACATCATCATCATCATCATCATCATCATCATCATCATCATCATTATTATTATTATTATTATTATTATTATTATTATTATTATTATTATTATTATTATTATTATTATTATTATTTACAGTTGGATATACAAATAACGATGGAGTGATATAGAAATACACAGAGATATATTACTGCATCCGGCCTTCCTGATAGCTAAATCAGCAAACAGACTTCTCAAGAATGACTAAAACTTGTTTTAGGTATAATAACAAAATCTTGAAAGGCTTTCCCCTTCCTCCTTCTTGTACATAAAAGAGTGAAGGCTGAGGCAGATTGACTTTCTTCCTTATGGTTTCGTCTCCTCCTGGATTTAAATCATGTGCTTGTAACTTCTATCATGTGGTTTCTCCAGGATCATCTTTATTGTCCCCAACAGATTAAGGCATCAGTAGAAGATACGGTGGCTCAGTGGGTTAGGACGCTGAGCTTGTCGATCAGAAGGTCGGCAGTTTGGCAGGTCGAATCCCGAGTGCTGCGTAACAGAGTGAGTGCCTGTTACTCGTCCCAGCTTCTGCCAACCTAGCAGTTCGAAAGCATGTAAAAATGCAAGTAGAAAAATAGGCACCATTACGGTGGGAAGGTAACAGCGTTCCGTGCACCTTTGGCGTCTAGTCATGCCGGCCACATGACCACGGAGATGTCCTCAGACAAACGCTGGCTCTTCGGCTTTGAAATGGAGATGAGCACCGGCCCCTAGAGTCAGAAACGACTAGCATGCATGTGCAGGGGAACCTTTACCTTTACCTTTTTAGAAGATAATAGTTGTAGCTCAAGGTTGAACTGAGGGCTCCTTGATGCTCTCTGAGCTTGGTGGTTTTCTTGCAGACTTTTCATAACCAAACTTGGTAACATCATCAGTGCTGGACTCCACAGACTATGGAGAACCTGTTACATTAGTTATGGCCAGTTCCTTTCAACATTCAGGTTGGTTTCTTCCAAGATGTTAAAGAACTGCTCAGAATGGATTCTGACTCTTCCATGGCAGATTTATTCATGAAGAAATGGCAATAAAAATATTTTCTAAATAGAGAAGTTTGAAAAGCACTTTTCTAGGAAGCAAGAATCATACTCCACTGAGAATATAATGAACTTCTTACCTGAAGACTCCACACTTTTATCACACTTGAAAAATAAAATGGCAGTTAAGGGTCAGTACAATCCGTTTATGAGCACACGATCCTGGAAAGTCTTAATAGGAACAGTTTGTCTGTTCCCACTTTTCCAAGAACTGCTAAGAATATGGCTGTGATAGATTTAATACAGGGCTCTTCAAAATTGTCAGCTTTAAGACTTGTGGACTTCAACTCCCAGAATTCCTTCAGCCAGGGCTGGCTGAAGAATTCTGGGAGTTGAAGTCCAGAAGCCTGAAAGTTGGCAAGTTTGAAGAGCCCTGATTTAATACATAGGCTTTATATCAAGGGTCCCCAACAATGCACAGCCACCATTCACACAAATGAAGTGCATGTGTTCATACTCCTTGCACAAAACCATCCCCTCTTCCCCCCTCCCTCCTCTCCCCCCCCCCCGCACTGGGCTGCCAATCAGAAAAGGTTGGAGAAATCTTCTTTAAATGCCTAAACGTGTCCACATAAATAACACCATGTCTGAATTACGGGTGGGGGAAAAAAGCTTTGAAAAACAACAACACAAGTAGTCATCATTTGAAAATGGTCTTCCAAAATTTTCATGGGTGGGAAGTGAAGACTACCTGGGCACAGGAACTTCTGAAAAAGAGAGTTTTGGCCATCAATGCATCAGTCAATCCCTCAGCTACTGTACAGCCCAACTTTTCTTGCCTATAACAGCCTTCCCAAACAGAATACCTATGAGCAACAGGGACTTCATTCCTCAGAATTTTTTTACCCCGCAACAATGCAGCTAATTTGCTGGGAAGTGAAATGCACAGATCTGAAAGAGGTTTTAGGTGAGGAAAGATTGACCTACATTAGCATAAATTGCTCAAGAAATTTGAAGGAACTATTTAGGGATATGAAGGATGTAAAAGCAATATTAATAGAACTGTCATATTGGTTAGTGTGTTTGTCATTTCCCCAGTTGCTACTTTAGGGCTGTTAAACGTGGACTCTGAAAAATGGAGATATAGTAGCAGAAGGGTAAATGCCTTTGAACTGTGATGCTGGAGGGGGGGTGACTATTATTCATCCTATGGAGTGCAAAAATAAACAAAAAGTCATAGGACTGAACCTCACCAAAAATATCCCAAAGATGCTTTTTTCACGAGGCAACTGGATTTTTTTTTGTTTTTCTTTTGAAGATGTTTTGTTTCTCATCCCAGAAGCTTCTTCAGCTCTTCTTGGATGAGAAGCGAAACGTCTTCAAAAGAAAAAAAAAAAAGCAAGAAAGTCCAGTTGCCTCGTGAAAAAGCGTCTTTGGGCTAACTATGAACTGGATGACTGAGAATCTCCATAGACACTCACCCAAAATATCGCTTGAAGCCAAAATTACGAAACAGAAGCTGCCTCACTTTGATCCTGTCACGAGAAGCTGATTCACTTGAGAAGTCAATCAGGCTGGGAGAAATCAGTGGGAAATGGAGAAGAGGCCACCCTAGTATTTGCTGGCTGGACCTCATAAAGGATGACACTAGGGCAGGGGTAGGCAACCTTGGCTCTTTTATGACTCGTGGACTTCAACTCCCAGAATTCCTGAGCCAGCACGTGCTGGCTCAGGAATTCTGGGAGTTGAAGTCCACAAGTCATAAAAGAGCCAAGGTTGCCTACCCCTGCACTAGGGTGACCATGGTGGATTTGAAGGAGGCAGAGAGGCATGAAGAGTGCTGATTCCTAGAGTGGCCGAGAGACAGTCATGACAGAATGGCTGACAACAGTGATGTTTGTAATGGAAATGTTGTTCCCCCCCCCCTATCCTAAAGCTGCTTTGCAAAAGGCAGCTGGACTTTCTGAGGGATTATTATTATTATTATTATTATTATTATTATTATTATTATTATTATTATTATTATTATTATTATTATTATTATTATTATTATTTTCTTGAAAATATTTTGCTTCTCATTCGAGAAGCTTCTTCAGTTTCTCTATGTTTGAAGGCTTTGCTTCACGAGATTTAAAAAGAAAGAAAAAAAGAAGATAAACTCTGATGTAGGCAGAGAAAACAGTCTATTCTGTTATCCCCCTGATCCCAGCCTATAGTAGCTGACTCCTAAGGGTAACAATATTCAGGAGTGAATTTTATGGGTTGCTTCTTAAGCAAGGGTGGGAAAAAGAATGTATAAAAGTGTAATTGAAACAAAAACTAACGGCACAGGTAGCACAACACTGCAAGTATTAAAATCCATTCCTCAGAAAGCTTTCTTCATGGGCACTAAAGTATAAATATATAACTGAACTTTAAAACATTTAAAAGAAAAAAACAGGGAAGTTTTAAGAGCATTGTGACATTTAGAGAGATGGTGGGGTTTTTTTTGTTTTTTTTTTTGAATGAAGGTACTATTCAACGGTGCATTTTCCTTCCAATTTCCTAAAGGACTGTTCATCTAAAGTTTGATTACAAATATTCAATATCCTTTCTAGCAGGAAAAGCAATAAGAACAATCATTGAGTGTGCACCAAATATTCCCGCAATATTTCTGAAAGTTTCTTAGCTAAGGTGGAACTGCAAATAACTCATCAACCTTTTTACCACATTCTGGTCTTAGAAGAGTGTTGTATATATCTGCCTCCATTTTCTAATCCTCAGTCCAGAAATGAAATGTGGTCATCAAACTCTTCTTGGTTCCACTTTTATAAATTTATCTGGCGATGACTCCAGTATTAACAAGTAGCCAAAGGGATTGGTATTATCCCACATATATTTCTGCCTAAACTGAAGACCAAATGGTGATCCTCCCTCTCATATATGACAAAGACGGGGGTTTTAATTTTGTTTTAATTATTGTTTTTAGTGGGGCTTTGTAAATTTAATCTCTTTTAATATTTGTATTATTGTTGTTTTATTGTTGTTAGCCGCCCTGAGTCCTTCGGGAGATAGGGCAGCATATAAGTCCCATAATTAAATTAAATTAAATTAAATTAAAGCCCAGAGGACTAATATTAATAATATGAAGATCAAACAATTCATATTTCTTTGCACTGGTAAGCTTTCTTTGATTTGGAAAAAAATAGATTTCTTTGCAAAGGAAACTGTTTCTGATGGCTTTAGTGCTTTTCCCTGCCTTCCCCAAAGTAACAGCTATTAGATTTCTATGTCATCTTCCAGTTGAGTGTGTGTCTTGGTAAACATGCAATGCATGTGAAGTTGTGATGTTTCATAATAAGAGTGTATAGTCATGTTGACTTGATTATTTTTTTTATTCAACTTCCATGAAAATCCATGATAGTATATGCCTACTGGAATTCTATAAAGGCATTTAAAAAGCAAGATTTTTTTGTGCTACTTGTAAGAATAGTACCATGAGAAATTAACTCAGACTCTTATAATTAGGATCAAAATAAGAAATGTACACAATTGGAGATAGTCAAGCAAAGTGGCTTTTGAATTCTCCTTCTTGAGGTCAGTCATTCCAACTGGAAAGATGTTTTCACAGTCTAGAATGGAGTTAGCTTAGGAACCACAAACCTACTGGGTTTTCAACAGTAGATCAAAACCTTCTGAAAATCTTTCAGAAGGTGACATCAGGAGGAGCAGAATATTCACTAGGGATCCCACAGTAGAGAGTGCTCTCTACAGGTTGATTCATTCCCCACCATCCACTCAGTGTTTGTGTGTCAAGGTTCCGGCAGACCGAGACGAATAAAGCAGAATTCCAAGACTTGCAAATTCCTCAAACATGTTTATTAGTTACAAAGTACTGGCATGTTAAAACTGAAACCAAGTCTGGATACAAACGTAACAATTCCCCAATACAATTTTTTAAAAAATCCCACCCATAAAACTCTGCGAGCAACTATGTTCCCCAATACATCTTCCCAGTGGGGTTTTTATCCAATGCTCAGCCTGCAGTCTTGGGAGCAGCTGATGACCTTGGTTCCCATGGGATAAAAGATTATTTTGACTAGTGAAGCACCTAGGCAACCCCTCTCCCTCCATTCTATGTGGCAACCACAAATGAGAAGGAAAAATGGCTGCAGCCATGCTCATTTGTAGAGTTGACATTGTGTAGGTATACAGATCGATCTCTGATACTGATTTTCCTGTTGATATTTTTTTATCCAAAGGATATTGTATTTTTAATGTATTATGCATTTTGTTCAAATTGTCCTTGAATGTTTGTTTAAGCAGAAAATCAGGACATACATTTCATAAAAATAATCATTACAACAGCAACAAAACAAATGGCCATGTTATCTGGCTGTCCTTTCCATTAGAATGTTGGGAGAATGTAATAGATGTGACCAGATAAATTACTGAAAGGTTTAGGAAATTGACAAAGAATTTGTGGGAACCTCAAGCCTAAACACAGTTATTTAGAATAATCTGGGCTTCAGTCCATGAAAACATACACCTAGGCTTGGCAACTAGTGAAAGAAGAGATTGATTGGTCACTGAGTTTCGATAATGAAATGTCTACACATTAATGTACATATGAGAAAGGAAGAACCATCAACTAGTTAATTTCTATTTGACTGTTCTGTACCAGCCTGCTACCAGCCCTGCAGAAAAGGCAGGGACAACCCCTTTACAAATGGCAAGAGGCTGGAATTACGCCTGCCAAATTTATAGCTATAAAAACAAACAAGACACGAACCAAGAAACCGGAGCTTTAAGAAACACGAACTATCCAAGCGGTTGCCTTCAGCAAACCAGCCCTCCCCACACATTCCCCTTATATAGAGTTCAGGGCGTGGCTTCTCTCTGCCTCCTTCCGAGAAGCCCCATTGCCTTCCTCTGTTTACTCCTAATTGACTGCCTCCTGCGTCGGGCGTCCTTGAACAGGACCAGCTGTGGGTCATCTTCATCCACGCTGTCAGGCTCACACAGCTGGGTCTCCGTGGTGACCAAGTGGGAGGGGCCTGGCTGAGGGCTCTCATCAGCAAGATCTTCAACCCCCTCAGCAAGGTCTTCAACACCCCCCTCCTCCTCTGAGTCGTCCGACCCAACTGCCGAACCCACAGGCTGACCCTGAATCACAACACTGACCTTGTTGAAGACTTAGAACCCAAGAATTTTTTTTAAAAAAAATCCACTTCTTTATAGTTCACGTGTGGAATAACTGCCTTTGAGATTTCTTGAAAAGGATCACAACTTTCCACAAGAGATTTGGAAGGAACGTCTCCTAACAGCTATAATGATTAGGATTCCCACTAGCTGACGGAAAATGTTTATATTGCCTTTAAATGTTGTGATGATTAGCTATAGTGTGGCTTGAAGCGATAGCAGTGAGGGGAAGAGTGTTGACAGAGTGCAAAAAACTGGAGAGCATAAAATAAAATAAGACTTTCCTTGGATCTAACGATTGCAGATAATCCGATTCTGCCAGTAGATATAAAGATATAAAGCTCAGTCTGGAAGGTGTTAATTAATCTTTACGTTTGTCCAGCAGGGTCACAAATAATGACTAAATCTTGTTTAAAGGGGTCTGCAAGTCTGACCTAAGGAACTCTACTGTCCACTCTGGAGAAACAGTTGACTGATTAAATGGACTGGTGTTATTGGCTATATTATTAAATATGATGCCTATAAAAGCTTTCTTCAAATACTGCCATTGTTATGTCTTAGGACAAAACATGTGGCATTTCGAAGGACCAGAGAAGAATACTATCAGATTTATCAGACACTACCAGATTTACACACACACACACACACAAACACACACACACACACACACACACACAGAGAGAGAGAGAGAGAGAGAGAGAGAGAGACAGACAGACAGACAGACAGACAGACAGACAGACAGACAGTTTGTTTGTTTGTTTGTTTGTTTGTTTGTTTGTTTGTTTGTTTGTTTGCATAATGGTCTTAAGACTGCAACCCATGCTTTCATTGGTCACATTGGCACTTAAAAAAAATGTTTGTGAGTGAAACAACAAGGGATCACATATGGTTCCAGGCTGACACAGCAACTACAATCCAGCTTTTTTCCAATTCCTTGCCATTTTTCTCTTTATAACGACGTGGCAAACACTTTGGATTTATCTGCTTTTCTGTAGATGGAGACAATTCTTTCACTGCTTGTTGGTTATGAAGGATAGATTTCCATTCTGCTTCAACCCTTGCTTGATGTTGCATGGAGAAAATAGTGTTTCTGTGCTAATCTGATGCAAATGAATTGTTCAATCATGCAGTTAGCTAAACTGCTGGCTCATCAACTCTTTCAGAGCTATAGTATTTGGTCTCTCTCTCTCTCTCTCTCTCTCTCTCTCTCTCTCTCTCTCTCTCTCTCTCTCTCTCTCTCTCTCTCTCTCTCTCTCTCTCTCTCGACTATTGCCTCAGCACTGCAGGACTTTCTCTGCATGGTGCAATTTCTCTTTTTATTTTCGTTTTGAAGAAAAGGTTTTCTCTGAGTTCTTTGAAGAATGTCACCTCCCAGCTCGCATCCCCACCCCATGATACTAGTGGTAGAGATAGGAGGTCTAAATTTTCTTTTCTGAATTTGGAAATTTAATCTCATCTTCCTTCCTTCCTTCCTTCCTTCCTTCCTTCCTTCCTTCCTTCCTTCCTTCCTTCCTTCCTTCCTTCCTTCCTTCCACACTATTTTTTTAATTCACGAAGGCAAGTATACATGTTCCAGAATAATGTTGCATGATCCAATCTGGGTCCATCACTGGTTTAGTCTTCCAAGCTTTTGGACTCATGCTGGAACCTATTCTCAGAGAACGTCTCTCTACTGGAACATAAGTTTTGGGTTATTCTATGTGTCATATGACCACGGAGATGTCCTCGGACAAGCGCTGGCTCTTCGGCTTTGAAACAGAGATGAGCACCGGCCCCTAGAGTCGGAAACGACTAGCACGCATGTGCGGGGGAACCTTTACCTTTTTATGTGTAATATTTATGTGGTGCCTTCCTATTGGTTGATTGGTGTGTGGATGACTGGCAATTGACTGTTGTTTCCTTGTGCTGCCAAACACTCAGCTTCTAAGTACCTGATAAGCTGATGGTATAATAATAATAATAATAATAATAATAATAATAATAATAATAATAATAATAATAATAATAAGAATAAGAATAATAATAAGAATAATAATAATAATAATAATAATAATAATAATAATAATAATAATAATAAGAAGAAGAAGAAGAAGAAGAAGAAGAAGAAGAAGAAGAAGAAGAAGAAGAAGAAGAAGAAGAAGAAGAAGAAGAAGAAGAAAAAGAAGAAAAAGAAGAAGAAGTAGTGGTTGGAAGGGACCTTGGAGGTCATCTAATCCAACCCCCTGCTTAGGCAGGAAACCCTATACCATTTCATACAAATGTCTGTCCAGTCTCTTCTTAAAAACTTCCAGTGTTGGAGCATTCACCACTTCTGGAGGCAGGTTATTCCACTGATTAATTGTTCTAACTGTCAGGAAGTTTCTCCTTAGTTCTAGGTTGCTTCTCTCCTTGACTAGTTTCCATCCGTTGCTTCTTGTCCTTCTTTCAGATGCTTTGAAGAATAGCTTGACTCCCTATTCTTTGTGGCAGCCCCTGAGATATTGGAACACTGCTATCATATTACCCCTCACCCTTCTCTTCATTAAGATGTGTGTATATATCTCTATATCTCTATATCTATCTATCTATCTATCTATCTATCTATCTATCTATCTATCTATCTATCTATCTATCTATCTATCTATCTCTATCTACCTATCTATATCTATATCTATCTATCTATCTATCTATCTATCTATCTATCTATCTATCTATCTATCTATCTATCTATCTATGTATCTATCTATCTATCTCTATCTACCTATCTATATCTATCTATCTATCTATCTATCTATCTATCTATCTATCTATCTATCTATCTATCTATCTATCTATCTATCTATCTAACTATCTATAGATATCGATATCGATATATAGATATCTTCCAACTTTCTGCCAAGCTTTCCCTTTGACCTTTCTTGTGTGAAGCTGGCAGGAAGCACTGGAAACAACAATCACATGACTAAGATGGTGCTGAAGCAACCACAGCTTTGCCAAATTTAAATCCCACTGGAGGAATGGGTCCAAATTTTGGACACATTTTTTTTTTAAATTAGCCCATTTGAAGCACTTTGGATTAATGCCCAGTTTCACCTAGCTTACAAACAAACACATTGGAAAGTTTGAGAAGTATACAGGTTGATTCACTGTTCAATGGGCCACTTTGCTAGCGAAAGTCAACAAATTGCCAAGCCTGGTGCCTAAATTTCTGTGATTAAGGATGCAAAGAAACCTTTCATGCTTCCTTTAAATCTTGTTAGGAGCTAATCACTGGAAATCAACAGGATGCACACCTGCTGGAGTGTGGTTGATGGTTCTAGGAAAGAAAAAAAAGAAAAAAAAATGACACCAGTTGTGGTGTTCTCTTGGAAGTCAGTCCAGGCTTGCTTTATCTGGCTTTAACTGGCAAAAATCACATTTCTGATTCGCTTAATAAAGATGCAAAAACCCTCTGAAAGACTTGAAAATGTTTTGAAAATTATAGATCATACTCTGTATTTTTTAGGTAATTGACCACTTGTTCTATTGCCTGGGGTGAAAGATGTTGTGCAGTAGGTAAGCAAGCACTGAAAGATTCAATAATTTCTCATAGGTGTGTGTGTGTGTGTGTGTGAGCAGAAAGGTTTGCATGCTATCCTCTATAAAGAATAGAATAGAATAGAATAGAAGTACATTACATTACAGTATAATGCAATGCAATGCAATGCAATGCAATGCAGTACAGTACAGTACAGTACAGTACAATACAATACAATACAATACAATACAATACAATACAATACAATACAATACAATACAATACAATACAATACAATACAATACAATACAATACAATACAATACAAACAGAGATGGAAGTGATCTTGGAGGTCTTCTAGTCTAACCCCCTGCTCAGGCAGGAAAACCTATCCCATTTCAGACAAATGGTTGTCCAGTCTCTTCTTAAAAACTTCCAGTGTTGGAGCATTCACAACTTCTGGAGGCAGGTTGTTCCACTGATTAATTGTTCTAACTGTCAGGAAATTTCTCCTTAGTTCTAGGTTGCTTGATCATCTGTTGCTTCTTGTGATTTGGAGAATAGCTTGACTTCCTCTTCTTTGTGGCAACCCCTGAGATATTTAAAGACTGCTATCATGTCACCCCTCATCCTTCTCTTCATAAGACTAGTGGCTAAGGTGGTACTTGAACCCATGGTCTCTCGCTGCCTAGGTTGGTGCCTTAACCACTAGACCAAACCAATGTTTGTTTACACACTGAAAAAGTTAGATCTTAAGGAAGTAGTGACTGCTTCCCTTTCAATGTCATTCAGAGAGATTAATCTGGCCAAGGGATCTAATGGGGGAATGAAAATGACAAACAGATATCAACAGTATTATGAGGACAAAATAGTAACACTAGATGGCCAGACAGAAATAGAATACAAAAGCAAAAAACTTCTCTGAGGCTTTCCTCCCTAAATGTAGAGTGTATCCATAAACTCACAAATGTACTGTACATGTGTATGTGTATGCAGCAAGACCCACAAAATAATTTCTGTTGTTGCTATTACCATCTCAGATAACTTTTGAAACTCAACTGTGGGCAATTAAGAATTCATATATGTATGATTTTGCATTGATAATTGGTTTTGTGCCATCAGGTCAGCGTTGACTCTTAGCGCCCATGTGGATAGGTCCTTCTCCATGAAAATTTGTCTCCAACATGGTCCTTCAGGTCTTCCGATGCTATGCCTATCACCAATGAAATTGAGTCCATCACCTTGCAGCTGGCCGTTGACTTATTTTTACATGTCTTTCCATATTGATTTTTTTTACCCATTTCCTGAAGAAATAGCTGCTAACTCTCACTGTATCGGATATGGAAAAGCAATGTCTGCATAGATAGCTTCAATTTAACTCTTACCCAAAGATGGCTATTTTGTAGCTTGGAATTACATAGTAAGAGATTACTTCTTCGTGAGGGCTTATTGCTTAGAAGTTTTCAGTCTGAATATCTTTTGATTATCTTCAGGGGAAAAAATAATAACTTCAAATTAGTTTCCAATTTTGTGTGCATTTCTGTGCTCTTCAGGATTTAGTTTCATTGACAGGATGACATTGGCTGATGGCAGTGCTTGATAAACACTGGTGCAAATGTAGACTCTTAATTTGCAAGCAATGATGATAAATAGGGCTGTTTGTGGGATTTGAATTTTGTGAGTTTTCCTGGCTAATGCATGATTTGAATTTAGGTATCTGTTGGATGCACGGTGCTCTGCTAAACGGGGGGGAAAAAGTGATATTATACCGATTGATGAAAAATGCATTGAGAAATGCATTAAAATACATTTTTAAATATGATTTAAAAATAAATAAATCTTCAGGCTAGAGAGATATGGAACAGACTAAATAAATCCAGCTACCACAGCACCTGAAATTGTAGAGTAACCTCGTCTAGCTGGTTTTGATTGGCCCTGGGGTTCAAGGTCATGTAGGAAGTCCTGGATTTCGTGCAAAACTAGAAAGTGGAACAATAACTCAGAAGATGACAATGATCACTTCCATGGTGCTGTCTGGACTTTACATAGATTCACATGTGGTCTCCAGGAGTACAACATGATTCAATGAATGAATGAATGAATGAATGAATGAATGAATGAATGAATGAATGTTCTTTGATCTGTCTTATTAATCAGAACCATGACAGTTGACTTTAATAGTGCATAATAATGCAGCAATGTCAGTCTTCTGTTGATGGATTTACCATTAACTCCCTATGGGGCTACTGTGGAAAGAAACAGCAGTCAGCTGATCTTGTGGTCTAAACCACATGATTCTTAATATTGAATGAAACAATAGTGCAACAGTTAGCTTTGTTTAGGAAATAATTTGCTGATAAAGGTAAATATTTCTCTGTCATTCGTGTTCAACTCTAAGGGCATGGTGCTAATCTCTGTTTTTTGGCTGAAGGAGCCAACATTGTTCAAAGACATTTTCCATTGTCATGTGGCCAGCATGGATATATACCAAAGGTGCACAGAATGCTGTTACCTTCCTTCTGAAGTGGTACCTATTAATCTACTTGCATTTGCATGCTTTCAAACTGCTAGGTGTGGAGAAAAGCAAAGTTTTACATTTAAGCAGGAAAAATCAAAGGTACAAGTACAGATTAGGCAAGACCTGGCTTAAAAACAATAATTGTGAGAGGGATCTTGGAGTCCTAGTGGATGATCACTTGACTATGAGCCAGCAGTGTGCAGCAGCAGCCCAAAAAGCTAATACAATCCTGGGTTGTATAAACAGAGGCGTAGAATCAAGATCACACGAAGTATTAGTAACGCTTTATAAAACCCTAGTGAGGCCACACCTGGAATACTGCAATCAGTATTGGTCACCATACTACAAAAAAGATGTTGAGACCTTGGGAAAAGTTCAGAGAAGAGCAACTAAGATGATCCAAGGCCTGGAGACTAAAACATACAAAGAATGGCTGCAGGACTTGGGTTTGGCCAGTCTAAAGAAAAAAAAATAGGGGAGACATGATAGCAGTGTTCCAGTATCTGAGGGGCTGCCACAAAGAAGAGGAGGGGGTCATGTTATTCCCCAGATCTCCAGAAGGCAGGACAAGAAACAATGGCTGGAAACTGATCAAAGAGAGAAGCAACCTGGAATTAAGGAGAAACTTCCTAACAGTGAGGATAATTAACCAGTGGAACAGCTTGCCTCTAGAAATCATGGGCGCTCCGTCAATGGAGGTTTTTAAGAAGAGACTGGACAGCCATTTGCCTGAAATGGTATTGGTTCGCCTACTTGAGCAGGGGGCTGGACTAGAAGACCTCCAAGGTCCCTTCCAGCTCTGTTCTATTCTAGGTGGGCAGGAGCTGGAGCAAGTAATGGAAGCTCAACCTGTTGCACAAAGTTCAGATCTCCAACCTTGGCTATCAGCTCTCTGCTGAGAAGCTCATCATCTTTAACCCCTGAGCCATCAACACCCCCTAATTTGCTGATAGGAAAATCTAATTTACTCAGGTTTACCTACAACCTGGCACTGTGTTTTCCTCCATTATGGAAAGAGGAGCACCTGGACAGCGAGGGGAAGGAAGTGAAGAATGTCCTGGGAATAAGAACCACGACAGAAGGGCAGTTTTGTGTAGTGGTTAAGGCATCAGGCTAGAAACAGAGACACTATGTTCCGATCCCACCTTATGCATGAAGCTAGCTAGGTGACTTTGGGCCACTCACTCTATCTCTCTAGCCTAGATAGCAGACAGTGGCAAACCACTTCTGAAATCTCAGCAAGAAAAACTTCAAGCACCAGACCAAGGAATCTCCAGGAGTCAACATTGGGTTGACGGGACACAGGCAATAAGAAGCAGGTTAAAGAGAGACATGCAAAGAAAGCCTTTGAAAGGAAGAAAAGAAAAGACAATGGCTTTCTGTACATTCATTCCCCCACACACACAATTTTCGGGGGGGGGGTGTTATTGGTGCAGCAGATCAGGACTCGCAAAGATGAATTCCAACAGGCACCAACCTATTTAAGAAGAAAAAAGTTATCAGTCACTCTAGCTGGAGTTTCTTGTATTATTCCGAGAAGCTGGTGGTGACGTAGCCGCAGTAGAATTCCCTTTATCCTCTGAAAGAGTTCTCTCTCTTTTTTCTTAATACCAGGAAGGGCTTCTGTGGAATGTACAAAATGACTTTTTACAGGTATAGATAAAAGGCAGGCTTTACAAAACTTCCAAAAACAATTTAGACCCCTGCCTTTTTTTTTTTTTTACACTGTTGCCTCGTGCTCTGGAGGGACGCGGTGGCTCAGTGGGTTAGGACGCTGAGCTTGTCGATCAGAAAGTCGGCAGTTTGGCGGGTCGAATCCTGAGTGCTGCATAACAGAGTAAGCGCCTGTTACTCGTCCCAGCTTCTGCCAACCTAGCAGTTCGAAAGCACGTAAAAATGCAAGTAGAAAAATAGGGACCACTACGGTGGGAAGGTAACAGCGTTCCGTGCGCCTTTGGCGTCTAGTCATGCCGGCCACATGACCACGGAAGACGTCTTCGGACAAGCGCTGGCTCTTCGGCTTTGAAACGGAGATGAGCACCGGCCCCTAGAGTCGGAAACGACTAGCACACATGTGCGGGGGAACCTTTACCTTTACTTTTACCTCGTGCTCTAATGTGTTGAATTGTCAGTTTAGAGTGGCAGGATTATGTTCCCCAGCTTGGCTAACTTCCCTGCATTTTCAAGATCCTTTATAGAGCTTTGAATTATATATCCTGCATGAGTTCCAGCACGCAACGGAAGACTGGATTAGGCGTAGTGAGGAATGAGAGCCGGGACAGTGAGTAGAATATCACTCAACCCATTATGGATTCATTATCTAACAGTCTTTGGGAATCTTCAGAAAGTTATCATTCATCAGACAGAATAATTGTTCATAGAAGGAAGCAAGAATCCATCTGAGTGTCTACCTGTACAAGGCAAATACGTGCAAGCATGCCATATTGTATAAATAAGGGAGAATATTTGTAACTCAGGGTTGAGACGGGGGGATCCTTGATGCTTTCTGAGCTTGGTTATTTTCTTGTTTTCAGCTGACTAATGCAATGTATCTGTTTTATTACAAAAAACTAGGTAGCCCTAGGTAGCACTGATGATACCTAGTTTGGGTAATGAAATGTTTGCAGGAAAACAACCAAGCTCATAGAGCACCAAGGACACCACAGTCCTCTCCTCCTCCTCCTCCTCCTCCTCCTCCTCCTCCTCCTCCTCCTCCTCCTCCTCCCTTCCAGCACTGATGATGTTACCTAGTTAGGGTAATGAAACATCTGCAAGAAAACATCCAAGGTCAGAAAGCACCAGGCACCCCCTTCTACTATATTGTCTTATTCTGTTGTGATTCAGGGTCAGCCTGTGGGTTCGGCAGTTGGGTCGGACGACTCAGAGGAGGAGGAGGGGGTGTTGAAGAGCTGGCTGATGATGGCCTTGAGGCTCCACAGAACCCTCAGCCAGGCCCCTCCCACCTGGTCACGACGGAGACCCAGCTGTGTGAGCCTGACAGCGTGGATGAAGATGACCCACAGCTGGCCCTGTTCAAGGACGCCCGACGCAGGAGGCAGTCAATTAGGAGTAAACAGAGGAAGGCAATGGGGCACCTCGGAAGGAGGCAGAGAGAAGCCACACCCTGAACTGTATAAAAAGGGAATGCGTGGGAGGGCTGGTTTGCTGAAGGCAACCGCTTGAAAAGCTCCTGTTTCATGGTTCGTGTTTGCTCTCTTTGCTCTGTGTTTTTATGTTAATAAATTTGGCAGGCTTAATTCCAGTCTCTTGCCTTCTTGTAAAAGGGGTTGTCCCTGCCTTTTCTGCAGGGCCGGTAGCAGGCTGGTACAGAACATATTCACACATCTTGTTTCAAGAAAGTTCCACCTTGGAGACCATCAATCTGATGCCTACTGAGGAGAAGGTGACCTTCTCATCCCTCCAGTGTGCATGTACACACTATCCTTGTGATTTGTTATACTTTGGCTCCTCAGTTGCAAGATAACAAGAGGAAGCTTTTTTTTCCATTTCTGTGGAAGGATAGCCATAAAATGGAAAGAAAAGGTCTCCGATACATTGCATTACTCAGCTGAACACAAGTTTTGGGGGAGGGGGGAGAAAAGCCAGTTGCAATAGGGGCTGTAGACTGACCTTCCTTTCGCAGTTCCCTCAGACTCAGGAGGCTCTTTCCATTACTATGTGCAAGTCAGAAGTTCAATCTGCTTTTATTTTATTGGAGAAGAGAGCAATCATTCTTGCCTGGCTTGCAGCTGGAATACAATATATCACCCAACCTGCAGATATTTTAATGTCTTTTCTCTCACACACACCTTTTCACTTTCTGAGTGTTATTTGGCTGAGAAGCTCTTGCAAAGCCCCCCACCCCCTGTGTTTCTAGATGGAGCAGGTGAGATTACATGAATTGGCCCTGTTGTGCTTTCTGCTGAAACATTTTTGCTGATGCCAGTTGAGGAGGAAGAAACATAAGCAGAGGAGGGGAGAATGATTAGCAAGCTGAGCTTTTTGTTTATTTATTTTAGGCAATCAGGTTTATACTAGCCTAATTTTTATTGACTTTTAGACTGACAGGAACTGAATGAGTCCTACAGGAAATGACAAGTTTGACTCTTTATATAGGTTGTCTGAACCAAAGAATAGAATAGAATGGAATAGACTAGACTAGACTAGACTAGACTAGAATAGAATAGAATAGAATAGAATAGAATAGAATAGAATAGAATAGAATAGAATAGAATAGAATAGAATAGAATAGAATAGAATAATGGAATGAAGTAGAAGAATAGAATAGGATAGGATAGGATAGGATAGGATAGGATAGGATAGGATAGAATAGAATAGAATAGAATAGAATAGAATAGAATAGAATAGAATAGAATAGAATAGAATAGAATAGCAGAGGTGGAAGGAACCTTGCAGGTCTTCTAGTCCAGTCCCCTGCACAGGCAGGAGAACCTACACCATTTCAGACAAGTGGCTGTCCAGTCTCTTCTTAAAAAAAAACTTCCAGTGTTGGAGCGTTCACAACTTCTGGAGGCAGGTTGTTCCACTGGTTAATTGTTCTGACTGTCAGGAAATTTCTCCTTAGTTCTAGGCTGCTTCTCTCCTTGATTAATTTCCATCCATTGCTTCTTGCCCTGCCTTCAAATGTTTTGGGGAATAGCTTGACTCCCTCTTCTTTGGGGCAGCCCCTGAGATATTGGAACACTGCTATCATGTCACCCCTCGTCCTCCTTTTCATTAAACTTGTTGTTGTTGTTGTTAACTGCAAAGTCGTGTCCGACCCATCGCGACCCCCTGGACAATGTTCCTCCAGGCCTTCCTGTCCTCTACCATCTTCTGGAGTCCATTTAAGCTCACGCCTACTGCTTCTGTGACTCCATCCAGCCACCTCATCCTCTGTCGTTCATTAAACTAGACATACCCAATTCCAGCAACTGTTCTTTATATGTTTTAGCTTCCAGTCCTCTGATCATCTTTCTTGCTCTTCTCTCTACTCTTTCCTGATGGGTGCTCAGTAGTAACCAGCTCTCATGAAGGATTTTATATATATAGTAACCCATTTATTAGGAACAACAGGATTTTTCCCCAGAAATAAATTGAAGAGATGCCTCCAGAACTGAAGGGGTGTGTGGGGTTAGTTAGGGGGGGGGGGAAACATACAGGAAAAATGTGGCTTTTGCCAAACTTTTACAAGCATGACTTCAACACTATATACCCTTTAGGATTCATGTCTGTTTCTCCCCCACCCCCCCAAGGATTTTCTTGTTTACGTTTGTCAATTTCTTGATGGTCATAGTAAGAAAACAGAAGGAAAATAATATTAAAAACAAAAACCGTATACCAGGAACCCACTCTCAAACATGTGGAAAACTAAAAATGTAAAGAACCTGCAAAGAAAATAATCAAACATTTTAAAAAGTAAGAATAAAAATAAAATCACAGTACTTCGCAGCAAGCATAAGGTGGTAGCTCTGAGAGACTCTGGTTAATGTTTGTGGCAAGTTTCAAAGCATGACGATTATTGCTTCTTCGTTTGCTAATGAGCTTGGGGGGGGTCGGAGGGGGAAGGGAAGATATTGGAACGCAGACTTGAAAGACTAAGAAGCCAAACAAATGAGAGCCAAGGACAATTCATCCAGCACCTGGCCAGACGAGGATATTTTCCCAAAACAATATTATTGCACTTAATTGGACAATTGTGACTTAGTCAAGAGGGAGGAGGACAAATTCTATGCCTTTACCATGTGGCGATGGGGTGGGTCTTGCCAGAGCTGGTTTAGCTTTCAACCATGTTGAATGGATGTACATTAAGAGATCAGAATGGCTCAAAGATGTCTCCTTGGTTAGGTTTCGTCAGTCAGAACCTTGACAGTTCATTTCATTTATCAAAAGTCCTCCCGTGACTTTGGGATGAGCATTGCTCGATAGTAGTAACTGTGAGAGGGATCTCGGAGTCCTAGTGGACAATCACTTAAATATGAGCCAGCAGTGTGCTGCATTAACACAGTGTTAGGCTGCATTAACAGAGGGATAGAATCAAGATCAAGTGAAGTACTAATACCACTTTACAATGCCTTGGTAAGGCCACACCTGGAATACTGCATCCAGTTTTGGTCACCACGATGTAAAAAAGATGTCGAGACTCTAGAAAGAGTACAGAGAAGAGCAACAAAGATGATTGGGGGACTGGAGGCTAAAACATATAGGGAACGGTTGCTGGAATTCGGTATGTGTAGTTTAATGAAGAGAAGGGTGAGGGGTGACATGATAGCAGTGTTCCAATATCTCAGGGGCCACCACAAAGAAGAGGGAGCCAAGCTATTCTCCAAAGCACCTGAAAGCAGGACAAGAAGCAACGGATGGAAACTAGTCAAGGAGAGAAGCAACCTAGAACTAAGGAGAAACTTCCTGACAGTTAGAACAATTAACCAGTGGAACAACCTGCCTCCAGAAGTGGTGAATGCTCCAACACTGGAGGTTTTTAAGAAGAGACTGGCCAGCCATTTGTCTGAAATGGTATAGGGTTTCCTGCCTAAGCAGGGGGTTGGATTAGATGACCTCCAAGGTCCCTTCCAACTTCTTCTTCTTCTTCTTCTTCTTCTTCTTCTTCTTCTTCTTCTTCTTCTTCTTCTTCTTCTTCTTCTTCTTCTTCTTCTTCTTCTTCTTCTTATTATTATTATTATTATTATTATTATTATTATTATTATTATTATTATTATTATTATTATTATTATTATTATTATTATTATTATTATTATTCATCCCACAGAGTTCTGGGATAAGATGAGGGGGGAAAAAACACATATGAGCCATTTTCAGTCCTGGAAGAAAAGTGAGATATAAGTACCCCTCCCCCCCAAAAAAAAAAAACCTCATCTCCAAAGAAATCAATACTTTAACTCAGAGAAATGATAATGAGATTACTCATAACTTGGCTTATCTTGTATAATTGGCCACATAGGTTTATCATCGCTACATGCTTGTAATCCAGACCTTGACTTTGCTTCAGAACTGCATTTAATCTTGAGAGTCAAGCTAATTAGAATCCAGTGATGTTGATGAAGTTGGTTGTGTCAAAATGGCAACAAGATCATGTAATGTTTTGAGCTCTTTATATGAAGCCAAGCCTTGCTTTTTTTCCCCAATATCATCTTCTGATGATGATGGTGATGATGATTGTTATCATCACCATCTCTAAATCATTATCTCTAATTGTGTTGTCATTCCCTCTTTCCAGAAACGCTCAAGATAGTTACCAAAGCACGGGGGAAAAAATTGGATCTGTGCCTCCCCTCTTTTTAACATTTATTAAGGATGCTTTTATCTGTGCCATACAAAATTCTATGATTTAGCTTCAAGAATGCAGGGATCCCTTTACTATGGTTAAGTTTTAATTGCACCTTATGGGATAAGCTCAAATGTCAGAAACATGATATTTTCTTTTTTTTCTTTTTAAGTGTGTTATGTTCCAGACACAGATATATATTTTTCCCCATGTCTTGGACTTCCATCTTGTTTTTTTGTAAAGTGATTACAGTACAAAAATCTCTTTAAGAAGGTGGAGTTTATGGGTTGACTTATTCATTTGTGTTAAATTGCATTTGTTCTGGCCCTTTGAGGTTTGATTCAAAACTATTGAAGAATCAGATATTAGCTTTCTGTTGTTTTGAGGTCTGTTTCTCTTTGAAAGGAGAGACAAGTTGGCAAACAAGGGAATTCTTCCAATGTAGTCACTAACTTCAGACTTGCTATCAGAGGAGAATATTGTCAGTGAATATAAATAGTCAGAGGCTCCTTTCAAGACCAGCATTTCAATATGAAACAAAGCATCTACAATTCAAGAAATGTGATGTTCACAGAAGAACACTGAAATCCTTGTAACTTTTCATAGGAGCTGACAGCACGGGTTTTATATATATATATATATATATATATATATGAAGGGACGCGGTGGCTCAGTGGGTTAGGACACTGAGCTTGTCGATCAGAAGGTCGGCAGTTTGGCGGGTCGAATCCCGAGTGCCGCGTAACAGAGTGAGCGCCTGTTACTCATCCCAGCTTCTGCCAACCTAGCAGTTCGAAAGCACGTAAAAATGCAAGTAGAAAAATAGGGACCACTACGGTGGGAAGGTAACAGCGTTCCATGCGCCTTTGGCATCTAGTCATGCCGGCCACATGACCACGGAGACGTCCTCGGACAAGCGCTGGCTCTTCGGCTTTGAAACGGAGATGAGCACCGGCCCCTAGAGTCGGACACGACTAGCACGCATGTGCGGGGGAACCTTTACCTTTACCTTTTATATATATATATATATATATATATATATATATATATATATATATATATATATATATATATATATATATATATATATATATATATATATATATATATATATATATATATATATGTTTTCTGAGGTTTTCGCGGGTGCCTGTATGTGGATCCTTGGTTTTTCGGGTTTTTCCCCCTCGTAGAACTAAAGGTGTGGGCGCAACGTTTCGACGGAGTCCCATCCGTCATCATCAGGCTTTAGCTTCCTTCTTCTGGGAGAAGCATGTGGCTGTTAGTTCCTCTAACAGCCACATGCTTCTTCTGTATGTTCCACCAGACTTTTATCCAAAAAGCCTTAACCTTTTTACAAGTCCACCATATATGAAAATATATTGTGTCTTCATCACCGCACCTCCAACATTTAGGCTAATAATTCAGATACATACATGTCCAGTCTCTTTTTGATGGAGCAGCCACAACTTCTGAAGGCAAGCCATTCCACACCTTAGTTCTAGGTTGCTTAATGTTTATGGAGACTCTCAATCATCCAGGTCATAGTTGTCCCAAAGATGCTTTTTCATGAGGCAACTGAACTTTCTTCGTTTTTTTGGAAGACATTTTGCTTCTCATCCAAGAAGCTGAAGAAGCTTCTTGGATGAGAAGAGAAACATCTTCAAAGTAAAACAGGTGGGTCCACCTGCCTTGTGGAAAAAAGCATTTTGGGGGACTTCTAGGTTGCTTCTCTCCTTGGTTAATTTTCAGCACTGTTTCTTGACTTGCCTTGGAAAATAGTTTGACACACACACACACCCCTTACCTTTGCAGGAGCCCATCAAATATTGGAACACTCCTATCACGTCCCCTCTAGCCCTTCTTTTCATTAGACTAGACATATCCAGTTCCTGTAATGGTACGTTTTAGCCTTCGAGATTCTCTGAGATTAGGTTGAGATTCATGCAAACATTTCAGCTGAATTCACCCAACCCAGTTGGATTAAGAACGATACAGAAACAATACAGAGGGATCCATAAAAATAGGATACATGAATTGTATCTCATCCAATTTAGCTCTCACCTGGAGCCATTCATCTGCTAGATGTCCTTGTCAATTAGTCTAATCCTGTTTCCCCACTTTTCCTATGGGGACAATAATGCCATTAGGGCTAATTGAATTCTTGTACAAATCCAAGAGACAATGCAAGTTATGTGGAAGGCATGAAACAAGTAGGCCTCCTTGGCAACCATTATAGGTCCCTTTCTCATGAATACATTTACTTGTTAGCTTTATTTATTCATGTCAGGAGCATCACCATTAAAATAAGGTATACTGTAAAAAAAAACACCTCCCTTTTTCCAAACTTGTAAACCTTTAATTGGGGTAGAATAAGAGAGACTGGATGGAGCTGGGTGTTTACTGGCTGGATGCCCTTCCTGACTCCAGCAGCAGATTTTTTTTTTCTTGGCTCCCTAAAAGAAAAATACCTGCCACTAACTTGGATTAATCTCAACCTTCTGAGTGCTTGGCGAGTGTCTTCATCACTAGGTCACCAGACTGGTCATAAAATGAAATGCCTGCATTTTCTCTGTCACATGAGAAAAGCTCATGTTCCTTCCCCTGTCCTGACCACTTTCTACAGAGGGACAATCGAGAGCATCCTGTCATACAGCATCACAGTCTGGTTTGGAAGCATCCCTGCTTCAGACAGGAAGGCGCTGCGGAGAGTGGTGAGGATGGCCGAAAAGATCATTGGCAGTTCCCTCCCCTCCATCCAGGACATAGCACAGAAGCATTCCTTGAACAGGGTCCATAAGATTATCTGGGACACTACTCATCCTCTTCACAACCTGTTTTCCTTATTCCATTCTGGGAGGAGGGGGCTTCATGGTATCCATAGCAGAATATCCAGATTCAGCCATAGTTTCATTCCATACAGCATTAACCTTGTGAACAATCAGGCTTCCTCCTTCCGTTATATATTCAAGATGGACAGTATTTAATATTTTATTGGTATATATGTGTAGGGGTGTGGGTCTATACATATGTTGTTTCTAGTATGTTTTAGGTGTGTGTCATATATGTGTTTCACTTTGAGAGCGGGCAACTAAATTTCATTTTTGATGTGTGGCATTGTGCCCACAGGTAAAAAAAAAAGACAATAAAGATTATCTTATCTTATAAGCATACTATATTTCATAAAATGCAAAAGATAAAAAAAAATATGTACAAGTTAAATAGACCTTGCCCTGAAAGATCTTGCCCAGAACATTAATAGTGTTCTGTTGTGCTGCCCTGAGGTCCTCATGGCACCAAAGAGCTGGTCTCCATTTATTTCTGTTGGGAAGCTCATACCTGAATGTTGTGATCCCATTGGACCACATTGGAAACAAGCTCACTGTAAATCTGAAGAGGTTCCATTAATACGATTTTCTGTATCAATTTCAAATATTATATTGTATTGTGTTTCTAACTGCAGACAGCTCACTTTCCAAACTAGTTTATGTAGATACTAAGAGGTGAAGATCAGACATGGATATTAACTCCTAATCAACTTTTTATTTAGATTGATTACAACAAAATTTGGCAAGTCTTAGTATTCTGTGTCTGCTTCATTTTCTTATACTCCAGTGAACTAGGAAGGCTTTCTGCTTTAATCTCTTCCAAATTTCTGAATTTTGAATGTAAAAAAAAAAGGTTTTAGCCCCCTTTGCGTACGTAGAGGCTACATCTATGTTAAATTATTTTTCCTTACCCTCTACAATGCCTCTTTTAATATAGACTTGTTTTCTCAATGTTCTTCTGATAAGGTATCCAAGATATTTTGGTCAATGAGTATTCTGAGGGACAGTAAAGCTGATCCCAGAATAATCCTGAGTTTCTCAAGAAAGCAAACTAGTGAAAAGTTGGTTAGAAAAGTTTTTATTCTTACATTTTGCTACAGTGAAAATTATGTGTGAATGGATGAAGCAAGTAGGGTTCCTTGGCAACCATAATAAGTCCCGTTCTCATTAATGCATAACTTGGTTTCCGGCTCTTTTGCAAATTTCTACCTTTGTTGCCCTGTTGACATTATTTGCCTTGGGTACTGTATACCAAGTATTTTGAAGAAAGATATATAGAATGTATACCGAGGACCTATAACTAATATGAGAAAAATCTCTGAATAATGGATGCATCGATATTGGTGAAGCACTTAAGGATTACATAAGCTGGTAATTGACTGCATACCCAGTTTCAGTTGATCGCAACCAAATGGGAGCTAAAAAGTGTGATGTGGTTGCAAAAAAGACATTTTAAGCTATCAACAGAAGCATGATTTATAAGCCACTGGAAGTAATAGTTATCATCTCTTCATAGGATTAGAAATTGATTCCTCTAAAGAAAAAGTAAAAAAGCTGATAAGACTGGATCAGACAGAGTGAGGGACATAACAAAGGATGTCATAAGATCTGTTCTCATGAATGGATGGATGGAGATAGATAGATAGATAGATAGATAGATAGATAGATAGATAGATAGATAGATAGATAGATAGATAGATAGATTTCAGTTAATTTAAGTTAAGAGCAAAGGAGATAAGTGACAGCCTCCTTTTCACTGGAGATGTTCAGACAAAGCTTGGTAACTAACTGAGACTTCATTATGGATTCCTGCTCTGATTACTGGCTTGGAGCTTCATGTCTTCAATGATCTATCCAGTTCTATGGTCTCATGATCCTAATTCTGGAATCCAAGACTGAACACGAAAGAGTAGCTTGAGAAATTAAAACCATGGCTACATCCAAACCAACCCATTATAATGGTGAGGGGAAAAAAAATAGAGCACAGCCTTAATTTTTCTATTGGTTAGAAATTCATCCTAATTATTATTGGAGGGCTGATCATCTCCCAATATATAGGATTCTGTTGGAATAAAAGTGACAGAATTTTGATAGCAGCTTCAGTCATTTATAAGTATGGAGTGAAAAGCCACAAATAGTTAGGTTTCCACATTAATCACAACTCCTTGTAAAGTTCTGCTTTAAATGGTCAGAGCTGATTTATAATAGCTTAGCAACAAACTTAATTGTGCAGTGAATATTTGTAAAAGTTCTTTCTTAAAACAAGGTAATTGATTGTCTCACAATTGTAATGTTATCATCAAGAAGACATTGCATCTTGGACCACAAATGATTAATTTGCTAATTTATGAGCCTGAGGATGAACTCTCTGTTGGAATTAACTGAAGTGTGACTTTAATGGCCTTAGTTTCATATAAGATATAAGATAACCTTTACTGTCATTTTTTTTTTTTACTGTGGGCACAACAGCACTCATCAGAAATAAAATTTAGTTCCCCGCTCTCAAAGTGAAACACATACATGACACACACCTAAAACCTACTATATGCAAATATGTATAGACCCACGCCCCTACATATACATAACAATAAAATGTTAAATACTGTCCATCTTGAATATATAACAGAAGGGGAAGCCTGATTGTTCACAAGGTTAATGCTGTATGGAATGAAACTATGGCTGAATCTGGATATTCTGCTATGGATACCATGAAGCCCCCTCCTCCCAGAAGGGAACAAGGAAAAAAGGTCGTGAAGAGGATGTGTAGTGTCCCAGACAATCCTGTGGACCCTGCTCAAAATAATCTTTTTGGCCATCCTCACCACTCTCTGCACTGCCTCTCTGTCTGAAGCAGTAATGCTTCCAAACCAGACTATACATTGTGATAGATATGATTTTGGTATATTCTTGCAGGATCACATTTATTAGTCTTATTTTCCATGAGGCAAATAATAATGTGCTTCTGTCTATTAATGCTTTTGCCTAAAGCAGGGGTGTCAAACTGCCAGCCAGTGGGCTGGTTTCATCATACCGAAGCCATGCCAAACCCATTGCTGGCAATGCAGAAAGAGTCATGATACGTTGCAACACGTCACATGACGTAGCAAGTCTAAAGCATTCAACAATGAAATGTATTTCCCTAAACTGTTTACCTTTTTAAATGTAACAATGTAAAAAAGATGTTGAGACTCTAGAAAGAGTGCAAAGAAGAGCAACAAAGATGATCAGGAGACTAAATGCTAAAATATATAAGGAACAGTTTCTGGAATTGGATATATTTAGTTTAATGAAGAGAAGGACGAGGGGTGACATGATAGCAGTGTTCCAATATCTCAGGGGCTGCCCCAAAGAAGAGGGAGTCAAGCTATTCCCCAAAGCATCTGAAGGCAGGACAAGAAGCAATGAATGGAAATTAATCAAGGAGAGAAGCAGCCTAGAACTAAGGAGAAATTTTCTGATAGTTAGAACAATGAATCAGTGGAACAACCTGCCTCCAGAAACGGTGAATGCTCCAACACTGGAAGGTTTTAAAAAGAGACTGGACAGTCACTTTTCTGAAATGGTGTAGGTTCTCCTGCCTGAGCAGGGAACTGGACTAGAAGACCTCCAAGGTCCTTTACAGATTCTATTCTATTCTATTCTATTCTATTCTATTCTATTCTATTCTGTTCTGTTCTGTTCTGTTCTGTTCTGTTCTGTTCTGTTCCGTTCCGTTCCGTTCCGTTCCGTTCCGTTCCGTTCCATTCCATTCCATTCCATTCCATTCCATTCCATTCCATTCTATTCTATTCTATTCTATTCTATTCTATTCTATTCTATTCTATTCTATTCTATTCTATTCTATTCTATTCTATTCCTCCATTCCATTATTCTATTCTATTCTATTCTATTCTATTCTATTCTATTCTATTCTATTCTATTCTATTCTGAAAATAAAGACATCCTACTATTAAATACAGTACATTGTGTTGTTTAAGTGTTCCCTTTGAGCAGCATATACGGATAGATAGATAGATAGATAGATAGATAGATAGATAGATAGATAGATAGATAGATAGATAGGTTCCAGGCAGGCTAGACAGGAAACATAACTGGATGAACTAATTTGATTTTATTGTAAGGCTGCATTAAAAGAATATTGCAAATCTGAAAGTATAAATTTCTGCCAATTTCTTTTATAGCCTGAGAATTTAGCCCCTTCCTAAGCCAATTTTTCCCCCCATTATGCATTTTCAGGCTGAACTCTCTCTTATCTGGCCATTCCTTAGCCAGATTTTCTTTGCCCTGTACGTCAAGATCTTTCTCACATATTTTTACAAATCCCAGCAAGAACTGCAAAATATTAATTGACCTTGCTCAGCTACCTTTCTGAAATTCAACTACATTGATAAACCAAGAACAATGAACAAAGAACAAGTTGAGAATAATTACAAAAGAAATTATTCTTTTTAAGCAATCCCCCCTCCAAAAAAAAGAAATCCAGAGAAGATAGATGGTTATCAAACAAACTTATCAATTTAATTATTCATTTGTTCTATTTATGTAGTCATTCTCTTAGCCTACTTATACTGTGACAGTGCTTTTCATTATGTTTCCTGGATTTATCTGTAATCTCTTTGTCACCATTCATACAGAATTGTCAAGTGCCTTTTCCTGCAACATTTGTTAAATTCATTTACTTTCTTTTGTCTTTGCACAGTTAGTTTTTTTTAAAAAAAATCAGAAGCCTGCATTAAAACATAGATCAATCCAGCCCACTGGAATAACTTTAAAGGAAATGAAGGGGAAAAAATGCAGGTTAAATATTCATTAATCACCTGGTTTTCTTTGCATCTTTTTATAGCTTCTTCTAGAATTAAAACTATAGAGTTCCCTTTAAATCCCTTCCTTCCTTCCTTCCTTCCTTCCTTCCTTCCTTCCTTCCTTCCTTCCTTCCTTCCTTCCTTCCTTCCTTCCTTCCTTCCTGATTATCTTCAGTACTGTTTACTTAGATCCAATGTATACTTCACTGAAGGAATGTGATCCCATCATGGCTGTAACCAATCAGGGAATAAAAAAAAATGATGGAAGGAATCAGTGAAGGAAGAAATCACTTAGGAGAGATAGTCTCATAATTTATCAGTTCATTTCTGGTGCTGTCTGGCTTGATAGAGAGTAAGGTTTAAACTCCCATATGATTTCACTCTCTTATAGCCGTTTTATTCGCTGCTAGGATAATAAACGATAAAGACACAGAAGCTGAATATCTGCAATATCTGTACTGGATTCTGGGCCACACCTAACTGTTCAGAAATATGCTAATTTATTTGCAGTCAAATAAATGCACATTATGGGAGTAGAAATAAAGCAAATACCCCTCAGGGCTTGACCAATAGATTAATATACTATTGTCTTATTGTGGAAAAACTTATAAAATTTTGTTTATTAAGTAGCATAGATCTCTAGTGCAGTGGTCACCAACCCCCGGTCCATGGACCAGCACCAGGCTGCAGCATGCCAGAAACCAATCCATGCAAACAAGCAAAGCCCCATCTGCTGGATGCAGGCAGTACATGAAACCACGCCCCCCTCTGGTCTGCAAAAAGCCTCTCTCCATGGAACTAGTCCCTGCTGCTCAAAAGGTTGGCGACCTCTGCTCTAGTATGTCAACTTACGCAATAGTTTCCATTCAAGATATATACTCTATTTGTAAGGTAGCAATGAAGCTTTGTTAAATGATTTTCAAATGCCACGATATGAAAATATCTATACGTATCATAATCATGTAGGCATTTTCTCCCCATAGAAGCAAAAGTCAGATTTTGAATCATGGAACAAATCAATCTTATTTGAGGCACAAAAGATCAGACTCAAACTATTCTAATTCAGACACTCAGCTTTACTGAGAAATCTATAATGCTGAGAAAGGTGGGGAGGAAAGAGAAGAGGATGAGTCGCAACAAGGCAGATTTAAATAGGGATGGGTGAGCTATTGGAAGACCTGAAAGACCATGTTGGAGACAGGAGAACATCTGCGCCAATAGTTGACACAAAATTGATGGCAATCAGTCAGTCAACCAATCAATGATTGTCAATTCCAAAATAATATTTTATAACAAGGAAAAGGAAAGAAAGAAAGAAAGAAAGAAAGAAAGAAAGAAAGAAAGAAAGAAAGAAAGAAAGAAAGAAAGAAAGAAAGGAAGGAAGGAAGGAAGGAAGGAAGGAAGGAAGGAAGGAAGGAAGGAGGGAGGGAGGGAGGGAGGGAGGGAGGGAGGGAGGGAAGGAAGGAAGGAAGGAAGGAAGGAAGGAAGGAAGGAAGGAAGGAAGACAGATTTAATATTCATGAATATTGTCAGGCACAAACAACCAGACTCACATTTGAAGAGTTCAAAAACGTACTTTATTGTTTTTTGCCTATTTCACAGGAATCTTCCTAATCTGGCAGCTAACCAATAAGAAAAAACTAGAAAAGGTTCAGCAATACTCAAGGGAGCGGTGGGTCAGATCTTGCCCTCTTGTATCTACATAATGATTCCAGATTGATCCTCCATTGACCCCTCTTCCCAACTGGGACAGTCAATATTGAATTTTTAAACACACACATATATATATAAAGTCGCCTGGAAAGTTGGAAAGTCGCCTAGGTGCGACTTTTAAAAATCAACCAGAGACCGACCTTTTTAATTTTAATCTTATCAAGGAATATACATATATACATATACATATACATATACATATACATATACTGTACATATACATATACATATACATATAATATATATATATATATATATATATATATATATATATATCCTAAGAAACAGCAATGTAATGTACCAATGGAGCCATGAGCATTCAGAGATTGTATTCTTCTAGAACAAACAGAATAAATAAATGACAAATCAGCAACATGTGTGTTTCCAGACGATATATATATATATATATATATATATATATATATATATATATATATATATATATATATATATATATATATATATATTTTCAAGTGTTTTGAGATGGACAACAAATGTAAAGAATCTACCTGCAATCAGTAATAAAGCTGTTCAATATCTAAAGAACTGTTTTAAATAGGCAGTGTACCCATTGAAATTTGTTTCTAATTGATTTCTTATCATCTCAAGGTAGGAGGCATCTCTTCCCATGGTGTCATCATGCTAAATTTCAGTTTTAATGGTTAGGATCACCCTGAGTCAGTAGTTTGATCTAGAAAGTGGAAGGATCTGAAGTGCTATGCAGAATAATGAAGGCAATATAGTTCTCTTGGCTATACTTAGATGTGTTCCAGGTTGCCCATCCTGCTGATATATAAAAGGAAGACCTGAGGCTTTATGTGTACACTAATCATATTGACCCAAGGATACACAAACACAATAGCTCATTAAGCTGAGGTTCTACCTGAGACATGAAGGTCCACATTTTTGCTTGACAGTCTCATATGGGGAAATATTTCCACATGTGTCCAGAAATTTTGAATGTTCCCCCCCCCAAATGAAGGCAAAAAAATAGTACTAAAGAATCACTTCATTTGGTGAGGCAGGAGAAGAGTCTACCTCCTTAAGGCATGTCTTGAATCCACCAACAAGGAAACAATTACAACATGTAGCCATTAAAAATCGCTAGCACCATTAAATAAGGGGTACGGTAGCTTAGCGGTGAAAGATGCTGAGTTTGTCAGCTGGAAAGCTGATAGCCCAAGTTTGAGACCCACACACCATGCAACAGAGTGAGCTCCCATTACTTGCCTCAGCTCCTGGCAGTTTGAGAGTATGAAAATGTGAGCAGATAAATAGGTACCATTTAGGTGGGAAGGTAACAGAATTCCATGCACCTCAGGATACAGTCATGATGGCCACTGAACATGGAAACAATGGCTCCCTCAGCTAAGAAACAGAGATGAGCACACACACACACACACAGAGAGAGAGAGAGAGAGAGAGAGAGAGAGAGAGAGAGAGAGAGAGAGAGAGAGTTGGGAAGGACTGGACAGGGGGAACTATTTACAAGGCAATTGGGAAATAAGCCTCCATTTGGTTAGCAATGACAGACACTCGTAGATACAGAACATTTATTATACACATTAGAAATCTACAACATTACAATACTTTTCAACATAATCGCCATTCATTCGGCACTGAGGGACTCCTAAGGAATTTCAAACCATGTAAGACGTTATGACAAGTGACCCAATTTGAATGGCGATTATGTCAGAAAGTAATGTAATGTTGTAGTTTTCTAATGCGTATAATAAAAGTTCTTTATCGGCGAGTGTCTGTCATTGATAATCAAAGAGAGGTTTATTTCCGAATTGCCCTCGGTAACCTTGCCAACATGAAATAATTAAAATGGAAAGATGTGAGGTCCAAGCTGAGCTTCCAATGGAATTTATTCCATATTCTAGGAATGGCAGGGAGAAAAGGAAGGAAAGAGGGAATTTTCCAGCAGCTCTGGGAAGTGAATTTTTGCAACCTTTTAAAGAGAGATGTTCTTAATAACAAGGCAGTTACCTAAAGAGAACATCTTCTCATTAAGATGCCATTAACTGCATTCCATCAGTGTATTCAGATGATTTCATACAAAGCACTCATTGAAAGCTTTGTGTTTAACCAAAGGAATGGCTTTTTTAGCATGCAGCAGGATACAAACAAAAGAAGCCAGATTATCCTCCAGGAATTTCAGTGGGTGAAATTTAAGTACACACTATATTCTTCCATTGACATCAATGTCGCAGCATCCTGGTAAAATGTCTCTCTCCACCCCCCCACCCCCCATTTCTTTTCTGTTTTATTCTCTTTTTAAAAAATTCACTACGTAAAAACTAAATATGCAAATGTGGCTTTCAGATTTATTTCAATCATTTCAGATTTATCTTAAAGGGTAGCGTGAAAACTCTCCTTTCACGCTAGCCTTTGAGATGCTCTTGCACTTGTAGGCCACAGTACTTCAAAAAAATAAAATCACACTGTTTTATTGCAGACCTAGGGAGAGTAGAATTTAAGCACAGACTTTCCCTCTCAAGTAAACATAATGCATCTTTAATCATTTGCCTATAAGTGTTCATACCATGAACTATGATGACTTCAAAGGGAACCAGAAAAAGGATAACAGAATAACAGAGCTGGAAGGGACCTTGGAGGTCTTCTAGTACAACCCCCTGCTCAAGCAGGAGACCCTACACCAGGGGTAGGCAACCTCGGATCTTTTATGACTCATGGACTCCAACTCCCAGAGCCGAGGTTGCCTACCCCTGCCCTAGACCATTCCAGGGAAGTGGCTGTCTAGTCTTTTCTTAAAGGCCTCCAGTGATGGAGCACCCACAACTTCTGAAGGCAAGCCGTTCCACTGGTTAATTTATTTATTTATTTATTTATTTATTTATTTATTTATTTATTTATTTATTTATTTATTTATTTATTTATTTATTTATTTATTTATTTATTTATTTAGTTAGTTAGTTAGTTAGTTAGTTAGTTAGTTAGTTAGTTAGTTAGTTAGTTAATTTATATACCGCCCTTCTCCCGAAGGACTCAGGGCGGTGAACAGGGCAATACATAAAAACTAGATACAAAAATTAAAAATTATTAAAACATGATTAAACAATGCCCATAATAAATTAATAAAGATTAAAAATTGAAGTCCATTTATAAAAATCCCAACCATCTAATTGTCCTCACTGATAGGAAATTTCTCCTCAGTTCTAGGTTGCTCCTCTCCTTGATTAGTTTCCATCCATGTTTTTTTCTCATCATGCCTTCAGATGCTTTGGAAAAATAGGTTGACCCCCGTCTTCTTTATGGCAGCCCCTCAGTACTGAAACACTGCTATATTATGCCTTCCTTTGTTCTTCTTTTCACTAGGCTAAGGTAAAGGTAAAGGTTCTCCCGCACATGCGTGCTAGTCGTTTCCGACTCTAGGGGCCAGTGCTCATCTCCATTTCAAAGCCAAAGAGGATGTCCGAGGACGTCTTCCGTGGTCATGTGGCCGGCATGACTAGACGCCAAAGGTGCACGGAATGCTGTTACCTTCCCACCATAGTGGTCCCTATTTTTCTACTTGCATTTTTACGTGCTTTCAAACTGCTAGGTTGGCAGAAGCTGGGACGAGTAACAGGTGCTCACTCTGTTACACGGCACTCGGGATTCAACCCACCAAACTGCCGACCTTCTGATCGACAGGCTCAGCGTCCTAACCCACTGAGCTACCGCGTCCCCATTTCACTAGGCTAGACATACCCAATTCCTGCAATCATTCTTCACATGTTTTAGCCTCCATACCAAGCCTGCATTTATACCAAGACTGTAAGCTGGATATTGATAGAAGAATTAGTAGCTAGGCTATTATGTCAGGATGGCAGTTATCAACTACACTGTGTTCTTCTACTGATATCAACATCCCAGCATGCTAGCAAAATGTCTTTTTTCCCCTCCCCTATGCCCCTTCTTTTGTCTTTTAATTTCTTTTTTAAAATGTTACTGCCTAAAAACTAAGCATGTAAGCGTGGCTTTAAGATTTATCTCATCTGAAGCTGCTTCTTTCATGCTACCCTTTAAAATGCTCTTGCACTCATAGTCCACAATATTCAAAAGACCATCCTGTTTGATGGCAGAGCTTGGGACAGTGGATTTTGGCCTACAGACTTTCCCCCCTAAATAAACGTAATGCATCTTTAATCATTTGCCTATAAATGTTCATACAATGAGCTAGGATGACATCAAAGGAAACAAGAAAGAAAAAATGATACCAAGCCTATAATCTGGATACCAGTTATGTTGTGGCGATAGAAGAGTTAATAGCTGGCTATTATGGCTATCAATCACGTGATAGAAGCCTCTCAGAAAAGAAAAAAAAAAAAAGGTTGAGGCTTCAATCATGCAGAAGTGGCTGCCATTTGATCTGTTTATTTTCTCCTCTCCCCCAAAATGCTTTTAAGAAGTGTTCTGGATTCATTAACTCCAGGTGACTATATTGGCACATACATTACTCACTGCCTAGGAAACAACTTGGTCTTTGGCCCATTGGTTCTCAAGCTGTGGGGGAGTAAGCATCTGTGTCCATCAAGAACAAAAATTGTTTATGTTTGTGCAGGCCAAAGTGTGTGTGTGTGTGGGGGGGACTTTGTGCAATGCAAGTTCTGGGTTCTCTCCTTTTTGCCAATGCAAGCTCATGGGTCAGTTGCTGGAGCACAGAGTTTGGAAACCTCTGCAGTACGTGGATTAAAACCTAATTATTTGATGATTAAAACCTAATTATTTATCTTTTAACACAAGGAAATTTATAGGCTGTTGTATTATATGTATATAGTTTATGTAATATGTTAACACAAGCAGTTCGCAATAATAAGAGAAACGTTGACAGCCGAACATGAGGTAAAAGTATTTGACAGCCGGCCACGAGGGAGTTTTGACAGCTGTCAAAACCCCCGACTTGCGCAGGCGCACTAGTTGACAGCTTTCAGCTGTCAAAGCAACACATGCCGCCAGCACGAGGAGCCGAGCTGTCAGGCGTTCCGCGAAGCTGATTGGAGCAGAAGCAAAGCGGGAAAAAGACCGGCCGGCGATTGGACCAGACGACCGGCGCCAGACTATAAAAAGCCGAAAGGCTCCTGTTAGTGTCGCTCTGTCTTAATAAACCTGTTGAAGTTACCAGCTGTCTTGAGTGGTCTGTTCCAGCCACTTCACTGGCGACGAAGGTGGGATCCGCTTCCAGAGCTGAGGTCACGGCCAGGAAGAGTCCTTGGCCTATAGAGCGAGTCACTGGGAGTTTTAACTCCCGCAGCGAAGCGGACCACCGAGCCCTGACAGCATGGCAAATTTCGGACGAGTGAGGGAGTTCGACACTCACCACCCCGAGCGATGGGAGTCGCATCTGGGGCAGGTAGAGGGATTCCTCCTCGTCAGCAAAATAACAGATGACAGAGCCAAGGCAGCTGCACTTCTATACATCAGCGGTCCGCCCGTCTACGATGCTGCTGTCGGTTTATTCAGCCCGGTGCCGATCACAGAAGTTCCATATTCAGAACTCGTCGACCGGCTCAGCAAGCACTACATGCCGGCCCGCTCAGAACTGTACTGGCGGGTACAGTTCGCTCAGCGAAAACAACGGCCGGATGAACCTGCAAATGATTTCATTGCGGGAGTCCGGCACGCTGCGCGGAGCTGCAACTTCCCCGACTTAGAGGACCGGATTCGGGACCAGGTGGTCATCGGGCTGAGGGACGAACGTCTCAAGAAGAAAATCACGTCCAAACCGGAGATGACACTCGCCCAGGTCTCCCGAGAGATTTTGGCGTATGAAGATAACCACAAGAAGCCCCTCAACCGAACGGCAGGGGAAACCCAAAGCAGCGTCCATCAGGACGAAGCGTGTCTCAGCGACGAAGAGTCCATCGATCTGACAGACACCGATGCGATTCAACGCCGAATGGAGAGAAGGCAAGGTAGACGGAGCGACAACAACGACCGTCCCAGTCCAAGAAACTTCACCTCAGCCCAGAGAGAACAACGAAACGCCTGTGCCAGCTGCGGAGGCAACCATGCCCGGGCAAATTGCCGTTTCCGGAGCGCTAAATGTCATAACTGTGGCAAGACCGGCCACATTAAACCCGTCTGCCGAGGCCGCCCCCGCGACAACCTGCATGAAGTAGAGGCTACTCCCCCAGGTACGATCACCCACCGAGCCAGTCAGGGAAAGCCCTCAGAGGGGTTAGTGAAAACAGTGGAGGGGGTACACAGTTTGAGCCCTAAGGTAAAAATTAAAGCTAAATTACAGGGAGTCTTCTGCGACATGGAGGTGGATTCAGGTTCTGCTGTAACCCTAATTTCGTCAAGGACGTATAGGGAAATTTGT
>NC_139514.1:111530593-111549974 GCF_947247035.1 Vipera ursinii
ACCCTGGAAGGATGGAAGGCTGAGTCAACCTTGAGCCAGTCAGAATCAAACTTCTGGCAATGAGCAGTGAGTTAGCCTGCAATACTGCATTCTCACCTATGCGTCACCGTGGAACACCATGTCCAGTTGGGTGTAGTCATGACCAGCTTCAAACCATAGTGAAGGCGCTGCAGAATATGTTAATTGGAAGAGTTTTGCTGGCTACATGACCATGACGATGTCCTCTGACAATGCTGGATGGTGTTCATCTCTGAAACAGAGATGAACACCATCCCCAAAAGTCGGAAATTTTACCATTACCTTTAGAGCAGGGGTGTCAAACTCGCAACGTCATGTGACGTCTCATGATGTTTTGTGACTTTTTTTTCCATTGCTGGCAATGGGGTGGGTGCAGTTTCACCATGACACATCCGGCCTACGGGCTGGCAGTTTGACACCTCTGCTTTAGAGTCAGTAAACATTCCTCCTCACTTTTTTAAAATCTTTTTTTGTTGTTGTTCCATTTCTCCTCCGGCATTCAATTTCTTAAAAGAATGAATTGATGGAATTTGTGGACAGATGTCAGTTAGATGAAGGATTTCTGGGCAATGGGGACAACTTGTAAGTGGGATTCAGATATGTGAACAACTGGTTTTCTGTGTGGATGCCACTTCTGGAAGTCCATTCTGGGCCTGGGCAACAAAAAATTAGCTACTAGTTCTACCAAACTGGTGCGAACTGGCTGAATCCCATTACTGGGGACAACCCTTTTCTCATTGGCAGTTCCTGCTTCTGCACATAGGATTTGGTCATTTAAGAATATATTTGTATCTTACCTTCAGACAGGTTTCTTTGACAAACTCTACAGAGATTCTCAGTCATCCAGGTCATGGTTGTCCCAAAGGTGCTTTTTCAAAAGGCAGCTGGATTTCCTTTGGTTTTCCTTGAAGACATTTCACTTCTCACCCAAGAAGCTTCTTCAGTTCTGAAGAAGAACTGAAGAGCTTCTTGGATGAGAAGCAAAATATATTCAAGGAAAAAAAAACCCACAAGAATTCCATTTGCCTTTTGAAAAAGTACTTATGGGACCTTAACAAACTGAAACATGAATATTACTGTTGTGATTCCTTGCTAGCCAGTGGATCCAGCAGCTGAGTCTGAGGAATCAGATGAGGAGAAGGGGCCTGGAGTGACATTAGAGTCAGGGGAAGTCTCTGAGGAGCTCCAAGACTCACAGTCGGACAAGGAGCCTGGCCCCTCTACTCACACTCAGGCTGAGACACAGCTGTGCTGGGAGTCTGAGTTGGACAGTGATGAAGAACAGTTGGGACAAATCCAGGATGCATGAAAGCGCAGGAAAGAGAAACAAGTAGGACAGAGGGATGCAATGGGGCGGCTCTAAAGGCAAGGGAGAGGGCATTAGGAAGCCCCGTCTTGGCTGAATTATAAAAGGGAAGGTGTGGGAGGTGCTGGTTGCCAAAGGCAACCATTCGTGTTGAGGATTGAGTTTCTGTGGACTGTGTTTGTTTGCCTTGGACATTGACTCAGGTCTGTGAGAATAAAAGGGGTTGTTGTTTTTTTCTTGTGGTTCCTGCCTGTTTCTTGGAAGAGGGGTTTCTCCTTGTGAGCATAACATGGACTCACGTAGGCTGTGACAGAACAATTACAAAACAATGTAATTGGCTCAAAGAGAAACCTATTCAGGTTTTTTGGCCCTGAAATAGCACCTCTATTTGTGTGGTGGTGGTGCTGGAGGCCTAGGTATTTTGACTGGCATTACTTTGAAAGCTGGCAGATAAGTTTTAGAATATTCACTTGCGGTTAGAGATGGACAGTGGAAAAAGAATCCACTTTTGCTTGAAACTTTTTCCTGACTTTGATTTCTGTGATCAGCAATAAAATATATGTACATTATAAATAGGGTGGGTGTTTTTTTTAACGTTAGAAGTGTAAAGGCCCAGTTTATCTTCATTCTTGATCCTTTCTTTTTTAAAGGATGCAGATCAGGGATGTCAAAAAGAGAGAACAGTCATGGAAAAAGATTCTTCTGCATTTGTAAATGGAGGCTTGAAAGGAATTTTGTATGGTGTGAACTTTCTCAGATGTTGGCAAAAGCTCACAGTGGTATTTACTTCTTCTTCTGAGGCTTCAAACTATGATTTGGGATCATTTCACACCTTTTAGATGAATGTTTGGTTTGTTCATAGGTATATTTAAGGCAGTCAGAAGACTTAGAAGAATTGAAAAAAAGAAGTTCCATCTCTTTCTCTGTCTCTCTATCATCTTCGATCTGATTTGTAACTTTTTGTAAGGAAAATAAAGAAAAGTCATGTTGCTTTGCTTGCAAAAGTTAAGAGAAAGAAAACCAGAACCTAAAACAAACTTTTTTTTTCAATTCACTTCGTAGTAACATATAAACATGTCAAGGCAGGAAAAGAGGATGTTTGCCTTTGGTTTTCCCAGGATGTTTGTTACTTGGTTTTCCAATTTTCTGCTCCAGCTTACAACTATGGTTCTCCATCAAGTACTAAATAGAGCTGTTCCTGCTTAACTTTCCAGAAATAAAAGCCAAATACAGATTGCTGCTTTAATACATGCATATAAACACATTGTTATTAACCCAGGGGTCTTCAAACTCGGCCATTATATGATGAGTTGTGGGCTTCAACTCCCAGAATTCCTTAGCCAGGCACACTGGTTGAAGACTTCTGGGAATTGAAGTCCACAAATCACAAAAGGGCCAAGTTGGAAGACCCCTGTATTAACCCAAAGAGGGTTACAGAGTTTCTTTTATATGATAATGCTTTGGTAGTGCTGACAAAGCTGGAAATGCCAAGAAATGTTCACATACTCAGTTTTTTGGCTCAGATTTCTTGATTTATATGAAACCATAAGGGATTTAAGAACCATGAACAAGAAGGATTTTTCCCCCATTGGATTATTGTCCCATTATGGCAGGGGTCTTCAAACATAGCCCTTTTATGACTTGTGGACTTCAACTCCCAGAATTCCTCAGCCAGGCATGCTGGCTGAGGAATTTTGGGAGTTGAAGTCCACAAGTCATAAAACGGCCACGTTTGAAGACCCCCTGCTTTATGGTATAATGTGTAATATAAGCACCTCAGAATGAGTAACTGAAGCTAAATAACTCCATGTAGGAACTGGGATCACATCTGGTATATTATTTGACCCATGAAATTTACAAAGACACGGTTGTAGTCTCTGTGTGCTTTGCACTTGGGCACATACATTGGGCATAGCTAGTGGCAGCCTCAGCTGGCTTTAGCTGATCTTGGAAAGTTAAGCTGAATCATATCTGATTAAGATTTAGTTGGGAGGCAACCCCAAAAAATCCAGAGACAAAAGATGAGAGGTCAAACATATAAATCTTAAAAGAAGACATAAAAACCACTTCAGTACCACCGCCAAGGAAACGCAGACTGTCACAGCTTTACAAGTGCAACCGATTTTAGCCTTCCATATAGAACAAATAATAGAAAAGGGTAAGAGGTTTGAAATCCTAAATTTGCCTATAAGTAGATGGTGTCTGAAAGCAGCCTACTTCCTAGAATTTTTGTGTAGAACCATAAGCTTCCTTCTAATAAATATCCTTGACCAGATCTTTGAAAAGCCCATTCTTTGGCTGATCTCTTTTCATCTTAATGGGAAAAGGCGGAATGCTTGATAGAACAGAGTAACTGAAAAAGGGTTTATTTGTCTGGAAAAGATCTTGGGTACAGTATGACGTGTGAGAACCTGACAGCTCATGAATGCAGGTTTACCTTCTTTCCAGAAGCGTTTAGCCGTGCCAGGCAATATACGTGATTTCAGTCAATTAAATGAAGAGTGTTTAGTAAGTCTTACAAAGAGCCATTAAATGAATTTCAATACTTCTTTTTTTTCCTAAGCCAACACTTCTGATAAAACACTATTCCAGTCTGGTTATTAATTTATTTTGAACTCATAATGGCAGTTGGAAATGGCAAGGGAAACCCCAAACCCATGTAATGTCTTGGTTCAAATGCAACATACAAAGTGAGGGGAGATTGGGGGAATGAGTTGGTGACCCGTGTGTTTCCTTAATTTAACTGTTGGTGTTGTTGTTTTAACCCTTTAGAGCAGACATGTCAAACACAAGGCCCGTGGGCCAGATCCGGCCAGCAAAGTGGTTTCATGCGGCCCACGAAGCCATCCTTGAAACAGTGAGGGAACGGCCCCCACTGCCTTGGCCCTGGCCCAGAGACCCTCCTCCTGCCAGAGACCCTCAGATCTGTCCCACTCCTGCCCAGGCCCCCATAGGCACCCTTGATGCCAACGATGTAGAGCTGGCCACGCCCACCCAGTAGGCCATATGCACTCTAGCCACGCCCACCCAGTAGGCCACTCCCACCCAGGCCACACCCACCCAGCCCCCTGAGGGCAACCGCAATGCTGATGTGGCCCTCAATGAAATTGAGTTTGACACCCCTGTTTTAGAGGAACATAGCTGCTGAAAAGTAGATAACCTAGGCTGGTATATTTTTCTGCATGGTGTTTAAAAAGAACAAACTTCGACAAAATATGTGGTTATGTTTCCTTTTTTCTTTTTCTTTCTTTTTTCTTTTTGATTTGTTCATAGCATGGCAACAAAGGTTCTAAGCAAAGACATCTTGCATTGTGAGTTTGGGAAGAGTTGGATTAGAAGCAACCTTGAGTTCTGGGATACAATGGGATACAAGTCTAATACACTAAAGAACAGAATGAGGCAGACCCAGGTTCAAGTTAATTCTCAGCCATGGAAGCTCTAGAGCTGGACAGTATCTCTAAGCTAAAGTTTTCTTCCACATTTAGGGAATGTGATGGTAAGAGAGAGTCCTATCTACAAATTTAATAAATCATCTCTATCATCATCAACACAAAGAATCAAAATAGTAGCCATGCATAGTCTTCTCCTTCTCCTTCTCATTCTCCTTCTCCTTCCCCTTCCTCTCCTCCTCCTGCTCCTCCTCCTCCTCCTCATTAACTTGAGTTCTTTGCCCTGAAATACCATCTTTACAGCCAATTATTCCTACCCATAAAAATGGACAGTTCCCCCAAGTATCTTCCCATCTGTATGTCAACATACAGGATGCCACTTATAGACCTTGTGTCTGATATGTAACCTATTAATAAACTCACTGATGTGATGAAGTTGTTAGGGTTTTCCCTGAGTGCAGTTTTTGTTGTTGCTCTATAGAAGCTACATAGTTATACTGAACTTGTGTCACCCTAGACAGCGGGAGTTTTGTGAGTTGCGTTAAATAGTTGTAGGTCTTCAGTGACCTGACTGCCCGTCTAAGACCTTTGTCTCTTGATCATCCAGCCTTTTTATTCCAGCCCTTGCAATTTCCCTGCCTGTCTAGGAAAACAAAGGCAAGGGTTGCCGTGCACCTAATTAGCTAGAAACCTTGGCCTATGACTATGTTTGATAGATGAGAAGCTGAACTTCAATAACCTGAACCAGTATAAGGCAACATAATTGACGGCATAGATTAAATTCGACAGAAGAAAACTGCATCCACAGCTGTATTATTTGCAGACTTCCCAGGCATGAATGCTAGTGGGACATTTGCTCGACTGATGAGTTCCTTACTGTAGTTGGCAGTAGATGGAATCTTATAAACAGCTGGCAAGTTGGAATTCCCGTGCAAGGTATTCTCACTAAGTCCTGTGTATTGATATGCTGAGAGATTGACAGAATTGAAAAGGCTGGTTAGGTCACCGGCTATCCCGTCCCTTAGCTGCGAAGCACAATCAAGAAAGCAAAATCCTCACTGCCTTTCCTAATAAGCTTTAATGCCAAGATGTTTGAGGGAACACCTGCTGCCAGCATCAAGTTCCCTTGGTCCAGTGCGCTCCCACAGGGAGGGTCTTCTCAGGGTGCCGCCGGTAAAAGATTGTTGGCGGATAACACCCAGGGGGGGGGCTTTTCTGTGGGTGCACCTGCCCTCTGGAACCAGCTGCCCGTGGAGCTCAGGACTGCCCCTGACCTATGCTCATTCCGCCAAGACCTGAAGACTTGGCTCTTTGAGCTCTCTGACCCAGGCTGAGAATTTTAACTGGGGTTTTATTTTCAGGGATAATTTAATCTTTTAATTCTCTTTTAACTTTGTATTTTATATTGATGTGATTTTAAAATGCCCTGTAAACCGCCCTGAGTCCTTCGGGAAAGGGCGGTATATAAATCTAATAAAATCTAAAATCTAATAAATGTTGGAGTTCAGAATTTTGAGAACCGAGATAGATAATAACTCTGGAAGATGGTATCTTTTTGGTTCTGTTGAATTCCTTTTTTTCCCCCAGAATGTCTACATGATGGACTCAGAGTACTTTTTTTTTGTTTTTATTAACCCACAGTGGAACCGCCCTTCTGTTGAATGTATGTTCGAGATACTCCTTTTTTCTTTTCTTTTTTAGACTCACCAAAAGCTCTTAACACTGATGTTGTGAGAATGACAGTTAAAAGGTAGACTGCAGGGTCACTCCTCCCATCCTTCGTGTGATGCGCTAAAGGAAAACCCTGATTGCAGACCAAGGGAGATAACACATACTCTCTGGATATTGGTCAATGACAGTTCTCTGAAGCCTCTACCCTTATATGTCCAATTAACCTCTGCCTGTCGGGCACGATCCAAATCAGGCCTTTTCTGTACAGTGATAACCATTCTGCAGAAAGGAAACAGTGTAATGTGAGATAGGAACCACTGCTAGGGAAGAATTATCTTGATTCGAGTCTACTTTTGCCTATGAAAGTTAAATGGGTGAATCTGAACTGTGTCTTTCTCTGTCTCTGATCCTTAACCAAGTTGTGTGGCTTGAGAAGATAACACTTGGAATTACTAGAGGAAAAACGGGATATAAAACAAATGAGTAAATCTGGGAATTCAGATTAAGGTGGAAGAGTCCCTCCTTCCTTCCTTCCTTCCTTCCTTCCTTCCTTCCTTCCTTCCTTCCTTCCTTTCTTTCTTTCTTTCTTTCTTTCTTTCTTTCTTTCTTTCTTTCTTTCTCTATTTTTCTGTTGCAAAACATGAGCCAACTAGAGAAAAGGATATGTATGTACTCACAATGAATTATCTATATATCTATATATCTCTATCTCTCTATACATGTATCTGTACTGTATCTGTATCTATCTCTATCTCTATCTCTATCTCTATCTCTATCTCTATCTATCTATCTATCATCTATCTATCTATCTATCTATCTATCTATCTATCTATCTATCTATCTATCTATCTATCTATCGAGAGATGTAGATGTAGATGTAGATGTAGATAGATAGAGATAGAGACAGAAGAGAGATATTGCACCTTAATTATTCCTGGTAATTTTATTCATGGAAACTGTTAAGAGGCTGAGTACTATGTGATAAATACTTTGTCAAATCAAGGTGCACAAATTACCTCTACCTTTTGGCTCATTCCATCTGAATGATTGTGGCAAATTGCTATTAAAACAGATGCATGTGGTGTCTACTCTTTCTTGTGTTTGTGCGCTTTTCCTGGCTAGCATCAAAAAAACAGTGTGAAAAGTTATGTCATTTCAGGAAATCATTACAGGTGAAGTAAACCCTAATGGAGTAAAATTAATTCAGGTATAATTTCCCCCTCCATTAGTTATCAAATCAAAGGTATTTATTTACTTTCTATTGGTATAAGTATTAGGCTTAAGACACAGCCTCCTTTATTGATATTAATAGTATTTTAATAATTCAGAGTAAATGAAACACCATGAAGAAATCCTGAGGCTGATGTATTGGAGGCACAAATGTAGACTCCGAATGCTGCATTATTATCTACTCAATTTTAATGAAATGAGAGAGGAAAAGTAATAAACTGTACAGAGCCTATTAAGGCTAAAGAGCTTTAAATCTTTGGGTATGTTTTTCACCTTAAAAAAAAAAACCAGAAACGAAAACTAGGAATGACACACTAGTTTCGTGTGTCTGTAATTATCAATGATTCTGTAATTATTCAATGATTCATACCAACAAAATTTGTGAATAAGTAAATTACTCACAGAGGAATTGTAATATGTGAGTAAGTAGTACAGGCAGCTACTTGGATTGCAGTTGTTCTTCTCTCTCTCTCTCTCTCTCTCTCTCTTTTTTCTGAGGCTACATACGTTTTTGATGATTAATTGTAATGGCCTCTGATTCTTTTATGAACTTTTTGAAGAAATGTGACAAAAAAAGGATCAAACCAGTTTAGCTGGAAGCTAAACTGTGTCAGTGGTTGGGTGGGAGATGATAAGAAATCCTAGAAGTATGGTCTACAGATGGAAATCAGTTCATCATCAACATGATCATCATCATTATTTATTTTTATAATAACATGTATAGGGCTGCTCAATGTGCGGTGACTCTGGCCAGCTATATAGAAGTAAAATCCCAAATGCAAAACTCAATTAACTCCCGCTCCTCTGATGACAATAATCAAACTAACCACATGATGGGCTGGGGTCTCCAGGCCCAGGGGCAAAAACATGTCTTCAGGGCCTTTCAAAAGAGTGTCAAGATGGGGGATAAGATCAATTTTATTTCTTAGGGATGATGTTCCACAAGAAGGCAGCCGTCTTCTTCTTCCCTCCGTGCTCCATTATACAGAAGAATTCATATCATTGCCAAAAAGCCAGGAATCACCCTAAGTTGATCTCAACTTGAAAGGATCTTTACTCTATAAAAAATGGTCTAGTAAAATAAGTATATGCATACACACAAATATGCAGTGCTTTTTTTGTAAAAGAAAAAGGTGCCGGAACTCACACATGTCATACAACCCGCCTTGCCTACCCTATAAGGTTCCATCCAAAAAAGGTGCCGGACCTCCGTTCTGAGCGTTCTATGAGAAAAAAAGCCCTGCAAATATGCATACATATATGTTCATGCCTTGGAGACTAATTGATTCCAGATATGAACTCAGAATGTCCCTGAAGCGACACTTCACTTAGCATATGATTTTCTGTTTCTTAATTCAACAGAAGCTAAGAAATCCCAGTTTCAGTATAGGATCATCATTTTCCCTTTGTACATAGAGGACCTGAGACAATTATTCCTGGTTAGAGGGACAATACTTCCTTTAGATGCTGGCAAGCTCTGTTTGGCCTGTGAACGAAAAGTTCCTGAATATCTGTTGGGTAAATGAAATTTATCCCATCATCATTCTTAATTATTTTAAAAGACAACAGTGGTCTCAAATTAATTTAAGGTGCAAAGGTAATAATCCCATTATCTTCATGGTACTTTTCTCATGTGCTTACCTCTGCCTTTTTATGACTCTGTAAACCCTTAATTTGGGGTAGAGGTGGGGTGACTGGATGGAGCTGAGCTTTTATTGGCCAGATTCTTTTATTTACGCCATGTGGAGTTCACAGCAAATATATTTCTTTGCGCCCTAGGATTGAACTCTCAACCTTCTGAGGGTGAAGTGAATATCTTCACACTAGGCCAGCACACCACTCTCTCACATGGTTTCCACTGAGAGGGGCTGAAACTGAATATGAACAGTTTCTATTAGCATGGGGAAAGGATGACATGAAATACCATGACATTCACAAGAAAGGGGAAGCTCATGAAATCCTCCTTTGACTGGATTTAGCTAGTCAAATCATGGACATGCTTAGGAAGGAAGCATGCCAGCCAGACTGGAAGGTGAGGTCAAGTGGGGAATTAGCCTTGAATCCTTACATCATCACAAGAGGCATAACCCTGATCCCTCTTCCCCCTAGATCCATGAAATCTTATTTGCCTATTCCCAAGGGGAAGGCAACCAACTTGGGAAGCTTCTTGTAATATAAGTTGTTGATTTAGGCTGTTCACATGTGGCTCTAGTTGCTTCCCTCGACAGAAAGATACAAAACCAGATGTTCAAACTCTGGACTGTATGCTACTTAAGTTTAGTAAAGCCGTTTCAATGCATATTAATATCAGCTTTTAATTCCATCTTGTTTTCACTTGTCCACTTCAGTATCTGACAGAGTGCCAGAAATACAGTAATTGCTGATAATACCATCTCCTAATAATAATAATAATAATAATAATAATAATAATAATAATAATAATAATAATAATAATAATAATAATAAAAACATCTTGGCAATTAGCCTTGAAGTACCATTAACACATTTTTAAATACTATGTAAGGCTATTAAGGCTTTGATACTATAAAAAAAAACCCAAATCTATTGTAAGTGAGCCAAGTATGTGACATGTATCTTATGAAGAAACAGTTGCTGGATCTTGAAATGAATAATTTTGAAGTTTATTTCAGATTTCACTTTTTCCCCTCCTCTTGTAAATGAGTATGTTCCTTTGGGAACAAAAAAAAATGGGGAGAAATTGGTAAATGGTTCTTTGTTTACTTAAAAGTTTGTTTTTCAGTCTGATTATAAATTGTTGTGAAGGTAACAGAAGGAACGCCTAAAAAACATTTTTATTTAAAGGTTTATATGGCAAACCATCTGAAACAACCCTGGGAGGCTCACAACATGAACACTATTTTTTTAAAAAACAAACAAACAAAAAAAAGCAAAAACAGAAGAAAAAATATAGCTGCTTGCCTACATCCTTTTGAACTTGATATTAAATCATGAAGTTGTCATTGATTATGGATTGGAAGCCTCTCTTCGGAGCATGTTCTAAAGCAGACATGTCAAACACAAGGCCCGGGGGCCGGATCCGGCCCACAAAGTGGTTTCATGCGGCCCACGAAGCCATCCTGGAAACAGTGAGGGATCGGCCCCCACTGCCTTGGCCCTGGCCCAGAGACCTTCCTTCTGCCAGAGACCCTCAGATCTGTCCCACTCCTGCCCAGCCCCCATAGGCACCCTTGATGCAAATGATGTAGTGCTGGCCATGCCCACCCAGTAGACCATACGCACTCTAGCCACGCCCACCCAGTAGGCCACGCCCATCCTGGCCATACCCACTCGGCCCCCTGAGGGCAACCGCAATGCTGATGCGGCCCTCAATGAAATTGAGTTTGACGCCCCTGTTCTAAAGCATTGGAAATATATACATCACTCTAATCCAGGGGTCTTCAAGCTTGTCCCTTTGATGACTGGTGGACTTCAATTCCCAGAATTCCTCAGCCAGGCAAGCTGGCTGAGTGCCACTTTGCTTGAAGTTTCAAATAATATCTGGCAGAGTCAAGAGCAATAAGAGAAAAAAATGACATTCTTTTGATTTAAAACATTAAGCTGTCTTTCCACTATTAAGCTGTCTGATTTCACTTTCTTGTATCAAACCTAAGCCTTATTTGAATACGGTCATAGACCAGTGTCAGGAGATGAGACACAGTCATTAAAAAGAGGCATAGAGGATCTATATCTATCTACATCTACATCTATATCCGGCATAGAGAGAAGAAAGTATAAAAATCTGAAAAGAATTATGAAAGATATAAAAGGCACGTTCTGCAAGTATAGAGCATTAGACAGGTTTAGGGATCTCCAGGAAGCAGAAAAATGCAGTCTTTGTGCTGCCTCCCCGCTGGTGGTATTCAGCTTCAAAAGCAAGAGGATGCAATCAACAAAATGCTTGTTTTGTGTAGCATGCATCTGTTTTGCCCAGTGTTCATCTGGAGCCTAATTTCTTATCAGACTTTCAAAGCCATTTGGAGATTTATAGCTGTTGAGGACAATTCGTAACAGGAATAAGCTGTCAATGAACTTTAAGGGAGGGAGGGAGCAGAGAAAGAATTTTCAGCCCCAAAATGCGTTGCCAGGGCCCAATTAAAACAATCCATCTTTTGTCTACCAGCCGCACTGACCACCAATTACTGTTCAGTACAAAGAGTTGCCTTGTTCGAGCAACAAGTCCCTTAACTCCTTGAGAACTGGGGAATCTGGGCCGTCAATTAGCTTTTAGGGAAAATCAGAATCATTATTTGTATCTTGGCCATCTGGCTTTGGAAAAATGTCCTGAAAAAATGTAAGAATCCACGAGCAGAGCAGGGTTACTGAGTCAATTTGTGTAACGGTTATTTTGGCAACCGCCCCCTGCCTTCCCCCCCCCATTGAAATGTCAAGAAGCAATGACTTTTGGTCAAACATTTATGAAATTGACCCAGCCATCTAATGAGACAGGAAGTCTTGAAATAGCTCCAGTTCTGGAAACAAATCCTCTGATCTGGAGTCATTTCCTGGCCACCCTTGACACATAATGATTAAATGACATTTAATTTCATTGCTTAGGGGAGCCCACATGTATACCCCATGTTCTCAAGAGGATTCCCCCCTCCCAAACACACACACACAGAACCAGACAGAGAGCAACTTCCACAATAAAGCTTTGGAACTGAAAATGGATGGCAGAATTCAACACAGGTTAAACCACGTATGGTCCCAAAATAAGGAAAAGGAACAGTCAGCAAATTAGAGCATGTTTAATGAATCAGAGCACATTTAATTGTCTAGAACAGCCTAGTTAGTAATGTAGGACAAGTTTCTTTCTTTCTGATCATACATTAGTTTTCCTTTGTTGGCTATTGTTGCATCTGTCTTTATTCCTTGCATTCCTTATTTCTAAAGGCCATTATATATATTTTTAACCCATTAAGAATACTTGGACTAAAAATCCACACTGAACAAGTGAAATCGTGTGTGTGTGTGTGTGTGTGTGTGTGTGTGTGTGTGTGTGTGTGTGTGTGTGTAAAGATTTGCTGTTGAAGTCCTTCTCCCCACCCAGCTTCATCTTTCTAGGCATGGTGATTCTATGCTTAAATCACCCAAAGTCACCATCTACATTCACTAGCAATTTATTTTCACACTTTTCAATTTACTGGCCCGGTTTTTCAGTCTAGTTTTTGTTGACTTTGCATGTTTGGATTGCTTTTATTTTAATCTGGGAAAGCTATCTGGAAAGATCAGTGAGCATTGACCAATGCTTAAACAGCTAGCATTGGTCAGAAGATGGTCGTATTGATCAAATGCTAAATTGGCATTTTTCTCCACTTCTTAATCTTTGTCAGCTGTTGTCCCTTTCTCTCATTTCCCCAGCCCGTTATCAGATCACGTAACATGAAATCAGCTACAAAGGTGATTAACATGTTAATTGTGCTGTCACAAATTGCCTTACCTCAGAATTTTGCAAGCCTGCAAATATCAGACAAGGAGCACAGTGGCCTCTAAAAAGGATATTAAAAACTGGGGGATTTTTTTTTTTTGAAACATGCTTGACTTTCTCAATCAGATACCCATTTGTAGTGATAACCTTCTCTGACCCCAATTTAAATTGAAAAACAAACAAATGATTAAATCATGTTCCTGCTGGAACACAAAAGGCCAAAGATTTATTTATATGGTACAGTGTAATATGTACAAATGAAAATTAATCTGAGAATTTGGTGCGTATGAAACCTCCTTGCTCTTAAGGAAATCTTTCCAAAACCTGGTCAAATCTCAGATAAAATCTTTGGCCTTATCCTATAATTAATAAAGCACCAACATTCAAGACAGCATATCCTCTAGGCTATGGAGCATGCTGGAACAGGGCACAATTGAAAATATTATTCTCTAAAATTTCTGCATGCCATTTTTCTACATTATTTTCAAAATTATTTTAAAGTGGTTCTATAGTGCAAATTATATTTTTCAAGTGTTGTAGAAAATAAAGTATGCTAAAAAAATCCAAGTGATTAATCACTTATTTGAAATTACTAAGGTATTTTATATATATACCATATAGGCCATCCACAGGCCTAGTCAGCTGTCACAACAGTGACAGCTCATATTTGTGTAAATTTTTTGGACTGCTAACAAAGAATTAAAGGGAGACTAATATGGCCATTTCAAACTTATCTGTTCACATCAGTCAGCCATACCCTTCTGAGATTCGAACCTGGGCCGATTGCACGTTAGGCAATTGTTATATATATATATATAACTTCTTACCAAAGCTTTATAGTCATTTATCTCCTCTGCCATTCTTCCAACTATAAAAATAATAGATTTATGCTCTGGGCCTTTTCAGGATATTAATTAAGTTGAACCAGCCATCCCACAGATGTCACTCTTAATACACCAAACTTAGAAAAGGAACAAGCTTTGGAGAAATGATTGGATTCCATACCTACTATATTTTAGTCCCTTCTGATCACCTTTTTCATCACTGTTTTGTATCCATTGGATATTATTGAGCATATTATTGGAATGTGAATACAAGAATCTGCTCTCCTCCATTCTTATCAGTTCTGACATGTCGAAGAAAAAATTGAACAATAGACGTGTGAATTAAATAATACAGTAATTGCACAATAACAAATAGATACAATTGAGTAGGAACCTGCCAATATATTCACCTCCTTAGATTTTTTCCAGACACCATATGGATTCTGTGGGTTGTTTTGAAATGTTTCATCTGAAAAAAACAAACAAAAAAAAAAACCATGTTTTTGTTCCGAATGGAATTGAACAGAGTTTTGAATAAGTATGTGCTACAATGATGTGAATATACCATTAAAAAAAATCTTACCCATGCCTACCATATACCTTAAAAGGTTTATACTTGGAGCAAAAAAAATGAGAATAAGAATACATTATATCCTTGGAATATGCAAGAAATCCTTGTCTTTCTTTTCTGCCAGCAGGCTAGCCTAGTTTTGGTGCATGCTAGGGCTTTTATGAGTTTGTTACAGTACTTAAGAAACTTGCATGCTACTTCTTAACACCTCAAACAGCAAGGGAGGGTTGTTTTTTTTACTCGCTCATACATTCTGCTATGGGCCATTGACTGTACTGCAATTGAGAATAAAGAAATGAAATAGGCCAGATGCAAAAAAAGCAGGCTTGGCCCTGAATTAAAGGTTGGGTTAATTGGTTACATTTTGCTGTGTCCCATTGTAGCCAAGACTTATTCTGTGTCATTCTGAAATGGAGGGGACAAAGAAGAAGGGAGGGAGGGAGGAAGGGAAGAACGTAGGGAGGGAGGGAGGAAAGAAGGAAGAATGGAAGGGAGGGAGGGAGGGAAGGAAGGAAGGAAGGAAGGAAGGAAGGAAGGAAGGAAGGAAGGAAGGAAGGAAGGAAGGAAGGAAGGAAGGAAAAACCCTTTCTAACAAGAACAGTACTTTTGCAGTGGAACCAATTAGCCAGGAAAATAGTAGACTCCTTTTTAATCTTCATCCATTCTGTGTGTGGGTGGTGCAGCTAGAACTGTGACACCTCTGGCATTTTTCCAACCTTGTCTAGAAATACAGTATTTGAATAGGACTGGTCTATCTATGGCTTAGTGCAAATCAAGCTGTTCCTTGCCCCCAGATTAACCCCAGTTTTATATTCCCAGCAGATATGATGAAATGAGTTTCTTGTTGTCCCATCTGTCTCATCAGTTAGAGTTAGACTAAAAGATTAACACAGCACAAACCCAAGAGGAAGATACATTACTCTAGAGCGTGTTTCATATGAATTCAGCTAATGCAGATATTTTTTGATACAACAAGAGAGAGAGAGAGAGAGAGAGAGAGAGAGAGAGAGAGAGAGAGAGAGAGAGAGAGAGAGAGAGAGAGAGAGAGAGAGAGAGAGAGAGAGAGAGAGAGAGACCTTACTGTTGGTTCTAGTTTTATTCTTCCTTAGTAGTTGCAATCTACTCAAGTTGTTTTATTTTGATTTTAAATAGAAATTTGGTCTCTATAAATGGCTATATCTCTTGAGATTTTTTGCCCATGGGTGGTACACCATAGATGAGGCAAAAGAACAGAACGGAACGGAATGGAACAGAACAGAACAGAACAGAATAGAATGGCAATATAGAATAGAATAGAATAGAATAGAATAGAATAGAATAGAATAGAATAGAATAGAATAGAATAGAATAGAATAGGGGAGGGGAAGGAAAGGGAAGGGAAGGGAGAGGAGGGGAGAAGGAAAGGGAAGGGAAGGGAAGAGAAGAGAAGAGAAGAGAAGAGAAGAGAAGAGAAGAGAAGAGAAGAGAAGAGAAGAGAAGAGAAGAGAAGACTTTACTTTAATCGTGTGTGATTAGACATACAGGGAATTATCTCTGATGCATAGCTCTGGAGTTCTCAGTGTACATGCAAAACATCAGAGTAATAATAATCATAGTAGTGATACCAATAAGAGAAGGTAGTGGAATGGATTTCATATGATGCTCCTTGATCCCTTGGATGCCCAGGCAACTGATGAAATAGACAGTGATCCACCAGTTTGCACAAGAATAAATTGAATGAATGAACCTTTATTGTTAAAATACAACCATGTATGTATTGAGATTGGCTGAGCCTCCCTTCATGCCCCCCCACAACTCACAGTGACAAAAAACCCACCATCTTGTTACACCATGTGAGCTAATTGCACAACACACCGGCCTCACAAATCAATAATACATAAAATTATAAAATTATTTCACATTCAAGAGCCTGACAGCCCACAGATAAAAGCTGTTCTTCAGCCTGTTAGTACGGCTGGCTATACTCCTATATCTCCTACCTGATGGTAGAAGGGTAAAGAGATACCGACCAGCGTGTGAGACGTCCCTGAGAATTTTTCTCACTCTTCCAAGGCAGCGAGCCCTGGCAATGTCATCCAGTGGTGTCAGGGGACAGCCCACGATGTTTTGTGCTATGCTCACCACCCTCTGTAATATCTTCCTATCTGCAGCTGTCAGGCCAGCATGCCAAACCACAATACAGTGCAAGAGGACTCTCTCTATTGTAGACCAGTAAAAGAGGGTCATTAGCTGTTGTTCTACTCTGTTCTTCCACAAGACCCTGAGGAAGTGGAGTCTCTGTTGGGCCTTTCTGGCCACCTGGGTTGTATTAACTTTCCAGGTAAGATCTTCACAGAGGTAGATTCCCAGTAATTTAAAGGAGGAAACTCTCTCCACACAGCCCCATCCCCTGATGTAAAGTGGGGCAGGTTCCTCCTTTTTCCTCCATCTAGCACCATCTCTTTTGTTTGATTCATCTTTACTGTTCTTCTAAGAATATGATCTTCAGGACTATGTGCTTAGTTTTACAATGGAAGTGCTTTGCTCTGTGAAACCAGAATGAATCGCAGTATTTAGAGATAAGGAAGTAGAATATTCCCAAATCATGCAAACAAATGGCTGAGGAGAGTCCCATCTGCATTTTCCCAGAGGAGGAAGCATTATTGAGAGAAAGAAACTGAGAAATGTGGTTGCAATTGTCCTTCTTGAAGCACTTCTATGGGGGCCTCATTAAGAGACCTTTTAGAACAATAATTTTCACCTTCGTGGCCATCTCTCCAGCCAACGTGGAAAATGCGCCTCTAGGAACTGATCAAAGGTTGCCTTTCTTAATTTCTTTCCTTTTCAGAAACAATGAGACACAAGGGAACTAGTAGGATCTAATTGAAATCAGAATTATTGTTGCAATAAATTCAGCCGGCATCACTAAGCTACTCTATAAGTACTGAAGAAAGTTGTAGAAAAATAATTCTATATTATTATGGTTGCCCATGTAGTCAGCCAGATGTTGACTGGATTTGGCATTTTTATCCACCTATCCAGTCCTCCCCAAGGATCTGGGGTAGGCTGATATTGTTATTTGATGGTGTTAAAGTTATTATTTCAGGATCTAAGCCATTCCAAGTAAAATTGCCTTTTGCAATTGACCGATGGTGGTTTTGTCAATGCCAAAGGTACTCAGGTGGTACTCCAGATGTTTGGGATGGCACCCAAAGTGCTTATTACTATTGGTACTACTTTTCTTTCTTTTGCCATATACATTTTACTTCTGTTTGCAGGTCTTTCTACTTTGTGATTTCCTCCAGTTCTTTCTCTTCTCTTCTGTGGTCTCTCAGTATTGCCACATCCATTATCCAAACTTTTTGCTCTTTCTTACTGATGGTGGTTGCTAAGTCTTCGGTTTTATGTGACGGGTGCTTGTTGATTTGAATTCTCAAGCAAATTAGCTTCATTTTCTATATTTTGCAGTCCCACCATTCTTACTTGCAGGCAATCTTCTTATCTAAGATATTGGATGAACTTGTTGGTTGACTGTTCAGGAAACTGATAGAACTATATAAAAAGAGATATGCTTGAGAGGGAAATTGATACAGCCCAGCTTCAGCCAAACTGGTCAATGGCGAGATTTTGTGATAAATTCTGATAGATAGATACCTTATTTCTTCCCATTACTTTAGCAAGCCTTTGAAGATGTCACTGTTAGATTCAGTACCAAGAGTATACAAGCACCCTTTGCTATGGTACATATACAGTTTTAGGTCCGTCACTGTTGTGATTCAGGGTCAGCCTGTGGGTTCGGCAGTTGGGTCAGACGATTCAGAGGAGGAGGAGGGGGGTGTTGAAGAGCTTGCTGAGAATAATATTGAGGCTCCACAGAGCCCTCAGCCAGGCCCCCTCCCACCTGGTCATGACGCAGACCCAGCTGTGTGAGCCTGACAGCATGGATGAAGATTACTCACAGCTGGCCCTGTTCAAGGACGCCCGACGCAGGAGGCAGTCAATCAGGAGTAAACAGAGGAAGGCAATGGGGCACCTCGGAAGGAGGCAGAGAGAAGCCATGCCCTGAACTGCTTAAAAGGGGAATGCGTGGGAGGGCTGGTTTGCTGAAGGCAACCGCTTGAAAAGCTCCTGTTTCATGGTTCGTGTTTGCTCTCTTTGCTCTGTTTGCTCTGTTTATGTTTTTATGTTAATAAATTTGGCAGGCTTAGTTCCAGCCTCTTGCCTTCTTGTAAAAGGGGTTGTCCCTGCCTTTTCTGCAGGGCCGGTAGCAGGCTGGTACAGAACAGTCACTAGAAAATGCCTGGTTGCTTTTTATGAGGGCTAATATCATAGTGAGAAAGCTTGCAGACCTGATGGATGTTGTAACGACCATTAAAAATTAAATGCCTGATTCACCCACCCCTTTTTAGTTATGAATTATGTGTAATTGTTAATCAGAATATTAAGATGTGAAGGCTCTACTCTCCGTGTACTTTTTATTGAGCACAGTGGGATTCACTTCTGAATAAGGATTCATAGGATTAGACTGACTTTTTCTTAACAGGATTTCAACTTTCATCTTCAAAGGCTGTCTCCAAGAAAAAAAAGGGTATCTTGATTCTTGACAATGCACCAAGATCAATGAGAGAGAGAGTAAAGATTTTTTTTTATTCTATTGACTTTGATAAAAACGTAAACCCATGTAGAATTAAGCCGGACCCAAATTAAGGACTGTAAAAATGACACACAATATTATACATTCATCTCTGAATGGCAAAATGAAAATCTTTCAAGCCAGCCCTTGAAAGGTGAAGAATGCATTTTCATGCAAATTATTATTTCTATAATAAAAATAAATAAATTTCAGCCATAACTATGATTAGCAGACCACAAGGATTGTTTTAATCACAATTTCTGTTAATAAACACAGGGAAGTATTGACCCGAAGGAGAATTGTAGTGTTGCAAT
>NC_139514.1:111550174-111610174 GCF_947247035.1 Vipera ursinii
GGGGCAGTGGGCAGGAGGCTCGTCCTGCAGGGTGAGGCCAGGGGTAGGGTGGGGATGCCATTGCTGTGGGGCAAGGCAAGGCAAGGCAGGGGTGGCTGCTGCCTGACACTGTTGGCCCCCGCACACAGAGGCCAGCGAGTGCATGAGGGCATGCTCTACCACCTCTACTCAAGCTTGCTAGACGGTTGCTTCGCCTCCTTTCTGCTGGGCGGGGCTGACACTCTGGGCTCTGGAGGTGGCCTAATGGACCTGTGCAAGCTGCTGGCAGCAGCAGCAAGTGTGCCCACAGAGAGGACTCTGAGTGCTGCCTCTGGCACACGTGCCATAGGTTCGCCATCACTGGTATAGGGTTTTCTGACTGAGCAGGGGGTTGGACTAGATGACCTCCAAGGTTCCTTCCAACTCTGTTATTCTGTAAAGAAAACAATCTTTGCTGTTCTCCTGAACAGAGCAGCATGAATTCTCTTAGGATATCATCTTGTATGCAAGGGACTAAAACCCTTTTTCTTTAGGAAAAATAATAACAGTAAGGACTTTCTGATTGTTAATGTTTCGAGTATTGGAAGGACCATTTCAGTTTATATCTTACTAGCAACACTTCTGATTTTTCAGTCTGTAGCCATCTTTGGGGAATTATGAATTCTTCCCAACTTGCATCAAGCCATGGCATACGCATGGCTTGATGACATCTTTTCCCTGCCATGGTGATGTAACACTGCCTTCATCTCTGCTCTACTCCATGAATGATTCAAGCTTAGTTCATGCACAGGTGTTAAAAGTAGTATTTTCCTTTCTGGTTTGACAGCTTCCAAGGTCAGCCTGAAGATACAATCTCTGTAGGTTTTCTCAAAACATAGGATCCCAGTTGGCAATGGAGACAGGACCTGTCATACTCATATTGTTCTCCACTAGTTGAAAGATGGATGGGAGTAAAAAAATATTGTCTACTAATCTCTCCTTATAGGAACGCGGTGGCTCAGTGGGTTAGGATGCTGAGCTTGTCGATCAGAAGGTCGGCAGTTTGGCGGGTCGAATCCTGAGTGCCACGTAACAGAGTGAGCGCCCGTTAGTTGTCCCAGCTTCTGCCAACCTAGCAGTTTGAAAGCACATAAAAATGCAAGTAGAAAAATAGGGACCACTAAGGTGGGAAGGTAACAGCGTTCCATGCGCCTTTGGCGTCTAGTCATGCTGGCCACATGACCATGGAGACATCCTCGGACAAGTGCTGGCTTTTCGGCTTTGAAATGGAGATGAGCACTGGCCCCTAGAGTTGGAAATGACTAGCACGCATGTGTGGGGGAAACTTTACCTTTTTAAATCTCTCCTTATTCCTAGGAAATGGTACTGATACATTCTTCATTTCACCTGTGACAGAATGTCATCACCAAATATTTTCTACATCCCTTTTACTCTACGTCAGGGGTAGGCAACCTTGGCTCTTTTATGACTCGTGGACTTCAACTCCCAGAATTCCTGAGTTAGCCATGCTGAGGGGAAAGGGAGAGTTTCTAAGCTGAGCCATGCTAGCTCAGAAATTCTGGGAGTTGAAGTCCACGAGTCATAAAAGAGCCAAGATTGCCTACCCCTGCTCTAGGTGATAGAAGGTAAAAACCTCAACACACACACGACAATTCTACTAATTAAATGGGTTAGGTAGAATTTGTTGTAAATGATTGTCCTCTAAGTTTCATATTCAATATTTAACTCCATATTTGTGGAAACTTAAGTGCCCGCCTGGTATTGATTACCACATTTTTGTGAGATCATACTTTGATAGCAGATCAGATTTGATTTTGTAATTAGAAAGTTCTAAATTCATGGGAAGGACACAGGTCACTGTCATATTAGGTAAAGGTAAAGGTAAAGGTTCCCCCGCACATGCGTGCTAGTCATTTCCGACTCTAGGGGCCGGTGCTCATCTCCGTTTCATAGCTGAAGAGCCAGTGCTTGTCCGAGGACGTCTCCGTGGTCATGTGGCCGGCATGACTAGACGCCAAAGGCGCACGGAACGCTGTTACCTTCCCACCGTAGTGGTCCCTATTTTTCTACTTGCATTCTTACATGCTTTCGAACTGCTAGGTGGGCAGAAGCTGGGACGAGTAACAGGCGCTCACTCTGCTACGCGGCACTCGGGATTCGACCCGCCAAACTGCCGACCTTCCGATCGACAATTTCAGCGTCCTAACCCACTGAGCCACCGCGTCCCTTGCTGTCATATTAATCAGAGGCAAATGGCTTCCCATTATGATTTTATTTCTCTTTCTCATATTGTTTTTTAATGTCTTTTATTGCACAGCGTATGTCACTCCACACTCTAATGTTAAGAAAGTTTTAAAAAAATACTTCAATTCTGTAAGAAAATCATATATATATATATATATATATATATATATATATATATATATATATATATATATATATATATATATATATATATATATATATGTATGTATGTATGTATATGTATGTGTGTGTGTGTATGTGTAATGTTTAGCAGAAGTGAGATTCACTATATCTCAGGGTTGATCCCATGAAAAATATATACCTTACCTTGATAATACCTAAATAGAAAAAACATACATTGAGATTAGAGCTGCTTCTGTACTTCACAGCTGTCTTGATATTAGTTAATTCTTTGAATCCCTCAGCACTAAAGCGATTTTGAAAAGATGAAGATTTTATCTCCATGTGATCCTCTCTGATTCCCACAGAAGGAGGATACAGAATACATATATCATCAGCAAATCTAACAGCAGTCATAATACTATCCCTTTCAGCCTATTGTAGGAAAAGTTGATTTTCCCCTCCCTCCCTCCCCCCCATCAGCCTCAAATCTTAACCTGGCCTCATTTAAACGGCCTAACATATCTGTATTCCACCAAACAGGCATAATTAAAGCACTTTTTTTTTTTGCTTTCCATGCAAGAAAATTGTGGCCTTAATTTCTATCCTAAGAAGTTAGAATGTTACAAATGAAGGTGAAAATATGTGTCCCTGGATAATGTTGCTGGATCCAATATGGATCGGTCACCAGGAACAAAGGTTTTGTATTCTGATATTTCTGACTTGTTGAAAGAAAAATCTTCATCAGGGTCCAGTCCAAGCTGGGGATAAACAAAAATGGAGACTGTTTTAGAAAGAAGGTTCTTGTTTATTTCGTTGCCAGAAACCTCAGTGACAGCAGCATGTTTCTGGGGAGACTGACCACATGGTGCTGGGAGTGGTGGGTTTTTATACCTTCTTGGGCTTTTGTGTTTGGAGTTGTTCCTATGGCATGAACTTTGACCTGAGGTTCAATGTGACTTTCTGGTATACTGATGGTGGAGGGTTTGTCACTGCACATTTTTTTTTTAGTTCATCAGAAACGTTCATTTCTAACTGTACATGTCCCCTGCTCTCTGCACCTGTGGGGATAGCTTATTTGGTAACCATAGTGACCCTCATATGTGCAGCTATGTTATGGTTTCAGACTGTTCTGTACGCATGTCTAGAAAAAGTTTCTCACAGTTATTCTTTTATTTTCTTTCACCTTTGCTGTTACTGTCTGTTACGTTAGGATGTAGTCAGCTAGCTCTCTTTATAATACCTTTATTATACCTTGACAGGGTTAATCCTACTTTGTCCTAAAGGTCATCTCTTTAGATTTCGGGTGGGGGAATGTAGACTTTTAGGGATCTTTGTCTTTCTAATTCCATCAGCTCCAAGCTTCCTGGCTCCAATCTTTCTGAATAGGATTATCAAATCTGCATTTCTACAGAGCTGGCCTCTGCCTGGGGCTATTCAGAAAAAAGTGGGCCTGCTTTTCTTTTCTTTTAAGATCCTTTGGGGAAATATACTGCCTTTTTAGTATTCCCCAAAATATTTCCTTCTCAGGGTGTGCGTGTGTGAGACTTCCCACAGACTCATGATGGATCCCATCTTCAGGGAACTTCTCTCTAGCAGAGAGGCAGGCACAACAGGCAGTGGAAACATCACACAGAGAACAGCTCACACTCTGCTAAAGAGAAGCTCTCTGAAGATGGGATCCAGCACAATTCCAGAAGCTTGGAAGACAAAAACCTCTGGTCCTGGTGACCAACTCAGATTGGATCCTGCAGTTAATATGTAGTTTCTAATTTAGTGATGATTAGTGGTTTATATTTTTTTTTCTTTTCCTTTATATTTTATTTTTGGTGATAAAAGAATAAATAAACATGTTATTTTTTTTTAAAAAAAAATCCCTGGATTATTAATACAGTTTTAAAAATGAAATAAAGAGGAAAGGTCGCATGAAAAGGAAGAGGATGCAGAATATATAATATGTAGCTCTTCAGAGTAACATGATCAAAGAGGAAGTAAAGATTCTAGTTCAAACCACAGGTGAGTTTGAACTGAGTTTATACTTTATTCCACACTATCACAACCTAGTGATCTAAAGGTAAGTCTCAGATACTTATATACTATTGTTGAAAGAAAAAATCTTCATCAGTATCTAGTCCAAGCCAGGAATAAACAAAATGGAGACTGCTTTAGAAAAAAAGGTTGTAGTTTATTGAAGAGAAAGAATCACAAGACATGTGGCTCTGGAGCAGATAACAACAAGGAACAGGGAATTGTGAGTTTTTATACCTTCTTGGGCTTTTGTGTTTGGAATTGTTCCTGTGGCATGAACTTTGACCTGAAGTTGTGTGCCCCTCTTGTATTCTAATGGTGGTGGGTTAATCTTATTATATCCTAAAGCTCATGTCCTGCTTCCCTGTGGCTGATGGCTATGTTCTGTGTTGGATTTTTTTGAGGGAGGGGTTGCTGGTTCTAGGGACCTTTGTCCTTCTAATACCATCAGCTCTAAGCTTCCTGGCTCCAGTCTTTCTGAAAAGATTATCAGATCTACATTTCTACACAGCTGGCCTCTGCATGGGGCAGAGAGACTTGGGGTAGTGGTGGTTTTTGCTTAAGATTTTCTATTATTACTTTTGGGAAATATATTCTGCTTTTTTAATATTCCCCAAAATATTTCTTTCTCTGGGGGGGAGGGAAGAGTGCACTGTCTTCCTACAATATCAAGTGTACTATTGGTTACTTCTATATAGTGCTATTCCTGATGTATTTTATATTTAGCTTTAAATTACATCTTTTCTTCTTTTAAATTTAAAGAGATAGATGGTGAGATAGATAGATAGACAGATAGATATAAACACACACACAAAAACACACTTTGATTTGTTTTTAAGACTATAAATACAAGAGTCTCACTGTGCAAAATCAGAATGGAAAACACTAATTTAATAATTGTAAACTGTGTGCTCAACATAGTTGATTAATTTGCTCTGTTGTGGGAGCCCTATTTTGTTTTTAATTTTAGACGTTCATGTATTTTATCTTCAGCTAAATATTATTATAAATTCTGACACAGGAGCAATTTGCATAACAATTGGCCACAAGGAGTAATTCATTAATATGCAACAAAGTACTAATCTACCGAGGGCCTGCAGCTATTGTAAACTTCATTTTACTTTTAGATGGAAACTCGTTAGAGTGGAAATATCACTATGTATAATGTTACTAATCAGTCCCGTGGAGTACTTGAGCTTAGACATCTATAGAAAGATATTCCTGACCTTCCTAGCCTCACCTTGATTTGTCCAGCATAAAAATATGTCATGCTGCCTTTAACCATTTTCTTTTTGTAGTATTTGAAGAAAAGAAAAAAAAAAACGGAACAATTCAACATTAGATTAGCACCAGAAATTCTGATCTCAAATTGTGGACGATGGAATACCTGTATAGCAATACCTGTTTGTCCATCTATATCCCATCTCAAAGCATCCATTTGTATTGACTTCCAACTGAAGAAAGTTGAAGGACTTTGTCTGTGTCCCGTGCAAAGGAATAATAATAATAATAATAATAATAATAATAATAATAATAATAATAATAATAATAATAATAATAATAAGTTGGAAGGGACCTTGGAGGTCATCTAGTCCAACCCCCTGCTCAGGCAGGAAACCTTATACCATTTCAGGCAAATTAATAATAATTAATATAATAATAATAATAATAATAATAATAATAATAATAATAATAATAATAATAATATAGTAGTAATAGTATATATAATAAGCTTTTTATTGTTGTTTTTTTCTTCCTCTACATGCATATGTTAGTTTTTCAAACAGTGTGTGATCTGGGTTCGTAAAACGCTAATACATAATCAAGTCCTACTCTTTGGTTCTCTCTTCTAGCCATTTGTAGAATAGATTCCAGCTTTGGTAATATTCTGTTTCTTCTTTATCTTTCAGTCTCATAGTTAATCTGTCCATCTCCGCGCATTCCAGTATCTTTTTTTTTATTACTTCTTCTTCTGAGGGTATTCGTTCATTCTTCCAACATTGCACATAGCTTATTCTTGCTGTGGTTGTAATATTTAGAACCAAATATAACTTTTGCTTATTAATCTTTTCTGATACTATACCTAATAAAAAAATTCAGGATTAGTAATAATAATAGTAATAGTAATAATAGTAATAAAGTTGGAAGGGACCTTGGAGGTCATCTAGTCCAACCCCCTGATCAGGCAGGAAACCTTATACCATTTCAGGCAAATGGCTGTCCAGTCTCTTCTTAAAAACCTCCAGTGTTGGAGCATTCACCACTTCTGGAGGCAGGTTGTTCCACTGGTTAGTTGTTCTAACTGTCAGGAAGTTTCTCCTTAGTTCTAGGTTGCTTCTCTCTTTGGTTAGTTTCCATCCGTTGCTTCTTGTCCTGCTTTCAGGTGCTTTGGAGAATAGCTTGGCTCCCTCTTCTTTGTGGCAAACCCTGAGATGTTGGAACACTGCTATCATGTCCCCCCTCATCCTTCTCTTCGTTAAACTACACATACCCAATTCCAGCAACCATTCCCTATATGTTTTAGCCTCCAGTCCCCCGATCATCTTTGTTGCTCTTCTCTGTACCCTTTCTAGAGTCTCGACATCTTTTTTACATCGTGGTGACCAAAACTGGGTGAAGTATTCCAGGTGTGGCTTTACCAAGGCATTGTAAAGTGGTATTAGTACTTCACTTGATCTTGATTCTATCCCTCTGTTAATGCAGCCTAGCACTGTGTTGGCTTTTTTGGAAGCTGCAGCACACGGTTGGCTCATATCTAAGTGATTGTCCACTAGGGCTCCGAGATCCCTCTCACAGTTGCTACTATTGAGCAAGATACCACCTATACTGTACCTGTGCATTTGATTTTTTTTCCTGCCTAAATGTAGAACATTACTTTTTTCACCATTGAATAAATGGCCTCATCTGTAAGAAAGCTTTCCCAATTCCTGTATCAGATGTCTAGCATCATGCAATGTGCCTCTTCTCTTTGGAAGAGGAAAAAGTTGCTTTCCCATGCTCATTTCCATTTTGCAAACTTGCAATGTTCACATAAAGGGTGTAAAGACAAAATTAAATTGTGAGTCCCTGAAGCAGGTTGTCTATGGAGACTCTCAGTCACCCCAGTCATGGTTGTCCCAAAAGCGCGTTTTTCAAAACTGGACTTTCTTTTTGCTTTGTTTTGCTTTTTTTATTTTTATTTTTTTTAAAAAGGAATGAATGAAGCCAGAATAAAGAAGCTTCTTGGGTGAGAAGTGAAACATTTTCAAAGCGGGGGGGGGGGGGGGGGGGAGTCAAGTTGCCTTTTGGAAAAGCACCTTTGGGATTTGAAGGAGGTTCTTGGAAGAATCTCACATTGGCTTAGTATACTTGTTTGGTTCATTGGGGTGCGTAGGTATGTGCGCAAATGTTCACATATAGTAGAGAAGGTTCCAGACATTATTTGACCCAACAATACAACACATTTACTGGCAAATGTGCAATAGCTTTAACCTCCTCCATTACTTGACCAGTGTAGGGAGTGTAGAGGTGTGAATTGTTCATTTGAATGTTACACATGTGTCCTTTTTAAGCAGATCCATTGGCAGGACAAGATTTTCTCAACCTTCCTATCCTCTGGCCAGCAAAGGACCTTACTCAGTGGGCAAACCAAGTCTACCTCTGCAGAATGTTGAGAAATAGCTTTCTTGGTCTGTAGGGAACTCGAGATGGCTGTATAGGAAAACAGAACTAATTAGCCAGCAACGAGCAAATCCCATTAGGTGGGTAGGTAAAACAGGCAGAAGGAAACAGGAAATGTTAAATGGTTGTTCATTCAAAGTAAGCAAGAGTTTTTTACTCTGAGATTTTACTCTGCTAGTCATTGCTGATTATAGGGATTGGTGCTTGTCTGTTTCAAGGCCATTGAGCCAGCACTGTGCAAAGCCATTTCTGTGGTCATGTAGCCAGCATGATGTCACAGAAAACTGTTACCTTTCCACTGAAGTGGTGCCTATTCCATCTTTAACGATGGGGAATGAGGTGTTACCCCCCATTGATAGGGCTCGCAACTTGGGTGTCCTCCTGGATTCACGGCTCAATTTTGAAGATCACATAGGATCCGTGACCAGAGGGGCTTTTGCCCAGGTTCGCCTGGTGTGCCAGTTGTGACCCTATCTGGACTGACATGCCCTACGCACAGACACCCATGCGCTCGTGACCTCCCGGTTAGACTACTGCAACACTCTCTATATGGGGCTGCCCTCGAGGACCACCTGGAGGCTTCAGCTGGTGCAGAATGCAGCCGTGCGAGTTGTGATGGGGGTTTCCCGATACTCCCATGTAACACCTCTACTCCATGAGCTGCATTGGCTTCCGGTTGCCCTTCGGGTGAGATTCAAGGTACTGGTGATGCCCTATAAAGCCCTAAATGGCTTGGGTCCGGGATATCTGAGGGAACACCTGCTGCCGGCATCAAGTTCCCTTCGTCCCGTGCGCTCCCACATGGAGGGCCTTCTCAGGGTGCCGCTGGTAAAAGACTGCCGGCGGATAACACCCAGGGGGAGGGCCTTCTCAGTGGGTGCGCCTGCCCTTTGGAATCAGCTGCCTGTAGAGCTTAGGACTGCCCCTGACCTTCGTTCATTCTGCCGGGACCTGAAGACCTGGCTCTTTGAGCTTTCCGGCCCAGGCTGAGAGTTTTTAAATGGGGTTTTATATTTTTTCAGGGATTACATTTAATTATTTTAACTGTTTTTAACTTTTGTATTGTATTAACGTTTTTAAATACTTTGTAAACCACCCTGACTCCTACAGGAAAAGGGCGGTATATAAATTCAATAAACTTAACTTATTTATCTACTCGCATTTACATGCCTTTTAATTGCTAGGTTGGCAGGAGCTGGAGGGGAGGACAGGAACTCACCCCTATCAGGTGGAGCTCAGGTCTCAAACCTGGGCTGCCAGCTTTCCAGCCAACAAGCCCAATGTCTTAACCACAGAGCCACTGCAATGCAATGCCCATGTATTTCTCTCTCTCTCTCTTTCTCTCTCTCTCTCTCTCTCTGTATGTATGCATGTATATATGTGTGTACACACACTGAATGTTGTAATTGGGATTTTTTTGCATAAAAATTATCTACTATTTTATTCAGAATTATATCCATTGCCTCCTGAAGTATATGTGCATTGTACAAATGGCACACTGTGTATACACTAAAAATCCCAATGACTCATTCTGTTGCTTAACCCAAAGTAGGTCATAGTAATTATATAGGTATGTGAGACGGTTTGTTTTAAATAAAATAAAATTCATCTTGAATAAGTATGAGATGATTGGGGATTTCTGCTGGCCTCTTATGAGGATCACATAAAAGCATTCTGTTGTTATGGCATAATATCAGCTGTGGTTTCTTTTCCCTGGAGAGATGTGACTAACTCTAGAACTAGACTTTGCTGGAATAAGTTTTCTATTTTAGTGGACCAGACCTTGGACCAATATAAGGAAAACTCATTTTCAAGGCCCCATGTGACTCTAGAGACCACCAAATAACATTGGGCAGTTATCTTACCCAATTTTCTTCCTAGTTTTGTGGTTTTCAGGGTCAAATGAGGGAAGACCCCTATGACCGTTTGAAACCAAAAGTAGCTTATTAATTCCATTTATGATCAGATGATGTAGAATTCTCTCAGAACTTCTTCTGTTCTACAGATAAGAATAGTTTCCCATCATTCTGAAGTGGAAAACAAAATAGAAATTGTAGTGTAAGCCCTGAAATAAGGAAATAATAGTAATGAATTTATTGACTAGACACCTTAATTTTACAAAAAAAAGCCTGCTTATAACCTTAGATGCTACCTTAATAATTCTTAGGTCCTTGGTTAGGCTTTCAATTATTAAGTTTCCACCAGTCTTCATCTATGAATTTAACTACACATTAGCTGCATATAACAAAGATAGTATCAATAATAATAGGTGCCTTTGGTGCAAATCCAAAACATCTGGAACACTTGAACACCATTGGCATTGACAATATCATCATTAGTCAATTGCAACAGGCAGCTTTACTGGAACAGCTTACGTGTGACAACTGTATCTTTAAGGCTATCAAATAACATCTGCCTATCCCAGGTCCTTGGGAAAGATTTGATAAATGGACAAAAATGCCAAGTCTAGTCTAAACATCTGACTGACTGTGTAACTAACCGTAATTATCCACAGCCACACAAGGCATCACCCCAAACTCAGCTCTAACCAGAATCTGATGGAGTTCCATTCCCACAATCTGAAGTCCTGTTTCTCCACACCAATGTCCATCCCTGATATGGATAGATATAGATAGAAGGTCCCTTCTAGATTCTATTCTATTCTATTCTATTCTATTCTATTCTATTCTATTCTATTCTATTCTATTCTATTCTATTCTATTCTATTCTATTCTATTCTATTCTATTCTATTCTATCCTATTCTATCCTATCCTATCCTATCCTATCCTATCCTATCCTATCCTATTCTATTCTATTCTATTCTATTCTATTCTATTCTATTCTATTCTATTCTATTCTATTCTATTCTATTTTCCAATACTCTATTCCACTCCATTCCATTCCATGTTTTCTATTCCATTCCATTCCATTCCATTCCATTCCATTCCATTCCATTCCATTCCATTCCATTCCATTCCATTCCATTCTATTCTATTCTATTCTATTCTATTCTATTCTATTCTATTCTATTCTATTCTATTCTATTCTATTCTATTCTATTCTATTCTATTCTATTCTATTCTATTCTATTCCATTCCACACAAAAGATGTCAGGTTTTGAACTACTATGTGAGTAATGACAATCCTGAATAGGGTTCACATCTTACATGGTGTCTGCCAGGGCTCATTGTATAAATAGGGTATACTATTCTCCCCTCCGTGTGACTGCAAGGTCCCATGTCAAACCGCAGATCACATCGTAACCAGCTGATAGCTGTAAGCTATCAGTCCAGAATCTGTTTGTTTGTTTGTTTGTTTCATATCAGCAATGCTGTGCTTCAATGGTTAGACGGCTTAGACATTGGTGTCTGAATATAGATCTTTTTTTAACATCCATCCTTTTTTTTAATCTAGGCAAAATGTTACTATATATTGCAAGTCCATGTATGATGTGCTATATGCTAAATAAATAAGTATTGCTACCTTTCTGAAACTTGGATTTCCAAGGCTGCTTCTAACTTTCTTGGAAAGCTGTTGTGTAAGTGTTGGGGGGTACGCATCTGAGCAGCTCTAGTTTCTATGGAAAAATCAGGGAATATAGGACAGGCATATGTGGCCATCATTGAACAGACAGAAATGATTGCTTTTTGGGAGATAAAGAATGCGTTGGCATTCCAGTCTCTCTCTCTCTCTCCCCATTCCTCTCCTTATCCCTCATCCTCTCTCTGTCTCTTCCTTCCTTCCTTCCTTCCTTCCTTCCTTCCTTCCTTCCTTCCTCCCTCCCTCCCTCCCTCCCTCCCTCCCTCCTCTCTCTCTCTCTCTCTCTCTCTCTCTCTCTCTCTCTCTCTCTCTCTCTCTCTCTCTCTCTCTCCTTTACCACTCTGCCCAGCACTTTCTTATTTTATGCTGGCTATTCTTTTTTTCTCTCTCTCCTGGAACAAGAAACATGAACACACTCTTAATGGGAGTCGGAAAGATAGACATGCCGAAGGTGGCTGCTGTTGTCACATCAAATTTGACCCTACTCAATTTGGGTGGAACGTTTTTGATGGCAGACAGATAGCTTTCTGCCTAGGTTATCTACCCACTCGTTTCATTCTGAATGCAGAGGAAACCCATTTGCAAGATGATCTAATTAGCAGCCAGCTTGATCAGTGAAATTTTCAGAGGAGTGACTGGCTAGCCTGTTCCTGGTCTGCAAAAGGTATTGTTCCCAGCAGCTGGTGTCATCTACTTCAAACATGGACCAGATGCTACTATGTAAAAATAACCCGTCATTAAACAAAATTAAACACTAAGTTGATAGCCTTGACGTTGTCACCTGCTTATGGAGAGGAGATAATCCTTGATATATTTTATAGTGATTTTTAAGGGAAAGGGGAAAATAAGCAGTTGTAACTGATAAATCTAAATAAGATTAGCTTTCCTTTCAATTGACTTAAAAGATGTTCTTGGCTGTTGTTTTAATTTTCTCAGCCTAAGCTGCAAACGGCAACATTTTTGTTAGCCTCTAGTGAGAAGTTGAAGATGTAAAAGGTATTTGTTCAAAGGGACAGATGGCCGAGTAGTAGTTGTAAATGTTCAACCACTGTTATGTTGATGGAAAATACTGAGCTACACAGCATTTGTGTTTCTTAGGTGTGCCTTCTGAAGGAAATACATTCTGGATGCCCACTGAGATAAGAATATGCCATCTCGAAATGATTTATCTTTGAGTAGAACTGGGATCTAAACATACAATATACAGAAAGTGTCAACTCTAGATGTGGGATGCTTGGTGCCCCCTGATATAGGTTGTTTTCTTGCAGACATTTCATTACCCAACTAGGTTGCAAATGACCTGAAGATGGTCAATTTTCTGAACTGATTTGCAGATGTTGGAGATCACCTTTGACTTCCTACATTGCTTGCCATTTGGACAGTAGCTCAGCCCTATTGCCAGATCTCTCCTTAGGATCTATGTAAGAAGAAGGTAAAGGTAATGGAGTCCTGGCTGGTTTTATTCAGCTAATTTATTCAGCTAATCGTAGCCAACTTTAGGGATGCACTCATCTCCATTTCAAGGCCATTGAGCCAGTGCTGTCCAGAAGTCATGTGGCCAGCATGTGGCCAGCATGACATCATGCTGCAGTTTGGAGCATGTGGTGAAACGTAGAACGCTGTTACCTTCCCATGGAAATGGTACCTATTTATCTACTTGCATTTGCATGTGTTTGAACTGCTAGTTTGGCAGGAGATGGGGTGAGAACAGGAGCTCACCCCATCACACAGTGCTTGGGTCTCAAACCTGGGCTGTTGGCTTTCCATTCTGACCAGTCCAGCATCTTAAAATGACAAAAGGACATGAAGCAAGAAGTATTTATGGCTCCATAGCTGTTGCATGAGGTTGTGCCCAGATTGTGTTATGTAGGGGCAGATATATCTTTTTTTCTTCTTCAGCCAACCCCCCCCCCCATCTATAACTCATTCATGTACAGTAGCCATTGTGAAATAACCTATCCAAATTGTCCCACCAAAGATACTGTACATTCAGTGGCTTTAGTGTTATTGAGTAGAAGCGCAAGGTCTGCAGTGCATATCTGCCACATAAAAGTCATATTTTATGAGAGCCGATAGACATGTTTCTTACCACTCACATAATTCAGGGAGTGCCAGATGCCAAGGAAGGCAACATCAAATCCCTGATCAGGAAAACCTATCACCTATAATCTCCAGATCTCTTGTTCCTCTCCTTTTCTGCAATACGTATTTGCTTTTGGTCTTCTTTCTGCTAATGTCATTTTTGAATTGTTCTGCTCGTCTAAAAAATCCTTTGTGAGCCAGTTCTCCAGGTGGCCCATTTAGTGTATATTTCTAACTGTAGTTTGGACTGAACAAGAGACACCAGCAGGGCTATTATCTTCACATCTACTTGGACTTAAGTCCCACTCAGCTCAGTGGATGCTGTGCTCATATAATTGTACAGAAGATGGTAGTTTAAAATATATAAATATATATGTGTGTGTGTGTGTGTACATTTTAAATTGCTAACAAAGAATTAAGGGAGACTGATATGCATTTCAAACTTATTAGTTTTCATCAGTCAGCCATACCCTTCTGAGATTCGAACCTGGGCTGATTGCACATTAGGCAGTTGTTTTTGCCTCTAAGCCACAGGATCTCTCTTGCTTTTTTAGCTGAGAAGCAAGGGGAGATATATGTCAAATGCTTGTTAACTATTTTTAGATTACCTTGCTAGGCCCCAAACATGGGACAAATCTTTATTTCCTGTGTCAGCCTAACCTGAAGGCCATCGACAGGCAGTAGTCACACCGGTGACAGCTCATATTTGTGTAAATTTTAAATTGCTAACAAAGAATTAAGGGAGACTGATATGCATTTCAAACTTATTAGTTTTCATCAGTCAGCCATACCCTTCTGAGATTCGAACCTGGGCTGATTACACATTAGGCAGTTGACTCACACACCGGCTCACGTTTGCACTCCATGCATTTAAAGGAAGCACTAATTCTATCTTGTATATATATATATTTATGAACACCATAAAGCTTTAAGATAGAATTAGTGCTTCCTTTAAATGCATTGAGTGCGAATGTGAGCCGGTGTGTGAGTTTGTGAAAGTAGACAACCCTGTCCAACTGAACGTTCTTACACATACGGAGGCGGGCCCTGTTTTTGATACAGTTCCAAAAAGCTCCTCTAAAAGAGAAGTTATCAGTCTTAGTTTGTCCGCTGGAGATTGTACGCCATCTTTTTAATGAGCACCTTCAGTATTTTATCTGTAAATTAACCTCGGCTAGTCCCTCCTTCTCAAATCCCCTCAAGAAAACATTGCAATTTGTTTGGCGATTGGCTGGCTGAATTTATTGTATCATGCTTTTGGCAAGTTTCAGAGGGAATTATATCAAGAACGATAATGAGTTAGATACTTGCAAGATTGCAGGAGCTCTTGGGGGATCTCCAGCCCGGTTTTCTTTGTTAATCTGATATGTGTTTTTCTTCCCTTCCTCCACAAAGTGGTTTGAGCACACCAAGGACAAAATTTAAGTTTTGAACTAATCAACTCTTAAGAGCCAGAGTCCTGACTAATTATAATTTCCCTCGGCTTCTCTTTTGTCCCTTCATAATCGCAGTAACAGTTTTTACAGCTTGTCAGGCATTCAGGAACTTCCATCTGTGCACTTGTGAAGTAAACCCATCTGTACAGCTGATTAAAAATTGGATGCCATCCACATTCTACCTGTGCCCTGAACGAGAAATGCTGAAGCCGTTGTTCTTATAAGAGTTGGATATGGAGTGCAATGTAGAAGCTAATGCTGGCAGGATCCCCATTTTAATGCACTCATTCAAATTTAATAATAGTCTGAAATGAGGACATGAAAACATTAAGTCAGACCAATTAAAAAGACTCCACGTTTGTGTTTATGCTTGTTTTCTCTTGTTACAGTACCTCTACTATAGCTACTATTTATGACCAAGATGTTTATTTATTTATTTATTTATTTATTAGTTGAATTTATATACCGCCCTATCCCCGAAGGACTCAGGGCGGTTCACAGGGCAAGTTAAAAACAATACAAAAGAGAATAAAATAAAATTAAATTGATACAGCCCACAATTAAGATAACATTAAAAATTAAAATTTAAAATTAATTTAATTTAATTAATATAATTTAAAATCCCGCAGTCCAGGCCAGACAATTCAAACAACCAGGTTTTTAAGTCTCGGCGAAACGAGCAAAAGTTGGGGGCAGTCCGAAGCTCCATCAGCAGTTCGTTCCAAAGGGCGGGTGCACTCACAGAGAACGCCCTCCCCCTGGGAATCACCCACCGGCAATCTCTAACCGGCGGAACCCTATGGAGGCCCTCCCTGTGGGCGTGCACAGGACGATGGGAAGCTGATGCTGGCAGCAGGTGCTCCCTAAGGTAATCCGGGCCCATGCCATTAAGGGCTTTATAGGTCATCACCAGCACCTTGAATCTCACCCGGAGGGCAACTGGAAGCCAATGCAGCTCGCGGAGAAGAGGTGTTACATGAGAGTATCGGGAAACTCCCATTACTACTCGCGCAGCTGCATTCTGCACCAGCTGAAGCCTCCGAGTGGTCCTCAAGGGCAGCCCCATGTAGAGAGCATTGCAGTAGTCTAAAATGTTGAAGCCAAGATGATGATATTTTATCATCTTTTTAAAGTCTTTGTTTTGTTTCATTCATCCTCTTTTGCTTCTCAACTCTCTTCAGAAGAGAGAGGGAAAGAGAATGATTCCGATAGACCTCTTCGTAACAATCTGTCTTTACTGGTAACGTGTAAGAGAACAACCCTTTACTAATTATCCTGGCCAAAGCACAGTGTAGATATCAAATCATCTTATCTGGGAATTCAAGCATCCACTAGGTCAGACATGTGAAACGTGCGACGTCACGTGATGTGGCACAATGTATTAGGACGGTTTTGCCATTGCTGGCAATGGGTTGGCTGTGGCTTCTGTGTGACACATCTGGCCTGCGGGCTGGCAGTTTGACACCCCTGCACTAGGTCATGTCTACAGTTCACTTGCAAATATTGAAAGACGTTAGATAAATCTCAATCAATCCAGGAACTTATTTATATGAAGATACACATACCGTCTGGATCCCACTGCTACTTTCTGCATATCAGAAAGGTGGGAATAATATTAACAGGTCAGGTAAATGTAATTGGTACTATAGTTTTACATTGATTGGAGGCTGCTAGTATAGTGCATGAACCTAGCAAATGCTGGCTTGATTAATGCTGTTGCTCTGAAAGTGTACCATCTGTAATAACAAACTATTTCTGTCCAGTTGCCTAAACCTCATTCAGAATTATTTCAATACTTTCAGTGCATCTGAACCACGTGGCAAAGTTTGCACAAATGATTTGCCTGCATATAGCTTCCTCCATAACAACTGTTTTCAGATACATCTGCCCCCAGTAGTGTAAATGCTTGAATTTCATCTTAAATAAATGGAAAAAAATGTGGCTGTTCAGATTCAAAGAGGATTAGACAAATCCGTGTGGGATAATAGCAATAGCAATAGAACGTAGACTTATATACCACTGCACAGTGCTTCACAGCCCTCTCTAAGTGGTTTACAGAGTCAGCACATTGCACCCAACCATCTGGGTCCTCATTTTACTGACCTCGGAAGGATGGAAGGCTCAGACAACCTTGAGAAGCTTTCACTAGGCCCTAAACATAAATATTGTAGCCTACCTCTAATATCTAAGGTAGGTGTCAAGTTTCTGACGTATGGGCTTTTCAAGTGACTCTGAGGCATATTATTGCTTGACAGTAGGGTTCTGTGTACCATCAGCTACTGGGAGTATCAATGACAATTACCCTTAAATGCTTGTGATCTTGCCCAAAACTATTGTGTTTGGCCCAGTGGTGGGATTCAGATATGTGAACAACCGGTTCTCTGTGTGGATGCCACTTCTGAAAGTCCATTCTGGGCCTGGGCAACAAAACGTTAGCTACCAGTTCTGTTGAACTGGTGCAAACTGGCTGAATCCCACCACTGGGTTGGCCCATGTGCAAAATGGGCCATGGGCCAGATTCAGACCCCAGTTTTCTGATTTTATTTTTTGGTGATGGAAAATAAAAGCATGCACGAGAATCAGTTAAATGCTTTCTGAATGGCTCAAGATTAATCGGGAAGAAAAGATACAGGATATCCTCTGGTTGTTTTAAGTTTATTTCCTGATAAATGTGAAATGAACCTTCCTGGTAATCTTAAGGGTTATGTTGGCTGGAGGTAGGAATGGGCAAGTTCTCTGAAGGGCCGACACTGCCATGTTGTTGACTGATAATCCAAAGAATTTGCCATGAGTGTGAGAGACATGCAACAAAGAATGTGGAATTTATAACTGACATATAAGGTATTTATCTTTGACAGAGAAAATGGAATGAGCAATTGCAAGTTATACACACCTTGTGAACAATTAGGACAGTGGATGCTCAAATGTGGGGAAATGATAGAGAAATGCAAATACCAGTGGAAGGACCATGATTATTGGGTATTCAGATGCGAAGAATGAGGCTTCATCCAAAGAAGCAAAATGTCTACGCAGAGCAATCTGCGACTGCCCACTTTTTTTTAAATATGGATGTGAGAATTGGATATGTCAGTAGAAACATAAAAGTAGATTGAATGCAGTAGTAATGGGGTATTTAAAAATATGTGCAGAAAGCAAGAAGAGGTTGGGTCCGTGATAAATGGGGGCTGAGTATAAGTGAATGGAATATAAAATGGATTGATTGGTACAAAAGAAATGCATCAAAGTGGTTTGGTCATAGAGAGAAAGGGAAAGAGGGATGAACTGCTGCCTGGTGGCGCAGTGATTCAAATGCAGTATTGCAGGCAAACTCTGCCCACAGAACAGAGTTCAATCTTGACTTGGATTGGTACATACGTCTAAGTGCTAATGCGATTGCTAACTGCAGTACAGGTATAAGAAGGAAGAATGAATGGGTTGAGAATAAAGGGAATAGTAAGCAAGTTGTGGGTGGATGGAGCTGATCTGTTCTTCAAAATAGGTGAGCAGTTGTTGTTTTTTTTTAAAAAAACCCAGAAGGCAGTGTATTAACTTATATATAGATGTGGAAGAACCTAAAATGGTTAGCAGGGATACAAAGTCATGCAGATATGCAATAAAAAGATTTTCTTCTCCTGCCTTTATTTTTTCCTCCTTATGTCAATAATATTTTTTTTCCTTCCTGAAAAATAAAAGCATGCTAGATATATATTTGTCTGTATGTATGATAGACGTGTATATTTGTATGCATGTCCATGTATCTGAGGATGGGCTCACACATCATTACATGATATTTCTCAGTCATTTACTCAATTGGATTCAGCCGAATTAAGTAGTTGTACTGAGCCATTTTGTTCCATAATCTAGTGATACAAGTAGGGATGAAGAACATACTCCAGATAAATGTTTGAATATTATTTACAAGGGATTCATGATATCCTAAAAATTACTTTGGGGATTTTTTCCCCCCAAAGTGGAAACCCAGAATTAGTGTCTAACATCACTTAGTGTTTGCAACTCCAGCTGAATTCAGAAGGACTACACACACAAACACAAGCACACAGAGACACACATACATATTGTACCCTGTGTGTTGAACTGCATCAATTTCCCATCCAGCTGCAACAATGTTTTGTTTTGTTTTAGTGTTAAACAAAGGGCTGCAGGTGAGACTTAGTAAATATGAACATGATATTCGGATGGGGAAATCCTTTAGTAATTATACACAACAGAATTGGAGCCCACTGAGCACAGAGCAACTGAATGTGGTGGTTCTGATTTAAGCTCTGTATTAACAACAGTGCGTCATTTGGTGTATTGTGCCCTCTCCTCTGTGGGTTTTTAAAGAAGGGCCCCAGAGCTGAACAATACCCAGATGACCGATACTTGGCTTACTCAGCTTCATAAATACAGCTGTTTCATATATTAAGTATGTGACTCAAGTCTAAAAAAGAAACATCTGTGTAACTTGTTTCCTATTATATTTCTTGAAAGGAACTTCTCTCTTATCCACTTCCCTCACTGAATGGTTTCCATTCCAGATGCCAAATGTAATGCTCATTTTCTCATCTTCCTCAACATTTGCTTAGAGGTTGGCCCATCACCAGACAGCATGTCATACCCTGATAACTTAGGTTAAAGGTGATTTATATTATGCCTTCAAGAGTAGACATGGCTCAATAGCAGGAACCGCAAGAGAGGATCCTGGAGTCCTAGTGGACAATCACATAATAATAACAATAATAATAATAATAATAATAATAATAATAATAATAATAATAATAATAATAATAATAATAATAATAATAATAATAATAAGAAGAAGAAGAAGAAGAAGAAGAAGAAGAAGAAGAAGAAGAAGAAGAAGAAGAAGTTGGAAGGGACCTTGGAGGTCATCTAGTCCAACCCCCGGCTCAGGCAGGAAACCCTATACTATTTCAGACAAATGGCTGTCCAGTCTCTTCTTAAAAACTTCCAGTGTTGGAGCATTCACAACTTCTGGAGGCAGGTTGTTCCACTGGTTAGTTGTTCTAACTGTCAGGAAGTTTCTCCTTAGTTCTAGGTTGCTTCTCTCCTTGACTAGTTTCCATCCGTTGCTTCTTGTCCTGCTTTCAGGTGCTTTGGAGAATAGCTTGACTCCCTCTTCTTTGGGGCAGCCCCTGAGATATTGGAACACTGCTATCATGTCACCCCTCACCCTTCTCTTCATTTGAGCCAGCAGTGTGCTGCAGCTGCCAAAAAAGTCAATGCAGTCCTAGGCTGTAGTAACAGAGATATAGAATCAAGATCATGTAAAGACTTTATACCACTTTATAATGCCTTGATAAGACCCACAATTAGAATATTGTATCTAGATTTGGTCGCCTCAATGTAAAAAAGATGTTGAGATTGTAGAAAGAGTTCAGAGAAGAGCAACAAAGATGATTTGGGGGCTGGACACTAAAACATATGAAGAATGGTTGCAGGAATTTGTTCTGTACCAGCCTGCTAGCGGCCCTGCAGAAAAGGCAGGGACAACCCCTTTTACAAGAAGGCAAGAGGCTGGAACTAAGCCTGCCAAATTTATGGGCACAAAAGCAAACAGAACAAGACACGAACCATGAAACAGGAGCTATTCAAGCGGTTGCCTTCAGCAAACCAGCCCTCCCACGCATTCCCCTTTTATACAGTTCAGGGCGTGGCTTCTCTCTGCCTCCTTCTAAGGTGCCCCATTGCCTTCCTCTGGAAACTAATCAAGGAGAGAAGCAACCTAGAACTAAGGAGAAATTTCCTGAAAATGAGAACAATTAATTAGTGGAACAACTTGCCTCCAGAAGTCGTAGGTACTCCAACACTGGAGGTTTTAAAGAAGAGATCGGACACACATTTCTCTGAAATGGGATAGTGCCTCCTGCTTGAGTAGGGAATTAGACTGGACCAGGAGTCTTCAAACTTGGCCTTTTTATGACTTATGGACTTCAACTCCCATAATTCCTCAGCCAGCATGCCTGGCTGAGGAATTCTGAGAGTTGAAGTCCACAAGTCATAAAAGGGCCAGGTTTGAAGACCCCTGGACTAGAAGGTCTCCAGTCCCTTCCAACCCTGTTATTCTGTTATTTCCACAAGAGGCAGAGAACTATTTTGGGAAGAGCTGAACAGAAGGTAGTGACAAGGAATTTCCAGCATTTTCATAGATCCCTCCATATTGCTCTTTTCCCCCACCAAACTATCAACCTATTTACTTCTGCACTATATGAATATTTATTTAATATTCAGTCTGTGAATGGGGGAATATAAAAAGACACAGTAGAAGAGAGAATAGATGCTTTTTTGAATCACAGTGGCGTAAAATAATTTGACTCATCAAGTGTCTCACCATTTATAGGAAAATCCCATAATATCGACAACAACGCTGCATTGGTAGATACACAGTAATAGTTAAAAAAATAAAATAAAATACACAAGCTTGCAGTTTAACCACGTAAAACAAAACGAACCAGGCAGGTTGAATGTCTAAAATTGACTGCACTGACCAATGTAGTGGTGTATTATTTTCCTTTCCCTGTTTCTAACAAAATTCAGGCGGACAACTCTGTCAGCTGAACCAGTTTGTGTGCCTCATCTGAGCTCATTAATGCTTCAGTACATTGGCAAAAGCCTTGTTGATAGTTATTGATTCATGAGTTAGTCCCTATAGAATGTATCCACAAGAACTGAGCCTTTAACAACCCTGTCTTCTAGTGCATGGCTCCAGTAAATACTTTTTTTATTGTGTTCTTGCCCTGAAGATTCAGTAAATTTACGCAGTTGTTTTATTTTTTTATTTTATTTTAATTCCATTTATATCCCGCCCTTCTCCGAAGACTCAGGGCAGCTTACAAGCTTAGCAGTAGCCTTCATTCTATGTATATGCCTGCTTATTAGGGCTTTCACACACACCCCAAGCGGCATTATTACAAAGTCAGCTTAATTGCCCCCAACAATCTGGGTCCTCATTTTACCTACCTCGGAAGGATGGAAGGCTGAGTCAACCTTGAGCCTGGTGGGATGCGAACCTGCACTAATTGCAGGCAGCTGGTGTTACTTAAGGAGGCATTAGCCCACTGCTCCACCAAGTTGTTGTCCTTTACTTTTGTACAGTCGATAACCTGTGGGGTTTGAGGTGTTCTTGGTTGCTTGCTTGTAGATGCTGCAGTAGGTAACAATCAACTCAAGCGACTACACTTACTCATCATCAGTACATTCACTCACACTGATGAGGTTACCTAGTTTGGTAATAAAACATCTACAAGCCAACAAGCTTAGAGAGCACCAAGAGTTAGTACTCTTTGGTTTCAATATAGAAAGTAGTTCCTGTTTCCTTGGATAATATATATAGAGCCTTGGTGGAGCAGTGGGCTAATGCCTCCTTAAGTAACACCAGCTGCCTGCAATCAGTGCAGGTTCGCATCCCACCAGGCTCAACGTTGACTCAGCCTTCCATCCTTCCGAGGTAGGTAAAATGAGGACCCAGATTGTTGGGGGCAATAAGCTGACTTTGTAAAAATGCCGCTTGTGGGGTGTGTGAAAGCCCTAATAAGCAGGCATATACATAGAATGAAGGCTACTGCTAAGCTTGTAAGCCGCCCTGAGTCTTCGGAGAAGGGCGGGATATAAATGGAATTAAAATAATAAAAAAATAATAATATATAGATATGGATTAATTTGCAGCAGACATTAAGCCAAGAGTCTTGTTCTCAGAAGTGAAACTTGGATGGTTCCTATCAAGTAGAACCAGCCAGACTAAAATATGACATTCTTTGACATTGAGAATGATAGAAGCATTTACCACCAGACAAGGAGTAATTTAATGCAATAATCTGCATAGAATACAAAGTTTTTTTTTCTTCCATATACTGTTGTTAGTCTCTAATGCTGACTTCTTTAGATAGCCATTTTTAAAAAAATGTTTAATTCAAAGATTTAATTATGTGTGATATTTTCAAGTGTTGAAATGTATTTTGATTATCCACGATGCTTCCTGGAATTACAGACACACAGACACACACAGACACACACACAGAGACACACACAGACACAGACTCAGACACACACGCGCGCACACACACACACACACACACACACATCAGTATTTAACTGTGTTGGATCTCTATTCCCAGTAAAATTACTGGTTTTGAGTTCAATCTCTGCCCTTATAAAGTTAGAAGTACTAGTTGTTGCAAATTACTGCCAAGAGGAAGGATAAAAAATATTCTTTATATATATATTTTTTCCTGCAGATTTATTTTTTTTCTTCCATGATGCTTTAAACCAAAATGCAAAATGTAGACTTGCCTGAATTTTGCTCAGGCAAAATTTGTAAAGAATTGTGAAGAACCTTAACTATTTCACAATATTCCTATATGTTTGTGCACAAAACGAAAATTTCTTATAAAAGTCCTCCTTTGTGCAGTTCCACTCCAAAAGCAAAGCACTAAGCACGTAATCGGTAGAGAAGAAAAAGTAGATTGTGTTGGGTGTAATGGTAGTCCCAAAGGACTAATTTTCTCAGCTGGATCCCAATTAATCCACAGAGTTGTTAAGCCCCGTTTTAATTAGACCTCTCCCTCTTAAAGTAGTTCTTGTTCCTCATATTACATTTTATTATTTCCTTTACTGGAACCCTGCAGTCTGGGAAATGATGCTTTCATATACACTTGTTTGATTGCCGATTGATACTTAATGAAGATGGTCCCTAGCAGTCATGCAATAGTGGTATAGAAGATTAAATATAAATATTATCATTCCTGATGGAGTTGATCCAAAGCAAAAATTAGCAATGATTTTGCAGTTCCCCATTAAAGGAATGTATAACATGAAGCTGTGTGTCAAGGAAATCTTGACTCGTTGTTTTTAAGAGTTAGAAATCAGATATTTTGATAGACAAGGGGAAAAAAATAAACTAGGGAAATGTGGTGGTATATTACCAACTGTTTTGGAATTAGAATTATAAACAGTTCTTTTTTTTTCTGAAATTCTTCTCTAAGGGGCCTAGAACCTCACAATCTAAACATTATGTAGGCTATCACTATAGGCTGCCTTCAAGCAAAAATAAAATTGGTTTGAAGCGAACTTAAAATAATTTCTGGGTTGCCATAACTATCGTTTAAAAGTTGGTAAAACCATGTGTTCAATAGGACTTTCTGAATTAAGTCAACCCCACTTGTGCAAGGGTGGGTCGATTCTCTCTCTGAAGTGTCCCTTCCATTCTAAAACAGAGATCAGAAGGGATCAAGGGTCTCTATGTAGTTTCAGCTGCTTTATAGATTTTTTTTTTCCAAAGATCCTGGAAATTCCTCAAAATATGGCCACATGCAAGCCTCCATTGAAAGAGGCCACCGGCAGCTCAGAGCAAAGGCATACATTTTATTTGTATTAGGTTTTAGGTTCAATGCCACTAAAGTGACGGGATTCCATTAATTTTGCTGGAATAACCATTTCTGGGGTACGAGAGTTATTGTTTTTCTACTAGACTGCTTCTCTGTTGCTTATCTATTGCAGACTTACATAAGGCCACATCAGGATACACTAGAAAGCAATGGGATTCGTAAGAATGCCATAATTTTTTCCCCTTATTACAATGGTAAAGGTTCCCCCGCACATGCGTGCTAATCATTTCCAACTCTAGGGGCCGGTGCTCATCTCCATTTCAAAGCTTGTCCGAGGACGACTCCGTGGTCATGTGGCCGGCATGACTAGACGCCAAAGGCGCACGGAACGCTGTTACCTTCCCACCGTAGGGGTCCCTATTTTTCTACTTGCATTTTTACATGCTTTCGAACTGCTAGGTTGGCAGAAGCTGGGGCGAGTAACAGGTGCTCACTCTGTTACGCGGCACTAGGGATTCAACCCGCCAAACTGCCGACCTTCTGATCGACAAGCTCAGCGTCCTAACTCACTGAGCCACCGCGTCCCTCTTATTACAATGGACACGCCATAAAACTTTTGATTTTGGTATGAAAACATCCTAAAGCACAGGGGTCTTCAGACTTGGCCCTTTTATGACATGTGGACTTCAACTCCCAGAATTCCTCAGCCAGGCATGGTGGCTGAAGAATTCTGAGAGTTGAAATCCACAAGTCATAAAAGGGCCAAGTTTGAAGACTCCTGCTAAAGCACATAGCAAAATCCAGATAGTTTGGGGCATGTTAAACAGAGCTGAGAAGCTAATAGCTAGCAGTGAAATTTAGGAAGAATAGAAACGGGTTCTTTTCTTGCTGTTGGGAGGAAAGCCATAGACATTTTGCTAGTGACTAATTTTTGCAATTAATCTAAGGAGAGCTGCAAAAACTCCTGTCAACAAGAAGTCTTCGATGATTTGGTTCCCTTTTTTTGTTTCACAAAGTTCTGAATGTTTTTAGGCATGGAATTCCAGGCCTTCGAAACATATTACTGTCCTGTTCTTCTTTTCATCTGGTAAATGAAGGTGGAGAATTAGTTAAGTTCAGCTCCGAAGAGGTGATCCGTGAAAGTTAAGTACACTTTAGGGGATCGTACGAAGAGCTGAGTTTGCTGCTGCTTGAAAGTACCCTAATTCTGGAAGCTTGCAAAGAAAACCCCGCGTAACCAAAAATGCTGCTGTGTGTAAGCTACATTTAGATCACATCAATAGGCATTGTTTCCGTTGCATCCATGGGGCACGTTTGTAGTGATTTTTATCAAATTAGATATAAAGAGAATTACTAACGATGGAGCCTCACCTCCAAAATTGCTCTGTCAGACCTTGTACGTTGTGCAGTGTTTAGAAAGGGACAATTAGCGTGTGTGCCATGAACTTTTCAGTGTAGTTCTGGACATAGAGTAGCACAACCAATTAAAGCAAAGCTGTTTAAGCGGGTAAGAGGACCATTAAAGCCAATTCATTAGGCCTTTTGTTTTGGGGGGGGAGTTGTTGGCGCAGACTATGCACAACAAAGCAGAAGGAGTGAGCTGCTAGGCTGATCTGTACTCCCAGAGGGCTGGAGGGAGCAGTGAGATGTGGACTGTGAATCTTCAATCCGAGGGTAGCTTGAGGCTACTTATTATTCTGATGAGGATACAGTAATGACTTAAGCAGATGTTGAACACCAAATTAGCTGGGCTACAAAGGGGAGGCATCTGAAGCTTTAACACCTCTTTGTTTTAGATGAGTACGGTAGACCACAGGGTTGATGAGCTGACCCCTTCCAGAGTTAAACAGTGGGCTACTATTACTCTGATCATTAAAACTCAGCATTGCTAGGGCATCAGCAAGACTGAACGATGCATTAGCAGCAGAATTTAACACTGAGGTTGCACTCCAGAGGTGATGGGCTGCATCGTTTTTTGTTCCCTCTTTCTGTGCTGAATTAAATCAGCCATGGCAAGTTGCACAGTCGTCCACCAAGACCTGTTGAAAGAGGAAACTACCAGTCCCAGTGGGAAATAGTTTCGTCTTCTTTCCGTTGCCATTGGCTTCATCTGCCATTTGCTCAGCCATAGGTTTTGGCACAAAAAGGACCAAGTCATGATTCAGAAGAACGAAAGACTTGATATCCTCCAGAGGTATAATAATAATAATAATAATAATAATAATAATAATAATAATAATAATAATAATAATAATAAAAAACAACCTTTATTGTCAAAGTACAACATGTGCACATTGAGATTAGCTGAGCCTCCCCCCGTGCTCTCTCCCCCCAACACACAGTGACAACAAACCCTCCATCCCACCACACTATGTGAACCAACTATTTTATTTATTTTATTTATTTTAATTCCATTTATATCCCGCCCTTCTCCAAAGACTCAGGGTGGCTTACAAGCTTAGTAGTACTACACCACACACCGGCCTCCCAAGTCAACTCTGCATAAGATTACATCCCATTCAAAAGCCTAACAGCCCACGGATAAAAGCTATTTTTCAGCCTGTTGGTATGGCTGGCTATATTCCTGTATCTTCTACCGGATGGTAGGAGAGTAAAGAGATACCGTCCAGGGTGTGAGTCATCCCTGAGAATCTTCCTCACTCTTCCAAGGCAACGAGCCCTGGCGAGGTCATCCAGTGGTGTCAGGGAACAGCCCACAATGTCTTGTGCTGTGCTCACTACCCTCTGTAGGTTTGGGTATTTAATTCCCATCAGCCCAGACCTATGACCAACAACGAGGTCTTGTGTGTTCTTGGCTACAGAAAATTGGCATAGCAAGTGAAGTAAAACAAGTATGTGGCATAAACAAGACAACGTAAACTGGAATGTGCGTTGATAGCTATTCATCTTGCTACAGCAAAGAAGGCTGGCTCCATTCCATTTCAGTGCTAGAGAAGAATTTTTCTGGTCCATTTTTTGCTTATTTGTACAGATTGCTGGTCCAAGGGAAGGAGGTGGGGTGGTGATGGAAAACTATTACAGAATCCTCCATCTGCTTGCCATTTGCATCTTTTCTTCGTAAACAAAGCCTTTTCGTAATATGCGTGTTTTCCTAAAATGTAAATTAATCTTTTTTTCTTTGTGAAAAGACCAATATTTTGTAAATTAGTGCTTTCTGCAGATTTTTGACCAGAGAATTGTGAATGCTAGCAGATTCCATGCCCTGCTGCTCTGTCTGCTGGTTTGACACTCCCATAAAAGTGATGCTGGGATTCATTTTGTGTTTCTGTTAATTCCTTGCCACAGAACAGCAACTAAAATCTCTCTCTGTCCTCCACTGAATTCTCAAATAGACCCAAGTCAGCTAGACAATTAGATTTGTTGCATAAAATTAGATAGATTTTTTTTTCTGTCTGTCCATCCACTGTCTCTTTCTGTCTGTCTCCCCAGAATCCTGTTCTCTATTAGTGCTGCCTCCCAGGTTTAAATTTTAGACCGTTGTTGCTATATTTTTGACTCCGTGTCTATGTACTGTAGCTACTCATTTATCAACCTTGGGTCTCCCCCACCTGAATCAGAACTGGGAAGAGTATCATGTGGCCTAGATAAACAAGAGTTGAGCAGAAATGTCTGAATATTTGACTATTCAGCTTTTCATTGGCCCACCATTTCCATCATCTGAAAGCAGACTAGTGAAATACGTGAGTTTTGTTGCGTAGTGGGCTCTGGAGAGCAGGATGGACGCGGAGACGATGAGAACAGCATAGCAGCTCTTTATTAGGTGAAGGGACTGTACTGGGGAATAGGGGTTACCTGCGCCCTTTATATACCTGGCCAGGTACACATCCAACCAATTAGGGTGAACCTCTGTTTCCCGCCAAAAGCTGATCCCGGCCACAACAGTTTCAGTTCAGCGCCACCTGGTGGTATCTATTCTGCCAGTGCTCAAAGTGTTCCCTTAAGCCCGATACATAACAAGTTTGGTTCTCTTAGTATTTATTTCTTTTTTTTAATCTCTCCCCCTGATGTTAAAGACCCATACATGCAGAGAGGAACCGAATAACTGACTTTAATTTGACATCATCAGCATAGGCCTGGAGAACTGGAAAGAGGCAGTCTGCATGAGCTGTTTGGCTAGATATAATTGGTGATGAATGGATCAGCCTGAAATGAGGTGGCCACACAGAATGAGAGAAAACCGAATAAAACCTGCTGAGCCCAACAGCTGCTTGAAGATCTCTATGAATTTTGTTGTGATGGTGGCTAATTCAACATAAAATTTGTGAGCGTTGCACCAAGGTGGCGGACCTGTCATTCCCATTCTCCCATCCAGCCCACCCTTCCCATCAAAGCTGCAACCTTCTTGCACGTTGAAGCTATTAAGTTTTTTACGGAGTATGATATGGCAGACTTCCAGTCACAGTTGTTTGCTACTGCTCAGCTTTATGTTAACACAGTGAAAAATCACAGCTGAGAGATTAAAACTGTGCGCTTTGCAGTATGTCCTCCCTACACCGTCACTGCAAACGTCTTCTACAATTCACAGATTATCAGTGGACTTATTACCCTTAAGTCCTGCTCCCATTAGGGAGATTCGGAACAATTTTATGTGGCTCTCTCTTCAGGTAGCTAATGGGTCAAGGCCCCTTCAGCAGTGTAAATACATTAGCTTCTCTACTATCATTAGTAGAACAATGTAATGCTGGGAAGGCTAAGTAGCAAATCTGTGTCTAGGCCTATTTCTAAACATACCATTTGTGAATCACAAACCAGGTACCCATTCTTTTTTTTTTTTAAATCCCATTTATATCCCGCCCTTCTCCGAAGACTCAGGGCGGCTTACAATCTAAGCACAAATCAAATGTGCTTAGCAATAGCCTTCATTCTATGTATATGCCTGCTTATTAGGGCTTTTGCCCCCCCCCCAAGCGGCATTATTACAAAGTCAGCTTAATTGCCCCCAACAATCTGGGTCCTCATTTTACCTACCTCGGAAGGAGGGAAGGCTGAGTCAACCTTGAGCCTGGTGGGATGTGAACCTGCACTAATTGCAGGCAGCTGGTGTTATTTAAGGAGGCATTAGCCCACTGCTCCACCAAGGCTCTTAAATCCATGCCCAGAGAAATTGTGGAAAAAACAAAGCCTGACCCACACCTACCTCCATCTCCAGAGGCAAAATGGGGGAAAGAAGAAGGGGGAAACCAGTTATCTTACTTTTTTCAGGCAGGATTCCAGCTTACCAAGTAGTTTCACCCAGCTTCTTGTCCCTTTTCTGCAGCCACCATGCACCTCTGGGTGAAATCTTACTGAAGGCATGTGAGTACACAGACACACAGACACACAGATACACACACAGAGACACATACACACAGAGAGAGAGAGAGAGAGAGAGAGAAAGAGAGAGAGAGAGAGAGAGAGAGAGAGAGAGAGAGAGAGAGAGAGAGAGAGAGAGAGAGAGAGAGAGAGAGAAGCACAAACCACTGCAATTTTGGCCCTACAGTATTGAATCCAGAGGGGGACATTTTTTAGATAATGCAAAGCACCAGTAGATTGCTGGACACAGGTTCTAAAATCTTCCCTGTATGGATTGTAGTGTCAGAGAACCTTCCAAATCCATATCTAGCAGTGTACCACAGGTCTGCTAGACATTGGTCCACAGTGTACCAAAATACCACTCAACTGTATTTAAAAGCCATGGCGATTGCCAACTGCTAGCAGTTCAGCGCCTCAGTTATCACCAGCTCAAGGTTGACTCAGCCTTCCATCCTTCCCAGGTTGGTTAAATGAGGACCCAGATTGTTTGGGGGGGGGGGGAGGGCAAGATGCTGACTCTGTAAACCGCTTAGAGAGGGCTGTACAGCACTGTGAAGTGGTATATAAGTCTAAGTGCTATTGCTATTGCTAAAATACCCCCTTCCACCTTATGCACTCCAGCACCTGGCCCAGGAAGTCTCTTTGCAGCAGCACCCCCTTTGCTCTATGAGGATAAACAGGTCATTTTGGGGGAAAAGAAACCCCCATTTTGAAGGCTGATAATTTAACCAAAGGAGACAATACTGATAAAAAAAAATCTTCCCGAGTTCTAGTTCCTGATTGTTAAGTCTCCCTTTCTTCCCACATCACAGTATTAAGTTAGGATGATCCCTTGATTATCTTTTCCTTGCTTCCTCCCTGAAACTAATGAGAATGGAGTGCTTTAGCCTGCCCTCCTGGGGATCTATTCCACCCCTTGATCTGTTTTTGTTTTGGTGGAGCGGCTATAAATATGCAACTGGAACATGTTAAGCTATTGTTCTGTGCAAGTTTGAGAGGTGGGAGAACAGCTCCTGGCGTTTTTTTTCTTCTGCTAAATACCAAACAGTGCTCATTAACTTTCTCTTTCCTTAACAAACTGCAGCTTCAATTGAGACAGCTACAAAGGGTAAATCTCTTTTGGGGTCTGTGTGTAGTTTTCTTGGTGCGGGCATAATAAGACTGGCATTGCCTTATTTTGTGACTTATTTAACTGCAGGTAGTCCTCGACTGATGGCCACAATTATGCTTACAATTTCTGTTGCCAGGCAAGGCACATTTGTTAAGTGAGATTTGCCCCATCTTAGGATCTTTCTTCCCACAGCTGTTAAGGGACTCAATGCAGATGTTAACTTAGTAACATGATTGCGAAGGGAATCTGGTTTCCCAGTTGATTTTGCTTGTCAGAAGATTGCAAAAGGTGATCCGTGGTCTCGGGACACCTGCAATCACCATAAACCTAAGTCAGTTGCCAAGCATCCAAATTTTGACCATGGGGATGCTGAAATGGTCACAAGTATCCAAAAGGGTCATTGATGTCAAGCACCATAGAAATCAGGAGAGTCAGACCCAATTATATCAAAGACCCACCTTAGCTAACCACCCAAGAAATCAGGACTCTTGAAACAGGCATTGTCTCAAAAGGAAACTTTTATTAGGAGTTATTGACAGTAGGGAAGTCAAGGCGGGATCTGGGAAAAATCCTGCTTAAACGGTATAGTTAAACCAGCAATATCCCTCCTCCCACCAGAGTCATAATTTCCATTTGAAATCCAGCCAATCCACAGATGGCACGATGTGCGGGTAACTGGTACATTTGGCCCACATCTCAAGGTCTTCTCCAGCTTTCATTTCTCTGTAACCATCTCCCTGATAAGGGAGACTGTCAGGCCTCCATTGGAGCCTGAATCTGTGGAGGAACATGAGCTGGAACGGAACCCTATGGAGGTCGAGGGAGAGGTTTCTGTGCCTTCAGAGGAATGTGGGGAAGAGCAGGCTGAGACAGGATGAACAGGAGAGACATAGCTCAGGCGATGAGCAAGGGCCACCCCCCACCTGATCCTAGAGCATGGAGAGTGGAGAGAAGGAAGAAACAATGCAGGCAGGCTCAACTACTCAGGAGGAGAGCGGCCCGCTCCTCTCCACAAGGCACACCTGGAGACTGAGACTTAAGGAGATGCTGTGGGGAGAAGCATTTGTCAGGAACAAATGCTGATTCCTTGGAGTTTTGTGTGTTGTTGCTGATCTCTTGTTCTGCTTGGAAACCCAGAAACTCTGACCATTGGACTGACCGACAATGTTGCTTGGATGTTGAAAGACCTCGGACTGTATTTTGGCTTCTCCTCTGAAACTGCTCAGGCAAGCTTGTATTCACACAGACTCATTAGGTTTATGACGTATGTGTCATTACTTGTTATCCTCACAGCCTTGAGTAAATTCCTCTCCTAATCAGACTGTATGTGAAACTACTTGCAGCCAGAGGCAGAGGAAGGTGTCTGTGGGTGTGTGTCTTCCTTTGTTTGGAGGCTTGCCAGAAACGTGGGAGCATTTGGGGAAAATTTGCAGCAATGAAAAGGGCGGTTTGAATTGCCAGCTGACTGCATTGCCTCTGTGCTGTGCCCTGGGTCATCACAGAGACACATTCCTTTCTTAGGTGGATAGAGGTGGGAAAGGAAAAGTAGAAAGTGAAAGTTATCCCTAGTAAAAGCAAATATCCCCCTACTTTCCCCCCCCCCGTAAGAATGGCAGGCCCCAAAACAAGAGCACAAGAGTATATATGTGCAAGGAAGACAATAGGGATTTGGGGACCTGACAGGCAGTTCAAATGAAAATAAAGATTTATTGCAAGCTTATGCTCTCCACAAGAATCTGACCAATGAATGGTCAAAGGAAATGAATTGGACATAAAAGAGGTGGGATGGACTTAGATGTCTTGTGGGTGAGCAGAGACTCATGCCTTATGACCTTGGGTTCAGCCTGGTCAACTCCTACACGTAAGTTACTTTTCCCATTGCTGTTTTAACTTTTAGCAGTCACTAAATGGATGGTTGTAAGTCAAGGTCTATCTGTAAGACATAGTTATATGGATTCCCCGGTCTAATCAGCAAACACTTTCATTTTTGTCTTCTCTCTCACACATAACTTCATTCTGTTAAATAAACTTTAAAAAAAAACCTGGAAGTTGCCACTCTTTCTCTCTCTCCACTAGATGAAATTGTTGCTCCATTCGTCTTCAGCTTTGCTACCTTCCTTTGCCCTTCAGTAAGGTTGAGGTTTGGGGCATTGCTTAAAGGATGACGGGAAAGCTAAGCAAATAATTTATTTCTCTGAAGATGACCAGAAAGTTGAAAGAGGCAAATAAAATGGAGAGTGATGTTCTTTGCATTTGTTTTAAAAAAAGAAATCTGGTGAAAATGGAACAAAAACTTCTGGCTGCAAAGTTCTTTAACTCCTGAAGTACCTCAAACTAGAAACACAGAGAAGGCACCGTCGTTTCAGCTGCTCCAATGGAAATACCACGCTACTCAAAAACATTTGCTCTCCCTTCATTTATCTTTGATGACATAATTCAATTCTGCTTGAATTTAGACTTCGGTGGCCCCCCACTATTTTTAATAAGACAAAAGGGAAAATAATTCCTGTCTTTTCTTTCTTTCTTTCTTTCTTTCTTTCTTTCTTTCTTTCTTTCTTTCTTTCTTTCTTTCTTTCTTTCTTTCTTCTTTCTTCCTTCCTTCCTTCCTTCCTTCCTTCCTTTCTTTCTTTCTTTCTTTCTTTCTTTCTTTCTTTCTTTCTTTCTTCCATCCTTTCTTTCTTTCTTTCTTTCTTTCTTTCTTTCTTTCTTTCTTTCTTTTTCTCCTCCTCCTCCTCCTCCTCCTCCTCCTCCTCCTCCTCCTCCTCCTCCTCCTCCTTCTTCTTTTCTTCTTCTTCTTCTTCTTCTTCTTCTTCTTCTTCTTCTTCTTCTTCTTCTTCTTCTTCTTCTTCTTCTTCTTCTTCTTCTTCTTCTTCTTCTTCTTCTTCTTCTCTAAAGGTACTGTTAGGATCTGCACCTAAAAAAATGTTCAAAAAGAAACTTCTCTAGAAAGCATCAAGGTTTTCTTAGTCTCTAAGTTGACAGTACGATTATTTGAATGGGATGCTTTTACATTTTCCTCAGGGACTTTTATCTTCTTTGGAGATTGAAGTATTGTGTGTGGCAGATGGCCCAAATACATTTTCTACTAACATTTGGGATGGATTATAAATAGCTTTGAATATTAAGAGAATGACAAGCTTCATCTAGTACTTACTTTATCTCTTCACTCATCAAGAGAGATAGATCACCTGAACACCATATACACACTATGTATATTGAACATTATGAACAATGTACCACACCAAATCAACTGCCTAGCTTAATTTCAAAGTGTAACAATAGAATTAATTTTATGCATTTCTGGGTTGAAACAAAAAGAAAGAAAGAAAGAAAGAAAGAAAGAAAGAAAGAAAGAAAGAAAGAAAGAAAGAAAGAAGAAAGAAAGAAAAAGAAAGGAAGGAAGGAAGGAAGGAAGGAAGGAAGGAAGGAAGGAAGGAAGGAAGGAAGGAAGGAAGGAAGGAAGGAAGGAAGGAAGGAAGATATAGCTTTAGACACTGCAACAAATCGGCCAGAAGGGGGGAAATGCTTCAATATGATTGAATTAAAATATTATTTTTAGTTCACTATGATTACACAAATTGCAGTTGCCGGATCATAACTTCTGTACAATGTCCCTGACATGTAGGTATAAATGATGAAATCCCGCACAAATTTGCAAAGAGCTTACACGGCTTCTGTGAATATGGGTTATATTTCATTAAATCATAATATTTTTTAAAAAGTTCAATAAGTTGCCTTACCATAAATCATTAGTTTCAATTGGCTCAGCCAAAATCTCTAACTATTTTCAGGTTTTTGCTAATGTTTGCCCATACATTTGTCTGTATGTGTCTACACAGTATTTGAGAACATGACAGACATTTGTTTTTTTTTTTCAATAATGTACAAGCTCAGAGTCCAGAAAATGTTAATATCCATGAGAGGTCAGTAGTAAGGCAGAAAGAAGGAACAGAATATTTTAAAGTTGTCCTTCCTTTGGGTTGAACAATAGCAGCAACAAATAGAACAACATAGAGTAATAAATTCCTTTATACCCAAACTATTGACAAGGTACTAATTTATGTCTTCTTAGGGATGGAGTACTTTGAAAAAAACATGTCACAACTCTTAAACAAAGGTGAGAAAAATAAGCAAAAGAACACAAATTAGAGCAATGTATCATGAATTATTTGGCAGTGTTTAGTAATGTTTATGAATTTGAAGTTGATGATAACATTCAATGTTGGTTAGATAGAGCAAAATCTGAACTCTTCTAATCTGCCCATTTTAATCCCCTTTCCAAATAAACTATATTGGTCTCAAAATCCTTCTGCCTAAAAATAGATATAGAGAATTATATAGAGAGATGATAGACAGATCTCTCTCTCTCTCTCTCTCTCTCTCTCTCTCTCTCTCTCTCTCACACACACACACACACACACACAGAGAGAGAGAGAGAGAGAGAGAGAGAGAGAGAGAGAGAGAGAGAGAGAGAGACTGTTTCAATCATTGTGTTTGTCTGTTACCAACACAAAGGGATTTGCCATTTTGCAGAGAATATGAAAGCAATTCTACGAGATTCATAATCTTTACTGGACTACGTTTGACACCTTGCAACTGGTGTCAAGCTTCCAAAAGTCAATGGAAAAGCTGGTGGTGAACTCTTTATTTACTTATCTCTTTTTAGTTTAACGTCTCAAAATAATAAGTGTTAAATAAGTTCTACTCCCCTTGTTTTGACACTGTCCAAAAGTGGAGCTGCATAGCTGGACTGCAAAAATATAGCTTCCAAAAAGAGCTTGATTTCTTGTGATTGCCCAATACTTCTAATCCCTGATATAAAGCCACATGCAAGAACACACTCAAGGTGACCAAAATCTGTTGTGTTTTGTTGTTCTTTGCTATGGAGGAAACCCATTTTGATCCTGTTTCAGAACCTTGTATGGAATCTTGTGTGGCCTTGCTGAATCCCAAAAGGTCTCTTTTTGCCTCTATTCTCTCTCATACATAAACACCATTTTGCCAAGCATTCTCATCGAGAAGCTGACTGACTTGAAATTCTCTCCCGCCATCTGCGATTGGATTCAAGACTTTCTTAGGGATCGGGTACAAACAGTGAGGGTCGGGTCTGCTTTGTCCACCCCCCTGAAGCTTTGCACCGGCACGCCACAGGGCTGTGTGCTTAGCCCCTACCTGTACTCTTTATACACTTATGATTGTGTATCATCTGACCCATCCACTGCGATAATCAAGTTCGCAGATGATACAACTGTGGTGGGTCTTATTACAGGTGGGGATGAGACAGCATATAGGGAGGAGGTACAAAAACTATCCATATGGTGTAGTAACAACAACTTGCACCTAAACATCGGCAAGACGAAAGAGATGGTGTTAGACTTCCGGAGAAAAAAGGAGGAACCTGCCCCACTTTACATCAGGGAGGACTGTGTAGAGAGAGTTTCCTCCTTTAAATTTCTGGGAGTCTACCTCTGTGAAGATCTGACCTGGAAAGTTAACACAACCCAGGTGGCTAGAAAGGCCCAACAGAGGCTTCACTTTCTTAGGATCTTGCGGAAGAACAGGGTAGAACAACAGCTAATGACCCTCTTTTACCGGTCTACCATAGAGAGCGTCCTCTCGTATGGTATTGTGGTTTGGTATGCTGGTCTGACAGCCGCGGATAGGAAAGTATTACAGAGGGTGGTGAGCACAGCACAAGACATTGTGGGCTGTTCCCTGACACCACTGGATGACATCGCCAGGTCTCGTTGCCTTGGAAGAGTGAGGAAGATTCTCAGGGATGACTCACACCCTGGACGGTATCTCTTTACTCTCCTACCATCTGGTAGGAGATATAGGAATATAGCCAGCCGCACCAACAGGCTGAAAAATAGCTTTTATCCGTGGGCTGTTAAGCTTTTAAATGGGACATAATCTTATGCAGAATTGACTTGGGAGACTGGTGTGTGGTGGAGTTGGTTCACATAGTGTGGTGGGATGGAGGGTTTGTTGTCACTGTGTGTTGGGGGGAGAGATCACGGGGGGGGAGGCTCAGCTAATCTCAATGTACACATGTTGTACTTTGACAATAAAGGTTTATTTAATGACATGGTACAGGGAGAATGTCTTAATATTTGGTCCACCCAAGAAATGGTCGGGTCTGTTTTGCTCTAGTTCTTAACTTGATGAGGGAAGATCCTAATAAAAACAAAAATAACAAAGCTGTTTACTAATTAGCCCTTGGCAGGTTATTTTTTATACAGCTTTTTGGCATAAGGTCAACGTTTTTGAAAGTCTGTGCTATAAATGAAAGAAATAATTAAAGAAAGGACTGTCCTTATCTTCAGTATGTATGGATTAAGTGTGTTCCTAAAGTAGTCAAAGATATAAGGTCACTAGTCAAGGTTTTGAGTTCGTTTGTTTTCTAATATTACAAATACATACCTACTGTTTTGTAATACTATACACTATGTATTCTTCATGCTCTGGTATTCTTGATTGGGATAAAATAGCTAATCTGGAGTACTTTCCAACACTGTTTTCAGAGGAGGGAGAAAAGAGAGGGAGGGGAAAAGGGAGAAGAAGGGAGGGAGGGAGGGAGAGAGAGTATCTGCCTCAAAAACAGAGAGAAAAGTTCCAATCCACTTCTGCAGTACTGGTGATGGCTGTCACTCTAAGACAGAGGTCTCAAACTGCCGGCCCACGGTCCGTACGTGGCATCCGGAAGCTGCGCCCATCCGTTCCCAGCAATGGCAAAACAGTCCCAGTATGTCTCACGACATCACGTGAGGTCATGAGTTTGACACGCCTGCTCTAAGACCTCAAATACAGTATGTGCCTAGGAGCAAGCAATGAAGACTTGGGGGCAAGGCTTGGATATGCAGTAACGTCAGTCAGCCAGTGCAAAATCGTGGCTTCCATAGGATGTGGAATTATAAATCCCACCGTCCTGCCTGAGGCAGGATGTCCCACAACATATAGAACAGTACAAATTTCCCCCATCTCATTTCAAGAACCCCGAGTCACCAACGTGAGATCAAGCAGCTTTTCAAATTTCCATTTCAAGAAAAGTTTCAGATTGAAGGACAGCAATTCAGCTGGTTAAACATCGCAGTCTTCATTATTAGCCACAATTGGATTCCAGAACAGAGAATACCAATGGGCTGTAGGTCTCTTGATTATACGGTATCTTGGGGAATCACTCAAGGCCATCTATTGACTTGAGATAGAAACATATTGTGGAAAGTTTAAACTTGGGAAGAAGACATACATTCAAAGGGGGAACAGATCTGTCTTTGCTTAGGCTGGATCAAATGTCAGCTTTTCGGGCATCAACTGAGAATCAAAGCCACTAGATTTAGCAACATTGCTCAGCCTTTCCCTAACTTTCTCTGGATGCCAGTGCTTTGAGCAAAATTCACAACTATTGGTGTCCATTGCACTTGGTAATTGGATGCCTGCGCTGTGACTGCGTTTGAAGCAAAGACACATTAGAAGTGAAGTATCAAAAACGGTTGCTTGAGCCTTCCAAATCCTCACCCTAATGAAGAAGGAAATGTGTTCAGCAAGTGCCTCTCCTGCAATCTATCACCCCAAATAAAGTTTAGGTGATCTACAGAACTATAAAATTAGTATTTCTTGATCTAGATTAGGTGCCAAGCTCAAAAGAAATATAAAGGCAAAAATAGATTAACTTTTCTTGTACTTACAGATGACGTTATAACTATACCCTCACCCCTCTCTTGATTATATTTCATGGGAGAAAACGTGGACTGCAAGCAGACATTAATGAAAGTAAATTCTCTCTCTCTCCCTTGATTGCATTATTTAATTATATTAAGCCCCTTTTTGGCGTACAGTTTCCCCCTGATGGCTGAGACAGGAAGCTGTGGCACTGATTTTCATTCATTCTAGTCAATGTTTAGCAGATTTGCATATAATGGTTGTTTGGGAGTTATCCAGGATCCTAGTTTCATTCATATTTTTCTGCATGGAAACATGATTAATTGTTTCTCTTATGACATTACTGTCAGATCCCTGTGCTGCAGTTGTGGGCATCAGTATGATATGAGTGTCTACAGTTGAATATCACAGTTTGGTATGAAGTGATTTCCCTGATGAATACATTATGCAGAAGAAAAATTAGAATGTATAAATACAAACTCATTCTTAAAGCACTCCCGGAAAAAATACTGATAAAGTGATAGGAACATTCCAGAAACAAGGTATTATGTCAGATATTAAAAGTATTCTGTTGCTAATAACTTGCTGACCTTATCTGGTTTGGAAGCTAAGCAGGGTCGAGTCTGGCTAGTATTTGGATGGCAAGCTAGTTTTAATAATGCAGTCTATTATTATAAAAAAAAGAAGAAATATTGGCAGTAGGTGATGGTTTTATTAAACATTACCAATAAGGTGAGCCATTAGCAGGAGCTGCAACCACCTCAGTAATTAACTGCATATATCAAAAAAAAAGTTCATCTCTAGTTTTCTTTTTGGAAATATGAAAGGGGGTGTCTTTGGTTTTCTAGTCTAGAATTCCTGATGATCGTTATTAGCTAAGTTCAAGTAGGGGTTGCCATCTGTTGGATCTATTCAGGGTTGCTATATATTCATCTTTGCTTTGCTTTGCTGAGAGAATGAAGACTATTGCCTCTCCTTTTATCCCTTCAAGAACATCTCTGGAAGAATGATTGGGTTGAGAGGAAGTGGCTTTGGGGTGCCCCTGTGTTGCTCCTAGTACTAAACCCTGCAGTTGCCTTTGTAAGATTTTTCAGAAATAGTTTGCCATTGTCCCCTTCCTAAGGCTGAGAGAGAGAGAGTAGTTATAGTGTGAGAAAGAGACTTCCCCAAGGTCACCTAGTTGGGTTTGTGCGTAAGGTGGGACTAGAACTCACCTTTTCCTGGATTCTAGCCTGTCCTTTCACCAGGGCACTAAACTGGATCTTGGGATAAATATCTGGACCAAAAACAATGAATTACAGGCTGGGGTCAAATGGAACTTTAACCCTTGGTCTCCTATGATGTAGCCTAACGTCTCAATTACTTCATCACACTGGTTGTCTTTTCAAGATAGTGTGCTCACTAATTCACAGCTATCTAAGTGTGTGTGTGTGTATTAGCAGTTAGCTGGAGATATATCTCAACTCATTGGTGTCAATTCTGTTGGGCAAATAATTTCCCCAGAGACATAACAAGATGAGGATTTTAACCAAAGCTCATTATGCAGTTTTGTTCACGTTTTTTTTAGAAAGACTGTGCCCTATCTGGTATTTTATCACCTTCTCATTTGAGTGTCATCTGTGAATTTCATTAACACACCACAAAGATCCGTGAGCAGGTGGTATTCGCACCTGTGCTTTGCAGAGATGCCACCTGATAAAACTACTCCAGACTTCCCCTTTTATGTGTGCATCTTTTGTGAATGTCAATATTATCAAACAGAAAAAAAAAACCCACCTACCTGTTTGGTTTCATGATTAACAGTTAATAGCTACAGAACTGTTTCTGTCCATTACGTAAAAACCCATCGCCTTTGCTTGATCTTGAGTGGTGAAGGGGGATTCGGCCGTATGCTTCTGATCTTTCTGGAGATGAAGGAGACAGTTGTGCAAAGTTCTTCAATAATTTTTGAACGGATAAACCACAACCCACTTATTTGTCAGATGCTGCACCCTATCCAGATTCCAATTTACAAGTAAAGACTGTTCTTGAGTCGATGGGGCCTAGCAACACTTATCTGTGCTTTGGCTCCTACAAGCTATATCCTGTGAGAATCTGTCAAAGGAAATTCAGAAGCTTCCAATCAAAGAAAGTTTAGGAGATAGGCTGGCAATTTGTATGTGATGATAAGAGATACTGTATGTTGGCTGATGGTTGTCTTTTGGAATTCAGTTCAAGGTTTTGCACTGTAAAGCCATGAATGGGTTTAGAGCATTTGTTGGTATAAATCAGGGGTCTTCAAACGTGGCCCTTTTATGACTTGTGGCCTTCAACTCCCAGAGCACACTGGCTGAGGAATGCTGGGAGTTGAAGTCCACAAGTCATAAAAGGGACAAGTTTGAAGACCCCTGGTATAAATGTGAGGTTCCGTGGTTGGTGTGTCACAGAGGGCCTTCTTCACATAGTCCTTCTGGAAATGTAAGAAAAAAAACTTTTTCTGTGTTTTCCTCCCAAATTCTGAAGAGTTTATAATTACTTGTCAATGATCTGATCTTAGAAAAAACAAGAACCCCACCCTTGTTTTTGAGGGTGAAGTTTATTTCAGAATATTTGGCACTTACATTAATATTTTATTGTTCTTTTAATTAGCTTGCAGTTATTATTTCATTAGATTTCCTCTTACCCACTTCTTCACAACAGCCCTATGCAGCTAGGAAGGAAGGAAGGAAGGAAGGAAGGAAGGAAGGAAGGAAGGAAGGAAGGAAGGAAGGAAGGAAGGAAGGAAGGAAAGAAGGAAGGAAGGAAGGGAGGGAGGGAGGGAGGGAGGTTTTCTTAAAGCATCATTAATTTATATGTAAATTGCTTCATTTTGACATTTGAAAGTTTAAATAATTTTTGTCTCCTTAATTCACATTCTTTTTACTTCTTTTGAAATTCATCAGATATTTTCCAGGGAAGAAGTATTAAATTTGAAATTTAAAATGTACACAGAATACGATGGCAACCTAGAGATGTTGAAACCTCTAGAAGAATATGTATATGAATATTTGTGTGTATTTATTCCACAAGTTTTATTTGAGGAAGAATCTCCACATAAATTTGAAAAAATGTATAAAGACTGATACGTAACATGGAATATAACCTGTCTCATTCCAGTTCCATTTTTTTAAAAAAAATCCATAGTTATTTTTGTTGTTGTTAGCTGTGAAGTTGTGTCCGACCCATTGTGACCCTATGGACAACATTCCTCCAGGCCTTCCTGTCCTCTACCATCTTCTGGAGTCCATTTAAGCTCACGCCTACTGCTTCAGTGACTCCATCCAGCCACCTCATTCTCTGTCGTCCCCTTCTTCTATTGCCCTCAATCTTTCCCAGCATTAGGCTCTTCTCCAGTGAGTCCTTCCTTCTCATTAGGTGGCCAAAGTATTTGAGTTTTAGCTGCAGGATCTGGCCTTCTAAAGAGCAGTCAGGGTTGATCTCCTCTAGGACTGCACAGCATAGCTCATAGCTTCATTGAATTACGCAAGCCCCTTCGCCACGACAAGGCAGTAATCCATGAAAGGGATAGTTATTTTACAGAAAACCAAAGAATGTATACGGACCATAAGGAATTTTACATAAAATTGAAATCAATATTAAAGAGTGATATATGAACATTTAGTTCTAAGGTGATTCAATCAAATCTCATTTTTAAAAGTTCAAATTGAATTGTGTAATTTATTTATTTTATTTTTTTATTTTACTTAGTTACATTTATATACCGCCCTATTCCCTGAGGACTCAGGGCGGTTTACAGGGAATTAAAAATCCAACATACAAAAATTAAAAACCAAATTAAAAAATATTAAATTGACCCTGTACTCAATTAAAAAGAACCCCCAATTAAAAATTTCTCCTCAGCCTGGGCCCGAGAGCTCGAAGAGCCAGGTCTTCAGGCCCCAGCGGAATGATCGGAGGTTGGGGGCAGTTCTCAGCTCCACCGGCAGCTGGTTCCAGAGGGCAGGTGCTCCCACTGAGAAGGCCCTATCCCTGGGTGTCACCCGCCAGCAATCTCTTACCGGCGGAACCCTGAGCAGACCCTCCCTGTGGGAGCGCACTGGGCGAAGGGCGTTTGATGCCGGCAGCAGGTGTTCCCTCAGATATCCCGGACCCAGGCCATGTAGGGCTTTATAGGTGATAACCAGCACCTTGAATTTCACCCGGAGGGCAACCAGAAGCCAATGCAGCTCGCGGAGTAGAGGTGTTACATGGGAGTATCGGGAAACCCCCATTACAACTCGCGCGGCCGCATTCTGCACCAGTTGAAGCCTCCGAGTGGTCTTCAAGGGCAGCCCCATGTAGAGAGCGTTACAGTAGTCCAGGATAATAGCTATCCTGAAGATTCATGATTTTTTTAATATTACTATATCACAAATATAAATTTCCTGGGCTTCAATCTTTTAATCATAGATTTAAAAAAAAAATAGAGTGGCTCCCTAAACTGAATTCTAAATCAAATCAAAAGGTGGCTGTTGCCATAATTGACAGTGGACGTAATAAAATATTACCTCAGTTGATCTGGAATTTTTCAGCATTATTTAAATACCTAAATTTAACACGTTGCTGGTAGTTCATTGTCAAGCAGTTGATCATGAAAAACCTATATTATCAGCATAAACTCTACTGAACTAAGAAATACTTTCCATAATCCATGCATCAGAAGCTTTAAAATATCATGGTGAAATTTATTTTATTTATTTATTTATTTATTTATTTATTTATTTATTTATTTATTTATTTATTTATTTATTTGATTTATATACTGCCTTCTCCCGAAGGACTCAGGGCGGTGTACAGGGCAATAAAAATAAATAAATAAAAATAATAAAAATAAAAATGGTGACAGAGAACTAATTAACTGTTCAGTGGCATCACTATTGTGTCAGGGGGAACTTTAATGCAACTAACTTGCACCCAGTTGCATTGATTAATAATATCAACCCTTTAATTCCCTGCTTTAGTTTTAGATTCTACTGGCCAATTTCCCAATTGTCTTTTATTGTGGTACGACTGCATCACAGTGTTTGTCGGTACCGATGCTACTGTGTAACTTTCTCTAGATTTTTAAAAAGCTTGTAGTTGTGGTGGTAATATATAAAAGTAAAGGAGTTTTTTACCTTTTTTGTTGTTCTGTGTAGGTGTGACCTGCAAAATAAAATCTGTAGTATATCCTATTGCTTTGACACCACAAAAACTGTACAGTGCTCAGGTATATATACAGTGTGCTATATTTTGCTGTTATGGATTTAGCTGTCAGGCAGATGTTCCCATGCTGAAGGAAAAAGTCTGTATTTATTCCACTTCATGCCTGAAGCTTAAATCTAATTCAAGCTAGTCTTCCTAGGAGCAATGCCTGTAGGTATAACCGCATATTTACATTTTAAACATATTTATCTGCATTGTCTCCAACAATATTCTCTGTCTGGAAGGTAGTATATAACAGACAGAATCCAGTGCAACTTGCACTGAAATGAACTGAATGAACGAAATTTCAACCATGTTGCATTATGTATCTAGAGAGAGATTAAATGAAGGAAATATAGAGATGATAGGAAGATAGAGAAGATAGGGAAATGGTGGTGGACGTGGTGATGATGATGATAAAGAGATACAGAGATAGAGTGATAGAGATGGAGAGATAATGGAGAGATAGATGGAGAGAGATAGCCTTAGCCATCCCCACCTTCCTCAACTAATTCAATTTTGGATATACTGGGAATTGTGGGGTCCTTCATGCTCTCTGAACTTGGTGGTTTACTTGCAGATGTTTCATGATCAAACTAGGTAACCCTATCAGTGCTAGAAGCTGTGTGCTTTGGTAATGAAACATCTACAAGAAAACTATTGAGCTCAGACAACGCCAAGAACCCCACAGTTCAACCCTGAGCTACAAATAGTCTCTTCCATGGACACAGAGAATTGTACTCTCAAAAACGTTGGGAGTCCCAATAGTCAGGAATGATACCAGTATGGCATTGGATTGGTAATAGTTGAATTGATCTGTTGTGATTCAGGGTCAGCCTGTGGGTTCGGCAGTTGGGTCAGACGACTCAGAGGAGGAGGATGGGGGTGTTGAAGACCTTGCTGAGGGGGTTGAAGATCTTGCTGATGAGAGCCCTCAGCCAGGCCCCTCCCACTTGGTCACCACGGAGACCCAGCTGTGTGAGCCTGACAGCATGGATGAAGATGACCCATAGCTGGCCCTGTTCAAGGACGCCCGACGCAGGAGGAAGTCAATCAGGAGTAAACAGAGGAAGGCAATGGGGCTCCTCGGAAGGAGGCAGAGAGAAGCCACGCCCTGAACTCTATATAAGGGGAATGTGTGGGAGGGCTGGTTTGCTGAAGGCAACCGCTTGGATAGTTCCTGTTTCTTAAAGCTCCTGTTTCTTGGTTCGTGTATTGTTTGTTTTTGTAGCTATGAATTTGGCAGGCGTAATTTCAGCCTCTTGCCTTCTTGTAAAAGGGGTTGTCCCTGCCTTTTCTGCAGGGCCGGTAGCAGGCTGGTACAGAACATGATCCTTTTAGGATCACTATCTAGTACAGGGGTTTTCAAACGTGGCCCTTTTATGTCTTGTGGACTTTAACTCCTAGAGTTCCTCAGCCAGTGTGTCTGGCTGAGGAATTCTGGAAGTTGAAGTCCACAAGTCATAAAAGGGCCAAGTTTGAAGACCCCTGCTCTAGTAGTTTTCCATCTGCTATCAAATCCTTCCCATCTGCTGTTACTTCAGCACCATATTTTCAAATTTCTGATACAATTTTCTTACATCGACTCTAGACAATTTGAATCAGAGAGCATATAGGATATGGTGTGACCTATCAACCACTTGTCACTATTTCATATTTCATTATATGGCCTGGAGATGAGGGCAAAATCATGGAGGGTAACTTGATTCTTCTAGAGCTGTTGTCCTCATTTGTAACTTAGGATTACTTTCAGCAGCTTATCAGTAGTAAGATGGATTTTCACATAGATTTGGAAACACCAAAATATCATAAAAGGCTTTAACAGAGGGATAAATTATAAACAGCTATTTTTATTTCAGGACTCTTTAAGTAGTAGATTCAGAAGGGCATTTTTTTTTACTTGCAACTCCTTTTTCCTTCCAAGTATGTTAAAGGTACAGATCAAAGATTTGGCTGAAACTCTGCAACTGAAACAGAGAGAAAGCATCAGGGAACTCATTTAAAATCTTGAAACCAGATACTCATCAACCAGGTGACAAATTGAGAGGTCTATCAGCTTTAGCAAAAGATAGAAGAATCACCAAGGCCACGTACACACACAAAAGGAGGAACTGTGGTGAAATTCTGCATTCATGAGGTATACTACCACAGCTTATTTTATTTGGGAAATTTAGAGCTAGTGCATAAATGGAGTCATAATAATAACATACTGGAACAAAGATTTTCCCTCAGCTGGATGATTTTTTTCCCTCCCCTTCTTGTTTAGCGTTCAGAACATTTCTGGAGATTTCCTTGCAAGTTTCATGGAGAGTGAACAGGACTGCTAAGAGTTTGAGAGTTAGATATGTTTACTTTTCTTATGAGAGTTCAGCACTGACCTCTTCTCCTCCCATAGCTCCTTTTCAGCAGGCACAGAGGAATGGCTATCTTGTATGACAGATGTGGAGTTGAAAAGATTAAGAATGACCAAATGTTAATGAAGAATTGGAAAACAGGGTTCTCTTGTTGCATCAGCTCCTCCAAATTCTCACATTTAGTTTGAGGTTGAAATACCCACCAGTCCAGTTGGTTTCTTCAGTACAATAGGAGGTTCTTTGTCTCAAGCATCAAATATAAGGCCTTGGTGGAGCAATGGGCTAATGCCTCCTTAAGTAACACCAGCTGCCTGCAATTAGTGCAGGTTCGAGTCCCACCAGGCTCAAGGTTGACTCAGCCTTCCATCCTTCCAAGGTAGGTAAAATGAGGACCCAGATTGTTGGGGGCAATAAGCTGACTTTGTAATAATGCCGCTTGGGGTGTGTGTGAAAGCCCTAATAAGCAGGCATATACATAGAATGAAGGCTACTGCTAAGCTTGTAAGCCGCCCTATGTCTTCGGATAAGGGTGGGATATAAATGGAATTAAAATAAATAAATAAAAAAATATCAGGATATCCCCACATCTCAACCAGAAGCTGAGTTATTAAATAAGCTGGTTTCCCCACCGCCCTTCTTAGGTGATCAGAATCAACCAGAGGAAATAAGGTCAAATGCCTTCTAAAACATGGCCCCATTATATCACAAATTCTGATATAGACACCACAATGTTATTTTTTTCCCCCAAACATCCTTTGGTAAAAGATAGGAATCTTTTGAACCTCTTTCTTGGAACTTCAGATATTGAGTAGCAGCCTTCCATGCAAAGATTCTATAGTGTCTATGAACCCCTTTCACAGGGATCTTGGTTTTTCTTTTTGTGAGTAGATAAAAATCCGTCACCAAAAAAGGCCTCATATTTAATAAAGTTTTTTTTCCCCCTGTATGCTTCAAGGTTGCTTTGTTTTGTTTTGGATGGTATTCAAATATTTTACTAGCTGTGGGTATTACAGATGAAAAGGAGAATAGTAAAATGAAGTTTCTTGACTCTGAGTATGCACAAAGAGACTACCTATTGAAAAAAATGGCTAGCCATGCTCTCAATCTTCCAATACAACAAAGGGCAAGTTGTTATTGTCATTGTTGTTGGTGTGTGTGTGTGTGTGTGTGTATTTGTCTGTGTGTCTGTGTATGTATGTGTGTGTGTGTATATATATATATATATATTTGTGTGTGTGTATGTGTGTATATAGGGGACGTGGTGGCTCAGTGGGTTAGGACACTGAGCTTGTCGATCAGAAGATCGGCAGTTTGGCAGGTCGAATCCCGAGTGCCGCATGACAGAGTGAGCGCCTGTTACTCATCCCAGCTTCTGCCAACCTAGCAGTTCGAAAGCATGTAAAAATGCAAGTAGAAAAATAGGGATCACTACGGTGGGAAGGTAACAGCATTCTGTGTGCCTTTGGCATCTAGTCATGCCAGCCACATGACCACGGAGACGTCCTCGGACAAGCGCTGGCTCTTCGGCTTTGAAACAGAGATGAGCACCGGCCCCTAGAGTCGGAAACGACTAGCACGCATGTGGGGGGGAACCTTTACCTTTACCTTTATGTGTGTGTGTGTGTGTGTGTGTGTGTGTGTGTGTACGTGTGTACATGTGTATGTATGTGTGTGTATATGTGTGTGTGTGTGTGTGTGTTTGTAATTAGTTTATCCAAATATAAAATACAGAGACAAAAAATGAAAATAAAATAAAATAATGGGAAAATGGGGGGAGGAAAGGGAGAGGAGGAGAAAAATATAAGGTGAAGGGGAAAAGAAAAAGAAAAGCATTCACCTCTGACTCTTTTTGGCACAATAGAACAAGATAATAGCAAACAACCTCAACGTTTTACTTTTACATAATAATATATACTAGCCATTTTTATAACGTCAAACCTTTCTAATCAGCAAAATCCAAAATCAAAGTTTCATTTTTTTCCCCACCTCAAGCACAAAGTCCAGAAGTGGTTTCCAAGCAGAAACATTGTTTTGTTACATTCCAGACTTTCCCAGTGAACACTCTGCAAAGCAACAAAAACTTACTAACGTGTTGCCATGCATGGTTCCTGCAATGTTTTAAAATAAAACAAAAAAAAGAAGGAGAAGGAGAAGGAGAAGAAGAAGAAGAAGAAGAAGAAGAAGAAGAAGAAGAAGAAGAAGAAGAAGAAGAAGAAGAAGAAGAAGAAGAAGAAGAAGAAGAAGAAGAAGAAGAAGAAGAAGAAGAAAGAGGAGGAGGAGGAGAAGAAGAAGAAAGAAAGAAAGAAAGAAAGAAAGAAAGAAAGAAAGAAAGAAAGAAAGAAAGAAAGAAAGAAAGAAAGAAAGAAAAGAAAAGAAGAAAATCAGGGAGATATTTGACGTTTGCTCTGAACACTTTTCTTCCCACAGTAGAAGCTTCCAGTTAATTCCAGAAGGACTCCAGAATCCATAAATATAAGCATCCAAAGCTAATTCTGGGAACCTTCTGTGTCCACAAAAGGTGTGAAATTAAATTTTCTCCACACAGGAACTCCACAAAGTACATTGTAAGAAGAACGAGGCAAAAGAAAACCCTGTTCCTTTATGGAAATGCTTTCATTATGTTAACACTCTTCCAAGAGAGACAGGGCAGATGTAGAGGAAGCAGACCAGGTTGAATTTCCATTGAAAGTACATCTGCTCGGTCTAATTACTGCCTAAGAAATGGTGGTTCTTTCACTCTTCTGAAGGAACACTTTGATGAATCCCTGCGTCCTGATGCACTGAATGTGTAGTTTGCCACTTCAGATTGTATCAAAGCACCATTGCTTAGGGAAATAACCGCATATTGTTTTATAGCAGGTGGGAGCACTCAGAATTGATACTGGTAGAACAATCATGGGTGGTGACATTCACTCCCTCCTTTTGTGCAATGTCTCTTTGTCATTCATTGCATAAATGAGGGGATGAAAATGAAACAAGACGAACATTGTTCCGCGTATGCAGTCTGGCATTACGTCAGCACACCAGTCTGAATGAACGTTTCTCACGAGGTTTGATATTCGGAGAAAAAGAAATATATGTATTTACCAGATTCTGGAGACAAGCCGAGACGTGGTTATTGTCCTCAGAGAGACGATTTATGAAAGCAACTCAGAGTGCTTTTGGGAAATGGCATGCAAGACTAAATAGCCCTTTGTTTTTTTGGCCCAGAAAGACTGGTACATTATCAAAATGGAATGTTACCTGCGAGTTTTCAGGTGTGCAGTGAAATACTGGCTGGCTGGTTTAGTATGGTGAAGTGGTTTTGTATAGCAAAGCGAGGCAGAAAAGAGTTAATGGATTTTGCAGGAAAGTAGAGGAGACTTTGCTGTGTAGGACCATTTTAATATTTTCCATGGATGAGACACCAGGATTCTGCTAGCTGTGGCTTTAATATTATTGGAGAGAAGGTGGTTTCCCTTGAATCTGTGATCCAGATTCAATGCAATAGGCATTGTTAAGGAAGAAGATCACTGTTGGCCTATTGCAAATATAGTAGGTGATTTGCTGATGCCAAATTATCCTTCACTCTTCAATAACCAAATATGCCATCTTCCTTAATAGTTTTCCACCAATATAAGAACGTGGGTGGCATTTTCTCACAAGTGTTAACATGCCACAGTCAAAAAAGAACAAAATATCTCCCCCCCCTCCTTTATGGATTGGCTGGCTTGAATTCTGGGAAACCTTGAGATGTCTAATTGTAGGAGTATATATAAACAGTTGACAAGAATAACAATTTAGAGACTTTGAATTGTTTGTTTGAGAGAAGAATGGCTTACATTTAGAAATCTGTCCTTGGTTTGATTATTGACATATGTTCCACACATGTTGGGTGTTTCCCCCCCCCAAAGCTATGTTCTTTAAATAGTGTCAATTCACACACAGTTGTCAATTATGAAGTGCAGGCCAATTAGTGATGTGTGTATGTATTTGTGATGCAGTCTAAAGAAATTGTCCTGGAGACTCTGGCATCTGACAAGCAATTAGTTCAGACATAAGACAAGAATGGCTGGAATTAATTTTTAAATGTTCAGCCTGATAAAAAGAGATATCAGCTTTTTTTCTTATTTAGGAAATAAGAATAATCAAGCAAGAGGAAGTAATGGTAGAATAGAATAGAATAGAATAGAATAGAATAGAATAGAATAGAATAGAATAGAATAGAATAGAATAGAATAGAATAGAATAGAATAGAATAGAATAGAATAGAATAGAATAGAATAGATCTGGAAGGTACCCTTGAGGTCTTCTAGTCCAGCTGCCTTTTCAAGCAGGAGAACCTACACCATCTTGGACAGGTGATTGTCTAGCCTCTTCTTAAAAACCTCCAGTGATGGAGTACCGATGATTTCTGGAGGCAAGCTGTTCCACTGGTTGATTCTCCTCACTGTCAGGAAGTTTCACCTTAGTTCCAGGTTGCTTCTCTCTTTGATCAGTTTCCAACCATTGTTTATCATCCTTCCCTCTGATCCTTTGGTGCACAACCTGGCCCCCTCTGCCTTGTGGCAGACCCTCAGATACTGGAATACTGCTATCACATCTCCCCTATTTCTTCTTTTCTTTAGATTATCCAAACCCAAGTCCCACAGCCGTTCTTCGTATGTTTTAGTCTCCAGGCCTTTGATCATCTTAGTTGTTCTTCTCTGAATTTTTTCGAAACTCTCAACATCTTTTTTTTTTTTGGGCAGGAAGGCATAGATAGATAGATAGATAGATAGATAGATAGATAGATAGATAGATAGATAGATAGATAGATAGATAGATAGATAGATAGATACTGTAGGTAGATAGATAGATAGATAGATAGATAGATAGATAGATAGATAGATAGATAGATAGATAGATAGATAGATAGATAGATAGATGATAGATAGATTAGATAGATAGATAGATAGATAGATAGATAGATAGATAGATAGATAGATAGATAGATAGATAGATAGATAGATAGATAGATAGATAGATAGATGATAGATAGATTAGATAGATAGATAGATAGATAGATAGATAGATAGATAGATAGATAGATAGATAGATAGATAGATAGATAGATAGATAGATAGAGAGATAGAGAGATAGAGAGATAGAGAGATACTGTAGGTAGGTAGGTAGATAGATAGATAGATAGATAGATAGATAGATAGATAGATAGATAGATAGATAGATAGATAGATAGATAGATAGATATTGTCATTTTTACTGTGCACAATGGAACACATTAAAAATGAAATTTAGTTGCTTGCTCTCAAAGTGTGCACATACATAACACACATTTAAGCATACTATATATAATATATCTATAGACCTACACCCTTACCTATAAGTAACATATAAACATTAATCACTGTACATCTTGAATACATAACAGAAGGAGGAAGCTTGAGAGTTCACAAGGTTAGAAAACCAAATAAAATAATTCAGGCTTCCTTGTCACTGATCCTCAAAAATATTTAATATAATACTCAAGCCAATTCTGACAAGGCTGGATCCCAAAATAACCTGTAATTAATGTTCATTAATTTTTTTTAAAAAAATATTATGCATGGTCCACCCCTATAAATAATGTCCCTTGTGTACACTTGCTATTCCCCATTCTGCAAAATGAGCAATACGTATAACTAACAATAACATTGATTTGAATGACAGTGTTATTTAATAGGACACCTTCTGGGGAAGATTTAGTTATTTATTCAGCCACACTACCAATGTATCATTGTTAGTATTTATTTGTATAGAACTTCAGATGTTTTATTATGTTCTCTCAAGTCGGTGGCTACAGAGATAGGTCTTCTTCAGCTTGATCTCACTCTAGCTTGACCTTTCATTTTTCCCAACACGGTGTTCATTAGTGCTGTAATCAAATCTCTTTCCTTCCATCTTTTCTGATATTATAGGCTTCTCAAGGGAATAACTTGAGTACAGATACATAAGTAATGTAACTCCACCCAAGCCTAGAGAGCTCCAGTCTGAATTATTATTCTCTGCATGTTTATTGAGAACACGTAAGTTGGTTCTGACTGGATCTGTCAGATAGCTATGACTATCTAAGATTATGCTGAATTTAATCAGAAAAAAACCTAAAATTGCGTTAATATAGTTTCCATCAGCTGCCTTTGGTGATGCAGTATGCTAGGTATGTGATGTTGTACAAGACACCTCCATGTGTTCATTTAAGTAATAAAGTTGTTACAAGTTTTTGTTTCTTTGGGTGTTTTTTTTGTTTTGTTTTGTATAAATTTTAAAAGCTAAATGGGGGGTGGAATCATCTATGGTACTTGACTTTGGATTGGATTTTGCTCATTAAAAGAAAATCTGGAAGTAGGATTTGTAAGCATGAACTTGTGATGAAACATATTCATTAATTGTGAACAGCCATATTCTTTTTGCTGATCACTTCAGTTAAAAAGTACCATATATATCATCTACTGCCTTGTTCAGGAAACAATATTTTTATTTGTACATAACTTGTTATTCTATTGAACTGCTAAAGAATATGCCTTTTCAATCTGATTTGTGTCACGTTGCAAGCACAATAAATAATTGTTCTAATTGATGGCTTTGTTTACAATTAAATAAGTAATTGCAGTTAAATGGGCATCTTATCAATTGATTCTTGTTCTCTCTCTTTCATTTTCTTTCTGTATATAATCTATCTATCTATCTATCTATCTATCTATCTATCTATCTATCTATCTATCTATCATTTCTACTTAGGTAGCTATTTGCATATTTAATACACAATGAACTGAGTATAATATAAAGTTCATGTTATTCTGATTGCCTAAAATTTCCAGCAATGGGTATGTTTGTTTGCAAATATATAATTCTTCCAGACAACAATCAATCAGCACTTTCTTGCCAACAGATGGGCACCAGAGTGTCTCAGCCAGTCAGTTCTCATTTTCCAACCCCACATTTTGAAGCAAAATAAATCACATTTTAAAGACCTGTTAAAATTGGGTCAACAAAGATGTTGTTATATGTTGATTGACTCGGCCTTCCATCCTTCCGAGGTCGGTAAAATGAGGACCCAGATGGTTGGGGGCATGCTGACTTTGTAAACCAGTTAGAGAGGGCTGTAAAGCACCGTGAAGCGGTATACGTCTAAGTGCTATTGCTATATATTTTGGACTCTACCTAGTCTGACATACAGTGTAAAGACTTTTGCAGTGGATATTGCTGCTTGAAGGGACACGGTGGCTCAGTGGGTTAGGACGCTGAGCTTGTCGATCAGAAGGCCAGCAGTTTGGCGGGTCGAATCCTGAGTGCCGCATAACAGAGTGAGCGCCTGTTACTCATCCCAGCTTCTGCCAACCTAGCAGTTCGAAAGCACATAAAAAATGCAAGTAGAAAAATAGGGACCACTACGGCGGGAAGGTAACAGCGTTCTGTGTGCCTTTGGTGTCTAGTCGTGCCAGCCACATGACCACAGAGATGTCCTTGGACAAGCGCTGGCTCTTCGGCTTTGAAACGGAGATGAGCACCGGCCCCTAGAGTTGGAAACGACTAGCACGCATGTGCGGGGGAACCTTTACCTTTACCTTTATTGCTGCTTGAAATAGGATTTCCCTGTTTAAAGGAAAGTTTTAGGCTGAAAAGTCAGGATTCAGTAAGATGATAAGTGCTAGGTCATAGCTTCCTTTCTGAAGCCAGGGTGCTTAATTCAACTCAGAGGTGATTTTGATCACAAGCGACCTCAGTCTTTTTGTTTTAAACAATCATAGCCTTCTGTACTTCCATGTTACATGAAGGCTTAGGTATTTTTATTATACTATATATTTTTGCCAGGGGAAAATAATGTCTCTACTTCTATAGATTGGACGATCATCATGTTGAAGCAATATTGAATCAGTACAATTCCTAATCAAATGAGACAAGCTGTATAGAAACAGTGGTTTGTTCCTTCTAATGTGTTCAACCAAGTCTATCATTTTAGGAAGGATAGGAAGGGATGGGAAGAAAACATTATGAACCCATGCATCCTTATCAATATTAAGTTCTGAAAAGACAAGGAAATTTAGGACTGGTGTGTTAGGTATTGTTGTGCAGAGGTCTCCTTGTGCTACCAAGGAGTTGCACAGACAAGAAAGGGTATTGAGAGCAGTAAGAGTCACACAGTAACCACAAGATACACTGAGTTGTGAAAATAGAAAGTAGTTTACTTTAAGGTGGTGTAAAAACAAAAATGCACGGTCAAAAATAAACAGTCCAGGTCATACACAATAGCAACAGTCCAAGGAGTAATCCAAAATACAAAGTCTTCTTACTGGTCCAGAGGTCAATACACAGTTATACAGGTTTATCACAGTAGTAAACCAACAGTATAGCAAAACAGAGCAAAAACAATAATAGTAGAGAGCAGTGAATTCAGAGAGAGAAAGAAGCTACGTTCCTAGCTTCCTCTTATGGCCATGAGAACACTTACACACCCATTGGCCAATTAACATCTTAAAGTCACAACATCATAGTTAATATATTTTCAACCCAACATTGTAGGCTATCACCATATGCCTAACATAGTGATCGAGTACTTTTCAGTCTTATTGCTTGGATCAAATGCAAGAATATATTGAGAAGCAGATGCACACTGATCAGAGGTCTTGTCAAAGCTAGGACATGTTGCACAGTGGTTCATTCTACATTGGTCAGAGGCTGAATGGCCTAGACCAGTGGTGGGATTCAAATATGTGAACAACCAGTTTTCTGTATGGATGCTACTTCCGGAAGTCCATTCTGGATCTGGGCAACAAAAAATTAGCTACCAAAGTGGTGCGAACCAGCTGAATCCCACCACTGGCCTGGACACTTACTATACTAGAATGTTAACAATGTCTTCAGAGCTCAAGGACATAGGAATACTATCAGAGAAGACATTTTGGCTATATGGCTTTTTTTTTGATATCTTAATGTTGAAAATGATTGGTGGCCTAAAGTTGAAGACACTCACCTCCCATTGAGAAGGCTGAGAGTTTAATCCTAGGCAGCCACAGATGTTTTTCTATCAGGGTGCAAAGAGAAAATATCTGCTGTGAACTCTACCTAGGCGTCAGGAAGGGCGTTCAGTCAGTAAATACTCAGCTCCATTCAGTTGTTTCAACCTCGATCTGCTACAAGGGATGTGTGTGTGTGTGTGTGTGTGTGTGTGTGTAATACAAAAATGTATAGATTGATAGATAGATCAGTCATTACTCATTCCTAAACACCACATAAATTGTACTATTATATAAATAGACAGAATGTATAAGTAGCATCATTAAGAAGATTATTTGCTTTTGATCTGACAGGCTGAGATAAGTGATTGTGTCTTCAAAGTCTAAAGACAACAAACCATTTCATTAATTTGAAAAAGTCATCCTAAGCAATATTGCTATTGACCATTGCTCCAAAATTGAGCTACAGTGCTTCATTACTAGCTATTCTTAAAACAAGTGTGAATGCATAATGTTTGGCAAACTTTGCACACATGTGCATATCACTGCTTGTTTTGTATTGTGTATCTGGTCTTGTTTTGTCATGTTGGTTGAAAGTGGGGTATCTTTAGAAGAATTGTCCTTAGAAGCCAGAATAAACCTCCTCGGTAGTAAATATAACAGCTGGCCTTCTGTTAACTCCCTGTTGAGAACACCAGGCAACAGTTATCAGAAATTTCAAGTGCAAAATAAACTGTTACGCTTGGAGAGTCAGACAGCACAGCAATGGGTCTTCAGCTGTCCAAAGTGTTAACATAAGCATGAGGACACCTTTCTTTGGATTCTTCTGTTCTACTGCTAATCAAGGTCTTGCAATTCTGGAGAAGAATGGACTCTGGAGGTCCAAAAGTATTTCTCCAGCACTGGAACTAAAGCTCAAATGACTCATTATTCTGGAAGTCAACTTCTTCTTCTTCTTCTTTCATAAGAAATGCTCTTGGTATACAATGATTTGTGTGAGGAAGGAGATGGGAAGAAAGAGAATAGCAATATTTTTTTCCCTTCCAGCATCTCTCCTGTTTCCAAATATATCTCATTCCTATTATTTCAGAACCTGCTTACATTCAAGGAGAAGAAAATAAAGTTGTTAGGTAGGACTACCTGACAAACAAACAAACCCTCTCACCTAATGACGATATGAGGTCATTGTTGTGACCCAGTTGTAGGGTTCTGTGGATCTAGTTCTAAAACTCCCACAATTCTTCTTTCCCCTTACATTCTAATACAGGTAGTTCTTGACTTAACAACAGTTCATTTTTTATTTTTTTATTTTTAATTCCATTTATATCCCGCCCTTCTCCGAAGACTCAGGGCGGCTTACAAGCTTAGCAGTAGCCTTCATTCTATGTATATGCCTGCTTATTAGGGCTTTCACACACACCCCCAAGCGGCATTATTACAAAATCAGCTTAATTGCCCCCAACAATCTGGGTCCTCATTTTACCTACCTCGGAAGGATGGAAGGCTGAGTCAACCTTGAGCCTGGTGGGACTCGAACCTGCACTAATTGCAGGCAGCTGGTGTTACTTAAGGAGGCATTAGCCCACTGCTCCACCAAGGCTTTAGTGACTGTTCAATGTTACAACGGCATTGGAAAAAAATGACATATGGGCTATGGCCATTTTGCATAGTTATGACTGTTGCAGCATCCCGACTTGGCAACTGTCACATATTTATGATGGTTGTAGTGTCCTGAGATCACGTGTTCACCTTCTGATAAACCAAGTCACTGGGGAAGCCGGATTTCACCTAACAACTGTGTTGCCAATTTGACAACTGCAGTGATTCACTTCACAACTGTGGCAAGAAAGGTCATAAATTGGGCAAAATTCACTTAGCAACTGTGTTGCTTGGCAACATAAATTTTGGGCTCCTATGTGGTTTGTAAGTCTATTCTATAAATTGGACAATTGGACTACCTCGACTGGATTGTAATATTGCTGTTTAGACTGTGGATTGCCAGCATTAGTGGTTGATTTGGCATTTTATCTTTCTAATGGGAAACACACACACACACACACACACACACACACAAACAAACACACACACAAAAAATGTGGTAATTCATTTATTTATGTAAGTGTTGTTGATCAGAAGATTGGCAGTTTGGCAGGTCGAATCCTGAGTGCCGCATAACAGTTTGAGCGCCTGTTACTCATCCCAGCTTCTGCCAACCTAGCAGTTCGAAAGCACGTAAAAATGCAAGTAGAAAAATAGGGAACACTATGGTGGGAAGGTAACAGCGTTCCATGCACCTTTGGCTTTTAGTCATGCCGTCTACATGACCACGGAGATGTCCTCAGACAAACGCTGGCTCTTCGGCTTTAAAACAGAGATGAGCACCGGCCCCTAGAGTTGGAAATGATTAGCACACATGTGCGGGGGAACCTTTACCTTTACTTTTTTACCTATGCCTGAATATGAAATGGAAACAAAATTGCTTCTGTTGTGCTTCACACTTCCACATCTCCACACTCTGCTATTCATGTTGGTTGAAAGCCTGGTGCCTTGATAGATATTTTCAAACACTTTCCAGGGACTTTGAAATTTGGAACTAATGCACATGTTTCCCTATGTATGTTAATATTCAGCTATGTTTGGATAGTGGTGAACGTCATGTGAATTTTCTGCAGGTGGATAATTTGTTCCTATATCAAAGTTAGTGGAGGTTTGAGAGAAAGCTGCACTAGTAACTTATATGAATAGTACAGAGAGTTTTAATATCCAGGATGCAACAGGGCTGACGTGAAAGAGTTTTCTTGGTCTTTCCTTCTGAAGTAGTAAAGGTTTTCTAATGTGTTTGATTTATCCAGCTTTCCAAAACACCTTCCTATTCAGAGGCAACATTGACCAGCAAATCACCCACTGAGTTTCATGTCTGAAGTCAAAGATTTGTTTGTTGTTAGTCTACTGGCTGTGCCTGGCTGAGGAATTCTGGGAGTTGAAGTCCACATGTCATAAAAGGGCCAAGTTTGAAGACACCCGGTCTACTGCTTCTCTTTCTGCATACATGTTGATAGAATGATTTGTGGTGATATGAGGACCCTGTTGAATTGTGGAGCCCTTGGCGCTCTCTAGCCTGGTTCCTTGCTTGCAGATATTTCATTACCTTAGAGAACATCATCATTGGATAATGAAACATCTGCAAGCAAGCAACCAAAGAGCACCTAGAACTCCCACTTCTATAATATTCTATACTTGTTATTGTTCAGACGTATCTTGGAGACTGCCTGGACAAGTCCCTGCAGTTCTCTTGACAAGATTTCAGAAGTACTTTACCATTGCCTTCTTCCTAGAGCTGGGAGAAAGTGACTGGACGAAGGTCACCAAGCTGGCTTTGTGCCACAGACAGAACTAGAATGCACAGCCTCCTGGTTTCTAGCTGATGCCTTAATCACTACACCAAACCGGCTCTATTATGCTACATTATCCTAGGCTCCAATCATTTTAAGACATTTATGGGTCTAGGAAATGATGGGAAAATTAGAACGGCTATATCTTGCTTGCTAATTTAATGGTTGTTCAGACTTTCACAGCCTGAAAAGCCTAGAGCAACTCAGCCATTGTGAAATCAGGGCATAAATGTGAATCTTAAGCCATAATGTGCTTTGATTTGTTTTAGCACAATATATTGTGAAATTTTGTCACTGACATGGTTTTACATGACTGGAGGCACAGATTATATTTCAACAACTTAAAGAAAGAATAAGGGGGGGGGAGAAGGAAAAAAACAGTTTGAAACCTTACTGAATATTTATATGCCTATTTGAGGGATACGTTTAATGTAAAAAAAAAAGCAGTGCATTCTGGAAGTGAATGGGGAATTCCAATCAATTTGCATTAAGAAATTAATTTTAAAAGGCCCCGAGGAATAGAAACAAATGGATTTGTGATATCTGAAAAAAAAATGCTCAGTTTGATGGTTGAATAGTCTGGAGTGGGACACTGTAAAGCTATATTTGTCTTTAAAAATGCAATCTGCTTCTCTCAGAATTATAGGCTTGCTTTTGCTTTGTTTCCAAATTTACTTCTTTATTCCATTTTTTTTTAAATTTAACTTTGCAACATTTGAACAGAAATGCTTAGAAGGTCCCCACCAAACTAGGTGTTTGTTTCCTATCTCTATTGAAAAGAAATGTCAAAGTGTTTATTTTAATGTCAAAAATTGGATAGCACTTGCTGTGGAAGAGATAGGAAGCAGCTGAGAATCAAAGGCTCACACATATAAATTGTGTTCAGTGATTACACAGAGAAATGTACTTGAATATTTCTTTCTTACCAATTCCAATTATGTATATATACTATACACAAGTAGACATACATACATACACACACAGAGACACACACACAAATGTCCATATCTATCTATCTACATATACACTTCATACACATATAATTACAAGGCTCTAGGGCAGGATATTAAAGACCTTTTACAAATAGTGTAATCATATTTTTTTTTTTTTAAAAATATTTTCAGTTGGGGTGTATGACTTATAGACACTAGAGGGCTGTAGAACTCTGTGACAGAGGTAGGGTTTATTGGCCTGGCTGAAGTTTCTGCTGTGAATAATCATAAGGAAACTATCTTGATAAAAATATAAATCCTAATGGTATAGGCATTTTAACATCTGCTATTTATGGAACACATACTTGTGGTCTTGACTAACACATGAACTATGTCTAGCATAGTTATAAGAATTAAGTTAGAGATGAAAAGTGATATTATTGGGATATCCAACAATTCATGAATAGTGGTGAGTCAGTCAATTTGGTTCCTCCTTATCAGATTGGATTCCTGTTTCTCCCCACCATTATTTTATTTATTTATTTAGTTATATTTATATACCGCCCTATTCCCTGAGGACTCAGGGCAGTTTACAGGGAATTAAAAATCCAAAATACAAAAATTAAGA